>NC_139035.1:37205877-37534682 GCF_964662115.1 Mustela nivalis
CAGTTTCTTTTTCTTTCTTAAGATGCTTGTTCTTTGATCCATCCACACTGCCATAAGGAGCCCCAAATTGCCTGGAGAGGGGCCCACATGGAGAGAAGGCTCATAGCCCATCACCCTGGCCGAGCTCCCAGACAGTCGGCACCAGCCGTATGAGTAACACATTTTAAAAGCTGATCTGCCAGCCCCAGTCTAGCTGTTACAGCTAGTATGGTGTGGCACAGAAATGATCCGTCTACAGCGAGTCCTGCCCAACGTGCAGATTTGTGAGCAAAATGGATGCCTGTTGTTTTAAGGTTCTATGTTCTTATCTGATTTGTTACAGAGGGATAGATAAACAGAATGTCTTCCTCAAAGAGCTGGATTCCTAAACCTTTGTCTCAGACAAGTAGCTTCTGCTCTGATCTACTGGGGTTTCCTCTTTTCCAATTTCTAAGCTTTTGTATGACCCAAGGTACCAGGGTAATCCTGTCCTTCTAGAGGATTTACACTGCTATTTGTAGAAAGCACTTGGTCTTCAAATTTGTATGTGTTCAACCTGTATTTTAATTATAGTTCTATTAACAGGTTTCTTACGAAGCTCTGATTCCCTCTGTTATACTCCATGGGCCCTGTGTGTTAATCATTGTCTCTTGCTAGTCTTCTAACCTACGCACTCTGCTTTGGCATCTATTTTCTCTTCCTAAGCAATGCTCTATTTACTGGCTGCAATCTCTACCCACATTAAGCTTTTTAAACTCCCATCTAGTGTAGGAGTCCTTATTAAAACTTCTGCCACTGAATCAGTGAGGGTTCCCTCACAAGCAGTTATTTGAATATAGAGGGTTTAATATATGTTAATACATACAAAGATCCTAACTAGATACCTGTATTAGTCAGGTCTCTCCAGAGAAACAGAACCCAAACATCTTAATATGCATAAATAGATTTATTTCAAGGGATTGACTTACGCAGTTGTGGGGGCTAGCAGATCTGACTTCTGTAGACCAGGTCAGCAGGCTAGAAATTCTCCAGCAAGAGCTAATGTTGCAGTCTTGAAGCAGATTTTTTTCTTCCTCCAGGAAACCTCAGTTTTTGCTCCTCAGTTTTTGTCTTTCACCTGAGTGGATGAGGACCACCCACATTATGGAACGTAATCTCTTATCTAAAAAGAACTGATGGTGGATGTTTGGCACATCTACAACATATCCCACCAGCAACTCCTGGATTGGTGTATATGAAATAACTGGGTGCTATAGACTAGCCCAGCTGACACATAAAACTAACCATCGCCGCAACGAAAGGGTTAAAAGAGAATTAGAAACTATCGTGGAAGTTGCACTGCTAAGATCTGAGGAAGCAAAATGAAGATTGAAGTTACTAAAGCTTAGAAACTTAGTAGATAGACCATGCGGAACTGAAACTCAGGCCTCTGAGTAAGAGGTATTGCTCAGCCAGTGTTAGTGGCCTGAGTTCAGAAGAGGGGACTCAGGAGACTGGGACCCAGATCTTTGCGGAAAGACACTGGCTGGCTGTTGTGGGTGTCCCTAAGGAGACATAATGAAACTGATTGTGCAGGTGTTAGAAGAACTGCAGACTGGACTCAGTGGCTGCTACAACACGAAAACGCTTACACCATGGTGAAGTTTTGCTGGGGTAATACTCAGAGGAACTGCAAGCAGACAAAAAACCCTTGGGAAATATCTCGTATGAGCAAACCTCTTGTTCCTCCTCCGGCCTCACAGTCTCCATCTAGTGACCCAAATGGGAGAGCCATCTGGTAAAGCAAAACTGTGGCTTTCAGAGTCCCAGTTCTAGGATCCTTGGTGCTCAGGGTCACCAAGGCTACCAAGAAGTAATCCCAGAAGTTCTGGGGCTGGATGCCTGCCCACTCCCCCAGACAAAGGAAAGTTATTTTCCCATTCAAAATAAAGTAATGAGTTTGAAACTGAGAGGCATGAAGGTCACTGACTCCATAATGGATACAGTCCACTCCTTTGGCTACTCAGCTTCCATAACACTACTCTACAAATCATGAACTTTGCTATCACCACCACCACCTTTGCCTTCTCCTCCAAATGCAACTTTTCTGCATAGAAACCAAGACAACATTGTCTCCTTCCCAAACTCAGAATTTGGGATCTGTACAGTCTCAACAATCACGGCACCCATCCCTGAGTGGCATTGGTTATTTCTCAAATTCAATTTCATCTGGACATATGTTTCCCAAAAAAAAAACAAATTATAAGTTAACTGCCAATAAAACTTGTAAAAATAATAAGGGTAAGAAGGAGAGAAAACAATAAAATAATTAACATACATAATTATGTATTTACACACATATACATAATAAGCAAGTAACTGGTCATGAACCCATAACTGATGTTTATAACCTCCTTCTTTCACTACCCATTTCATATTTATTTTGTCTTTATCCAGCACCTCAGATGGTTAGGGTTTTGTTTGTTTGTTTGTTTGTTTTTTGTTGTTTTGTTGTTGTTTTATATGCTGGGGTAATCCATCTTGTCTAAAGGCCGTGAATCATCACTGGATATGCTTTGGCAGGGGTGGGTGGAAAAATGATCATCTTCTACTAGCTTCTACCATCAGCATGAAAGTTCCCCCCAGAGAACACCCAGGTTCCAAATATAGTCCCCCACCCACTGAGTTGCTAATCAATATCAATCACCCCAGCCAATAAAATAACTCTCTTCTTTGCCTATTGATTGAGTAGCATGAGGAATACAAAATAGTCAGGTAGTAGTCTCATCTTCCAAATCAATGCAATATTGGTGTATGCTCTGGAAGAGCTGGTTTTTTGGGAATCATGACTCCAAATGAGCAGAGTTCAAAGTCACAGGGATCCGTAACAAAACATCTGTGGACAGGCTATGAGTTTTAGTAATGAGGAGAGTTAGTCCACTTCTGCCCCTGATTCCCAGGCCCATGCAGACAGGCTACGGGAAATACACACACACATGTATATATATATATATATATATATATATATATATATATATATATATTTGTCTATGATTCTAAATATAATCTAGATCTTTTGAGGAAGAACTATCCTTTCAAGATGTAATCTCTCAACTGGTACCATACCTTCAGTAGTCCATTAAATCTTCCTACTAGGCCAGCTGCTTCTGGGTGGTGGGATATATGGCTATAATACTTAATTCCATGAGCATGAATCCATGGCTGCACTTTTTTTGAAGTCAGTGTCTTGATCAGAAGCAACGTTGTGGAGCGCCTGGGTGGCTCAGTGGGTTAAGCCGCTGCCTTCAGCTCAGGTCATGATCTCAGGGTCCTGGGATCGAGTCCCACATCAGGCTCTCTGCTCAGCAGGGAGCCTGCTTCCTCCTCTCTCTCTCTCTCTCTCTGCCTGCCTCTCTGCCTACTTGTGATCTCTCTCTGTCAAATAAATAAATAAATAATCTTAAAAAAAAAAAAAAGAAGTAACGTTGTGTACGGTACAGCATATTTTGTAATCATAGATGATCCTGGCAGAAGATTCTTGGGCAGAAAAAGCAGGTATGTACTCAGAAAACCTCTTCACCAAGAAGAAAAAAAGTTTACTCTTACTCTATGATAGAAGGGAACAATTGAATCAATCCATCCCTGAGAGCTGGGTGGGCCCATACGAACGGTGCCATATCAGGGGCTTTGTGTAGTTGGCAAGTTAGGCATTCAGCAGCATTGCTGGTCAGAAAAACCTTGATTAGGGGAAGTCACTGTTGTTGAGCCCACACATAACCCCATCCCTGACTTTATGGCTACTTCATATACAGGCCCATTAAGCAAGCCCTGGAATAGCTGGGGAAAGATGTTAACTGAAATCCACCTGACGGGTCATTTCATCCCCCTCCAATTAACAGACTCTGAGTCTATAACGGACTAGGGTCTAGATATTGGATGAGAAGTCACTCAAGCCCATGTTTTGGCCACCAGACTTTTTATACACATCAAACATTCTAGTAGCCTATCAGTTTTTTTCATTCCTCAGTGCACCATGATCAATTGTCCAGTGAAAGATCCCTAGTCTCAAAACAGTTTGATTACCACTGTGTTCACACTGCCTTTTATGGTAAATGTCCCCTTGTCTTTGGTGGTTAAGTTCTGTCGTGTGACCTCTGCTATATGGGAATCCCTTCACTTCCATGGACTTCAGGGAGCCCTACTCAATGGAGGTGTTTCCACCACCATATCTGGCTTACAGAAAACAGCATTTTCCAGAGTTTTTCAGAGACACGGGTCCTTGCATCAATAATGTATTTCTCAATGTTTTGTCCTCTGGGCCTTCTGGTTGGTATATTTGCGGGGTAGGTGTGCAGATCTTATGGGATAAAGTCGCTTTATCATTCCTTTCTCCCTGTCTTGAATGCCTTTCTCTATATCCTGCCGGGGAAGTTCTAGCATTCCAACCTTATTAAACACATACCACTGTAGAGTCCAACGTTCTATCAGCCAATGAAGAAAGTTTAGAGCCACTTACAGTTGCAAGAACTAACACATTAAACCCAGAATATCTAATAAATGCACCCCATAGGTTTGATCTGATCCAGTGCTATAGTCCATCATTGTTAATCTAGCACCCATAAAACATGTTTCTGCATGTATTTACCAGGTTTTTTGCCAATGTATATTATACAATCTTGCAATTCTTTAAGCATTTAAATGATTTCCTCTGAGTCAGATTTTGTACCTGTCTCCCCTAAAGAAAGTGGATATTTGGCTCTAGTTCTAAGTCTAGTGGCAACAAAGAGTGGTTGTGTTGGGTCTTAAGAAGATGGTGCATCCCCTTGCCCCCAGGTGAAGTCGCTATAAGGTTTTCAAAAACATTGGTGAGGTGGTTGATTCCATATCTGGCAAGTGCTGAGCTGGAACCTACCATCCACTGATTGATCTGAGGAAATTTTTCAATATCATTAGAAATGAAGGAAAGTATCTTGCAAGTCATTCAGTAGAAATATATCCTTTCACCAACACACTCCTATAGTCACCATATATTAATTTTTTCTTGAAGTATAGTTGGCACATGTTACATTCGTTCCAGGTGTACGATGTAGGGATCTGACAAGTCTATGCATTATGCTATGCTTACCACAAGTTACCTGTGACCATATAGAACTATGAAAATACCATTGACTATATTCCCTATGCTGTATGTTTTATCATTGTGACTTATTTATTTCATAACTGGAAGTCTATACCTCCCACTCCCCTTCATGCATTTATCCCCCCACCCCTCTCCCCTCTGGCAACCATCAGTTTGTCCTCTGTATTTATGGGTCTATTCTGCAGTTTTTTTGTTGTTGTTGTTTAGATTCCACATATAAATGAAATACTATGGTGTTTGTCTTTCTCTTTCTACTTATTTTACTTAGCATAATACGCTCAAGTTCCATCCATGTTGTCACAAATGGCAAGAGCGCATCCTTTTTACGGCTGAGTAATATTCCATTTTGTATATATGCCATAACTTCTTTGTCCATTCATCTATTGATGGACCCTTGGGTTGTTTCCATGTAGCTACTGTATTTCTCCTCTGAAGAGGCTCTCGTGCTATGCGCCGAGACTGCTATGGTGCCATCTAGTGGCATTTGTTCACTGACCCTCGTTTTCGCACATGCTGCTTTTAACAGGTGATAAAGAAAGCAGAGATAACACCTTTACTAATGATTCTCTTAAAACTAGGTAGATGCCCAGAGGTTGGGGTGAGTATGTTGCAGACTTTCTCAGAGACAGAGACAGGGTAAAGTCCCTGCCAAAGCTGAGCACTGGGCAGAGGAATGTTCTACTCAGCTGGCCAATAGAGTCTTTGAGGCTGAGCAACAGTGAAGATGTGGCAGGACAAGCCAATAGAGGTCAGGCCCGCAGACAGCATCTCCAGAAGGTCACATGCTCCCCCCTATGCCCACATTCTCCAGGACCAAGTATAACCGACATAACAAATCACAGAGCCCGTGGGGATCACACATAAGGTTCGTCATCATCCCTTCCTTTCAATGAGAACGCTCTTAAAACATTGAGCTAGCTTGAGGTTAAACAGATACAAAATGGCAGAGACAGGTTAGCCATCCCAGATCTTCTGCCTGAGAATGCTACCTCTGCCTCTCTTCATTGTTCTTAAGGAGCCCCAGTCTGCAGGTAGCAACACACCCACGGGGTCACCTTGAGGGACATCTCTACAAACATGCATAAAGACTGTGCAGCTGCTGATCTTGGAGTCATGAGTTCAAGCCCTGCATTGGGGGTAAAGTTTACTTGAATAACACAGAAAAAGATTATTTTCCAGGTAGAGAGAGCAGCTTGGCTTTCTCCCCTTAAACCAGACCTACTCCTGGGGCGCCTGGGTGGCTCAGTGGATTAAGCCGCTGCCTTCGGCTCAGGTCATGATCTCAGGGTCCTGGGATCGAGTCCCACATCGGGCTCTCTGCTCAGCAGGGAGCCTGCTTCCCTCTCTCTCTCTCTCTGGCTGCCTCTCTGTCTACTTGTGATTTCTCTCTGTCAAATAAATAAATCTTTAAAAAAAAAAAAAAGATCTACTCCTGGGTTCAAAGTGGAGTCATGTAAATTTGTTTCCAGAGCCTTTTGTCTTCCTTTTCTGTCATCCAAAATCTTCAAGGGCCCTTTATTTCTGATACCCACGCCCCGCCCTTCCTTTCCTGGGCAGCCCTTCTGGCACCTGCCGTCGCTTTGTTATGTATTTCTCACCGCTTCCTTATTGTGCCACAAGGTGTCCTTGTTGTCCACAGACCAAAAGTCCTAGGGCTGAGGCAGGTACACACACGGAACACCAAGCCCCTCCAAGAAGAAAGTTTTGTCCTCATGGAAGCAATTTCTGGATTTCCTCTGAATTTTAACCCCCTGGGAGTCTTGTGGCACAAAGTAGCCTTGCCGTGTTCCTCACATCCTTAGTTCACCACACTTAATCCAGCTCAATTCTAGACCTCTGCTTACTAGTCTTTTCTTACCCTCCCTACACCAACACACACACACACACATACACGTGCACGCACGCGCACACACATACATATACACACAAGAAATGCCCTCTTCCCTCTCCCTGATCTGCTGCTTTGCAGCCTTCCTTCAAGGTCACAGTCACTTTGCATGCATTGCTAATTCTGCTTTCAGAGGTTCAACATCACATCAGCATATATCAATCTTTATGACACAAAATCAGGAACCAAAAACACTATATTCTGAATTTGTGCATTTAATCTAGAACTTTAGTATTTTTTTCTAAAGATTTTATTTATTTATTTGACACAGAGAGAGAGAGAGCACAAGCAGGGAGAGCAGCAGGCAGAGGGAGTGGGAGAAGCAGGCTCCTGGCTGAGCAGGGAGCCCAATGCAGGACTCAATCCCAGGACTCTGGGATCATGACCAGAGCCGAAGGCAGATGCTTAACTGACAAAGCAACCCAGGTGCCCCTAATCTAGAACTTTAAAATCTGCCCATAAAATCTGCCCTACTCCATTGCTTTAAAATTATAGGTCAGTGCTTAGACCTGGGAATTCAATGATGAACAAAATAGATGTGGTTCCTGCCTTCATGGGGTTCACACTCCAGGACAAGACAGACATAACTCGGGTGAACACCAGGAAACATATAATTACAGGCTGTGATGGTGGTTTGAGATAAGGGTGCCAAGAAAAATGGAAGGAAGTCTATTTTTAGATTGTGAGGTCTGAGGAAGCGGTGTAAATAAACAGATATAATAAAAGAGAAGGAACCAGACAAAGAAAGAATCAAGAGAAGACGGTTCCAAGCAGAGGGAACAGCATGTGTGAAGGCCCCATCAGGGGGAGGAGCTTGGCAAACTCGCAAAAAGAACTGATGGGTAGTTACATGACTGTAGCACAGTGAGCAAAGGACAGTGGAGTTGGGAATAACGTACAGAAGCTGAAGCAGGCAAGGTCCCAAAGGCTATGGTAAGGAGCTTGAATTTATTCTATGTGCCATACAAAGCCACAAATTATTTTAAGCAGGGAAGTGACATGATTTGGGTTTCTTAGGAGACCATTGGATGATAGGAGGGAGATGACTTAGAAGAGTGGAGAGAGAAGAAGAGAAAGGCAAGTTAAGAGGCTGTGGCCATGGTCCACATGAAGGATGATGGTGACAATGAAAGAGGTGAAATTTACTGATTTCAGAAGTAAAATCATGGGAAGTGGTGGTGTTTTATACCTATTTTTAGTTTATCCTTATTGTTCTAGAATACATTTTTCACTAGTTTGTTCAAGGAGAGTCCCAGGAATTATATTTGAGTGCATATATGATGAGTGACCATTTGCCCCGGTAATGAATTCTTAGGTCACACAACCGCTTTCCTTCATGATGCAAAACACTTTGTACCTTTGTCTTCCAAGCATGCAGAATTCTGGAGGAGAAATCGGAGATACATGTGACTTTTTTTTCTTGCAGAGTATTTATTTATAGGGTTTAAGTAACCTTTTAGAGTTAAAAATCCTGCATGAATAGGTCTGGGAGGAAGTCTTTTATGAATCTGTCCAATGTGACATTATTTAGCTGAGCCACATCCACTCTTCTTTCTTCTGGAGCCAACAGCCCGGCCATCCTCTGGGAAACCATCCCTCCCTTGCTTGGAGTCCATGTGGACACTGGATCAAGCAGACAGCTGCTCATTCCAGGAGTGAGAGTGTCCTGCCAATGAAACCAATGCCACCATCCTTGTCAGCTGCCTCAACTGATTCAATGATGAACACCTAATCCAAGCCCAGCCCATCAGAGTCTGAGGATTAAACCAAGGTTAATGCCACACAAGTATTAGAAAGGAAGAACTCTTTCCTCCCGTTGGGTTTGGAAAGCTGGAAGTGACTAGAGTGACTGGGCGCCACCGCTCGGGAACAACCTCCCCAAGAATGAAGCCCACCCAGAAGAAAGCCAGAGCTGGAGAGATGGATTCCTGGTGAAACTTTGAACTTCATTGGGTGAGTGAACACAGTCCCTCTTTTGCTTAAGCCAATCTGACACAACCCAAAGATTCCTAATGAATACAATCAGCATATTTAATTTTAAGAATAGAATTTTACTGGGCACCTGGGTGGCTCAGTCAGTTAAGCATCTGCCTTTGGCTCAGGTCTTGATCCCAGGATCCTGGGATCCTGCCCCACATTGGGTTCCCAGCTCAGCAGAGAGCCTGCCTCTCACTCTGCCTAACACTTCCCCCTGCTTGTGCTAGCTTTCTCTTTCTGTCAAATAAATAAATAAAATCTTGGGAAAAAATAGATTTTTTACTTAAAGCCAATAAATGTTCTATCTATGGCTTCTTCTACAAAAGATTTTGTTAATAGTTTTAGGAACTCTTGTTATTTGTGGCTTGGCTCTTTGATATCTGTCTTTCACAATTATTCTATTTTTTCATTTTCATTTCTTCGTCTTTTGCTTTTGTGTTCTAGGAAATTTATCTTCATCTTATCTGTTACTAATTGAGTACCTGCCATGTCCATTCGCATGTCATGGCTTCCATTGTAGAGATTAATTTAACAACTATGTTTTCCAGTTTAATAACATTTTCTTCCACTAGGGTTGTTTCTTTTTTATAATGGTTTGTTCTAGTCACACAGGTGTAATCATTTTAAGCATCTAAGTATATGGTGTTCTTTGACAAAGAAACAAAAAAAATTGAATGGAACTACCATTCCTTTTCTTAATCAATGATTTCCTTTATTTTATTATTTAACACCTCTTAGCCTACTTTGTTTCTGTTGCATCCACCACCTGAGATAGAAGATAGATAGTTGATAGATAGGAGAGAGAGAGAGAAAGAGAGTCTCCCAGGACCTAGGGCAATGCCTCACACAAGTTGGCACTGAAGAGCTATTTGCTGGACACACAAAATCATCAGTTTGCTCATAGTATCCTTGAGAAAGTAAACTAGCACAAAAAGATAAACAACAATCCAGGGCAGCTAATGGAGAGTTATCAGAAATACCTATATGTTTAAAAGCCAAATAAATGATACAGATACAGATGTTCTCTGGAATGAGTGGGCAGAGGCATCACTTAATGCTTTGAATGATAAGAACAGTGTCCACGGAGAAGCCGAAGATTGAGTGGAACTTTGAAGAAGAGCTGTGATCTGGAAAGGAAGGGGCTGGTAGAATTTTCTTCCAAAAAGCATTCCTCTGGGATTCGGACCAATGCACCCACTCAGTACTTCAAAGTCACTACTTTTCCTACAGTGTGATGAAATCTCAAGACCCAAACAAATAGAGAGTTTTAGGCTGAAAAATTCCAGTCCACCTTCTTCTCTTTAACCCCAAAATGGAGGTACAGAAAGCAGTCTTGGATACCGGTTGAAGGAGGTTTGTTTGGCAGGTTTCTTCTCTCCTGTGTCTTTGATTCTTGGGTCATTATGGCAGGCATCTCTGGTCAGGAACACTTTTAGGCACCAAATCTTCTCCTTATTGGTCTGGACTGTGCCTGGAAAGATGCCGACATCAATAAAAGGTTATTGAGAGCAAAGATTTGGCCTCTGACTCAGATGATACATACTTGCAATAATAAATGTGCCTATCATCATTAACTACAATTTGAATGCGCCCCTAGAATTGTGCAGTGTACAACTGAACAGCTGACCTGGGCACTCCTGTTATGACTAAAATCTGCCCTAATTCCTTCTATCTCTAATCACTTTCAGCTTCTCACTACCTATATGATTCAAAGCACCCAACCTGGTAGAGACTCTAAGGAGAAGTAGAAAACAGATGAAAATCCAGAAAAGAACAAGTAGAAATGGTTAACACTGAACCCAAGGAATGCCTGTGTTAGGAAAGACTTTGGAGCTCATTGGCCTAATTCTCCCAGTGCAGGGTCTTTCTATTGCCATGACTACGACAGATGTCGTCTAACTCACCTCCATGACTTTCAGGGTCTGGCAGCCCACATCCTGCATTGTTCTTTGCAAACTCAAGGGGCATATGTAAAGGGTAACCAACTCTGTTTAAATATAGTGAAAATAGGGGCGCCTGGGTGGCTCAGTGGGTTAAAGCCTCTGCCTTTGGCTCAGGTCATGATCCCAGGGTTCTGGGATCAAGCCCCACATGGGGCTCTCTTCCCAGCAGGAAGCCTGCTTCCATTCTTCTCTCTCTGCCTGCCTCTCTTGTGATCTCTGTCTGTCAAATAAATAAATAAAATCTTTAAAATATATATATAGTGAAAATAAATATATGTAATACATTTAAATTTATAAAGCCCTTCTGGACTTCACACAGCTAGGTAAGTTGCTGTGTTGCTCTACAAGAGAGATGAGAGGTAGACCTTTCTGAGCCTCCTGGCCATGTTATGGTGGGAAGGGAAGGGAGTGGCAAGGAAGACCAAGATGAAGCAAGGAGAGAAAAGATGAGTTGATATGGTAGTGCTCAGGCTGGAGTGATTTTCTCTCTCACCTTAGAGGAGTGGCTTCCAAATGCAACATCAGACAGGCTGTTCCAGAATCCCCAAGGAGCTTTATAAGGGTTCCCATGTCCAACCACGGCCAGCCTGGATTTAGCAGATTGGAGGGTGGGGGTGAGGACTGGGCATCTCAACATTTTTAAAACTTCAGATTATTCTGAAGTACATCCAGGTTGAAATTCACTTCCTTAGAGAGTCCAGATCACCCCCATTCCTGGTGACAAAAAACAAAAACAAAAAATGCCATAATCCCTAAAACGTATGCAAGCAGAAAGCTCTTATGTCCTTGGGTAGTGTGTTCTCATGCTTTTTGTTTTGTTTTGTTTTGTGTTTTGTTTGTTTGTTTTTTATTTTACTACTGAAGGCCGCTTGAGTAATGCTTTCCTTGCTCTCTCCAACCCAGCCATGCCCCCAAAGCATCACCTGAGGCCCGTGACTGGGCTTCTCCATCTCAGCTTGCCCTCTTTGTTGTGGGCCAACCAAGATGCTGACAGGAACAAAACTGACTTGTTTTTGAGAATAAAGATACAAGCAATGACTGAGATGACGCACGCACGTTCATGGAGGGAGACTCTCACATCCGACCAACCTTCTTCCGTCCACAGAGAGTCACGTTGCTACTCTAACCACATCACTAATTCCGAAAGACGGGGACTCCTACACACGGCCTCCAGGTCAATGCTCCAGGTTGGGGCAGGCATCTGGATGGCCATCTAGTCCCAAGTTCCTGGTACCTCAACTTCTCTTGGCACGAATGACTA
Source organism: Mustela nivalis (assembly GCF_964662115.1). Classification (NCBI taxonomy): domain Eukaryota; kingdom Metazoa; phylum Chordata; class Mammalia; order Carnivora; family Mustelidae; genus Mustela; species Mustela nivalis. The sequence goes on from NC_139035.1 coordinate 37,218,045, forward strand.
AAGCCCATGGGGGAAACTGCAAAAAGGCAGTATTTTTGGCTTGTAGAATCTCTGGGGTGCTTGTTGAAAAAAAGTAGACTCTCTGGCCTCAGAAAAAAACCTCCTGAATATCTGGGGTGGAGCCAGGAAATCCGCCTTCTGAACAAGTAAACACAGGTAATTCTGGTCAGGACTGATTTTGAACTTCAACCCATTCAAGATGCATGAAGGAAAAAGGAGAAGAAACGTATATGGAAAAAAGGAACATCTTCTTCCCTGCCCTCCTAGGGCTATTGCTCCATCTTGTCTTGAGATCTTGGCTGCACATTCTCCTCATCTTCCTAACCATTCTCTTCTTTAAGAAAAGTTATTATCTGCCAGAAGATTCTTTTTTTTTTTTTAAACCTAGCAGTTAACTAAGGCATGGGGTCCAGTTCTACCCATTTGGGCAGAGGGGACAGAACAGTGGGCAGAAATGTACAGGGAGAGAAGGACAGTGTTGGAAGAAAAGCCAGGCTTGGGATTTGCCTATTTAAAAAGAAAAAAAAAAAAAAAGGAGGGGGAAGAGAAGAAGAGGGAGAAGAAAGAGGAGAGAAACAAAAGAAAAGAAAGGAAAAAAAGAAAAGAAAATGAAGAAAGAAGAAATAAAGAGAGAAAGAGAGAAAGAAAAGTCCATATCCCTGTTATGTCATTTAGAATCAAATTATTAAGTGACGATTCATCCTTTAAGTTCTTTCCCAATGAGCCTGGGTTGTGGAAAATCAAAAGTCAAAAAAGTCATGGCTCTGTCATTTATTGGCTAAGTGACCTTGGGCAAATTATCAAACCTCTCTGAGATTTATTTCCATCTATAAAATGGGGGTAATCACCTGACAAGATTGCCATTCTTTTTTTTTTTTTTAAGGTTTTTTTTTATTTATTTGACAGACAGAGATCACATGTAGGCAGAGAGGCAGGCAGAGAGAGAGGGGGAAGCAGGCTCCCCACTGAGCAGAGAGCCTGATGCAGGGCTCAATCCCAGGACCCTGAGATCATGACCCATGCTGAAGGCAGCCACCCAGGTGCTCCAAGATTGCCATTCTTTTTAATGAAGTAACATATTTAAAGCACCCCACACAGATTTTAGTCCATGATAGGCAGTCAAAAAGCCCTAAATATTATCAATAATGTAACTCTGTAATATATATCTTTCTGCACTTCCTTTCCTTTATTTCTTTCACTTTATTCTAGGTTCCAATTTTAATTCTGCACTATTTTCTAAAGCCCTAATAAAGCCATGGGCTTTAGAGTCTAACTAAATTGGTCTAATCTTGTCTCCATCACCAGCTCAAGCTCTGTGACCTTTGTGGGAATAGTGACGGCCTCGCCATGTTTCTTTTCTTTCTTTCTTTCTTTCTTTCTTTTTTTTTTTTTAAAGAGAGAACACTTCTTTTTTTTTTTTTTTAGATTTTATTTATTCATTTGACAAGTAGGCAGAGAGGCAGGCAGAGAGAGAGGAGGAAGCAGGCTCCCTGCTGAGCAGAGAGCCCAATGTGGCTCGATCCCAGGACGCTGGGATCATGACCTGAGCCGAAGGCAGAGGCTTTAACTCACTGAGCCACCCAGGTGCCCCTTACCATGTTTCTATAAAGGCCAGAGCAACAGTGCATATAAGGATCCCAGGTCTATGCTTGACACTTAGTGTGCTCCTTCCTTCCTTTCTTGTCTTCTTCCCTCCAGGTTCACATATTGGTCCATGCTCTCCTCCTTGGTGTCTTTACCCATACTATTTCTTCCACCTAGAATACCCTTTCCCTATTACCAGCCATTGGATTTCTTCCCAAAGCCTTCTTCATACTACCCAATTCCAACAGTCCAGATGCCCAGATAAACGACTCTATTTTAACTAATAGAGCAGCCACTGAGAATCTATTATAGGTCAAGGACTGTTGGAAGTTCCTAGGGGGTTAGAGATGATTGAGGTCTAGTCCCTCAACTCAGCAAATTCAGTTGACTTAACATAAGAACAAGTAACTGTAAAATTAGGGGGTGAGAGTAGTGACAGAAGTTAAATTTACAGTTCTGGGAGAATACAGAGGAGTGTGCTCTTCAGTCAAATGGATTAGGGATGCCTTTACTAAGATAAAACCTTGAGTTGGACCTGGAGAATGAGCGATGTTTGATAGGTGCAGAAGAGGGAAATGGCTGTCTGAGGCTCTCCAGCATGCCTACACATCTGGGAGAAGACGGAGGGCCAACATGGCGGGAGGCTCTTCTAGAGTAAGGAGAGGGTGGGCACAGAGGGGCGAAATAGGACGGGACCACAGTGTGAACAGTGTTGAGCCTGGCCTGGGAAAGCTCTCAAGAAGTTGGCTCCCTTCTACCTCTGCTTGGCATATTGGGACAGCAGAGAACAGACGAGCAATCCCATGAGGAACTGGAAAGTCTCTGGAAATCATTTATAGGCTGCAGGCAATAAGACTGTAACCCAGAAGACATGTGGATATACAGGCCTATTTCTGCTGGCTTTTTTTTTTAATTATTATTTTTAGCTACAAATGGATTTTTCTTTTGATTTCTTAAATTCAATTGCAAAATTTAGAAAATCCCACTATACTCACGAGGCAGTGAAAGTTGGAAGATTTGGTGCTTTCTGAAGACGATTGCAATTTGGGAGTGAAAATTCGTCTCACCACCCAGCCATGTCTCTTCATCAGCCAGAGGTCAATGACCCAATGACCACAGCCCTGGTGCAATGTTTTATCCTAGAGCATTCTAGAATATGTTCTCAGCCAGGTATTTTGTTGGTCTCCAGGCTCTGCCTGGCCCTATGCCTGAAACAGCAATCATTGCCTTCCAGATGCTGGTTGTTGATACTTAACTCATCAATCATCTCCTGGGTTTAGCACACAAGGCCAGGCAAGGCCCCCAGCCAACTTTGCCATTTTCCCCCCGCATCCCTTATGCTCCAGACACACTGCATCCCTTATCATGCTTCAGACATAGCAGCCCTTTCACAGTGCTAAACATCTGCTTTGCCTGTGCCTATCTGAAAGGCTCTCATCACCATCACTCCCAGCAACTTTGCCCTGCCCCCCAAGTCCCCAAACATACTCACAACATACCTAACTCACATTCTCTCTAACAAACTCATACTCACCCTTCAAGTTCAGTCATGTGTCACTGATCTCAGTGAAACCTTCCTCGGCCAACCATTTGTCCCCTTATTGTAAATCACTCCCTCAGATCTCTTACAACCCTTCTCCAACCTTAAACAGCACTGCCCTGTCGTGCAGTAACGTATCTCATAATTTCTCCGTGATTCCCAGGTAAACTGGGCTCCCTCAGGGGGCTTACACCTCTGTAGCTTAGCACCCAGAACAAAGTCTAGTTTGTAAACTGTTTGTTGATGGTCTTCGCCACTAACCTCAGTGAGTTAAGGAGTCCCTTTGTCTTGTGTACTGTAGCTTCTGCATAGCAAAGACAGTGCTTGGTGTGTAGCATGCACTCAATTCAGTTGGTTCAGTTAATTAATTGGTTGAATTTTATATTTAACCAACTCAAGACAGTGAGACAAAACAAAAAACCTGTCCAAGTTAATTTTCTTGGAAATTGATTTATTTGGAGATTATCATGATTTCAAATGTTTATTGAGCACATAAAATTTCAATTTCATTTATTGAGCACATATAAATGAATAAGAAGCTTATGGATATGTGGGATGGTGGATAAGATTTTTATAACAGCAATATTAACACATAGTAAGAAGCAATAAGTACCATGGAAGAGGGGCAGATAAAATGCTATGGGAACTCAGGGGAGAGGGCACTGCTCCCACAGGATTAGTTGGGGATCTTCATGGGGGACAAGCCATTTGACTTGGGCACCATTTATGATATGTTTCCAGTGTGACCCTGGTGTACTGGATGTGGCTGATCGGAGGTAGAACATCTGGGCTGAGTCTTTAGTTCCTCTCCCAGGAACTGGTATTAGAGACTTTAGAGCACTAATCAATTTTTGCTGGTCCTTTGGATTAAAGACAAGTAAGCCTCTGGAGCTGTGTAATTGCAGCCTTTTCCAAACCACTCAGAGATGCAGAAAAATCAGGTCTGGGGAGAAAACAGAATACAGGGGCACCAAGGAAAGCAGAAAGGAGTGGCCACGGGGCCTCACTGAGTGTGAAACTGAGATGTGGCTTTCTGATGACTCCCATTCCTAGTTCTAGCCCTTCAGCGACCTGCAGCCCATAGATATTCTAGAACACTCCAAGATCCTTGCAGCATATACCCCCTTTCTGCTTCGGCTAGCTGGACTATATCACCACAACCAGCAAAACGTGGTGAAGCCTGGGTAGCTGTGAAGAAGTGGGCCACACCCAGGATGGGAGCTAATGGGGAGACGTGCAAAGGTCTAGTTAATCGGTCTTCCATTTCACATTCCCTCCCTTTGGCATCTCAGTCCAGAGGCCCTTCCATTTCCTCTAAACCCAGTAGTGAAGAACCTACATGGCTCGGGCTAAAGCAGTCCTGGATATTTATGGGTATTTTATAGATCCCTGGAATAAACTGGGTACCCCTGGTTCCAGGGAATGACTCTACATTCAAGGTCCCTGTAGCCGAAGTGACTCACTCGATAGAACAAATCTAGGAAGTGTGTACACATTTGCATACTTATGTACATCCACACATGTGGATAGTGAGCGACACATGGATTCATATGCAAATGATCCCTCCGTATATCTTTGTGGAATCCTATCTGTGCCTACTTGTTTCTATCTATGGAGAAAAATCATAGAGAGTCATCATTATAAAGAAAGTAGACTAAGCTCCGACCTTCTGGTGGCTTTGAGGTCTACTAAAGTGCACACACGGCAACCTCTTTACAAAAACCTTACCCAGCTACTGAGCTGAATCACACCCTCAATCAAGGCTCCTACTGTGTGGGAGGGCTTCAGGAGGAGAGGGGCATCTCTGGTGTTTCTCAAAGGGTTGTGGGATTCTGACATTTAGCTGATCGGATGGGGGAGGGACCCAGTGAGGTTTAATGGAGCCCTGAGTCATATACAATTAGAAGGAGTGCTCTCTAAGAAAAAAAAAAAAAAATGTCTCTGTGTGCAATTACTAATGTAATACTAGGTCTGGGACTTTGGAAAAGGCTGAGGCAAGTGAGAGACCCCAAAGCTTTAGTTTTATTAGCTTCATGGGAAATTGGCTGAGGAGCGGGGTAATGGGAGCTTGAACTTAAACTTCACTTTCCTTTCTTCTGTCCTTGTCATTTCCATGCAAATTGAAGTCCTTAGAGGATTGTAGAGGATTGTATCTCCGTAAGAGTACCACCTTGCTCACAGAGGTGATGCCAGGGTTTTCATGAAGGTCTGTACAAGCCTCCTGCAGGCTAGAGAGGGCACACCTGGGTGAAAGAGCTGGCCAGGTGCTGGACAGCTCAAGAGGGAGAGAAATGAGCAGTTGCCACCCCTCTTGTCCAGCGGCTCCTAAACTCTTTCATATTGATCCCTTTACTGCTATCTTACACCGACCTTCCCTTTTTCTCAACCTCTAGGACACACAGTCCCTTCCTTTGGGGAATGGGGAAGACTCACCGTTCATTATGCGATGTCGCTTCAAGCCTGGCTCTAGGGAAGCAACGGAGCTAAGAATGTGAGTTTGCAATGATTCTGCCTGGGCTTGAAGCCCAGTTCTGTCACTTCGTAGCTGAGTGACCTTGGGCAACTTATTTCAGCTTTCTCTCTGACTTCCAGTTTCCTCTCAGTAAAACGGAGATAAAATTAGACCCCACCTCATAGGGTTATTGTGTAAATAATTCAAGAGAATTATCTAACACAGTAAATGCTCATAAGGTTGACTCCCTTGCATTCTAACTGACCAGTACTGCAGTCCAACTGTTGTATTTGGTCTCCCCCCGACCCTTCATAAGAATCATGTCCACGGGGCTCCTGGGTGGCTCAGTGGGTTAAAGCCTCTGCCTTTGGCTTGGGTCAAGATCCCAGGGTCCTGGGATCGAGCCCCGCATAGGGTTCACTGCTCAGCAGGGATCCTGCTTCCTCCTCTCTCTACCTGACTCTCTGCCTGCTTGTGATCTCTGTCTGTCAAGTAAATAAATAAAATCTTAAAAAAAAAAAAAAAAAAAAGAATCATGTCCATTCTTGGAGCAGTCTCTTCTCTCACCCGTCCTCTCTCTCTGAAAAACTCAAAGCATTTTTCAGATGTACTACCTTGGAGCAGTAGACAAGGAACTTGGAATGATTCTCCTCATTTTATACTAGACCAAAGTAAGGCCCAGAGCTGGTAAGATCAGGACCAAAGCTTCAGAAAAAGAAAAGGCATATCTATAAGTGAAATCAAAGCTCCATGGTGCCTTAATACAAGACTCCAGACTGGGAAACAGAGTTAGGACTGTGCCTAGGGAAGTTTTGACTCTGCCAGGGACCCTGCTGGGGGAAAGGAGTAAGCAGCAAGTGGCCCAGGGGAAGTCACCTGTCCCCACAACTTACAGGAGGTATGCTTTTCTCCCTTCTTCAATTCTACCTTAACACAAACAAACATAGACAGTTCTGGGTTCCATGAGCAGTCCAGAGGTCTGTGGTATTGATCAGTCCTTAGCTCTGCTACCAACTATAGCTGCCCTGTGATTATTTTGTTTCTAAAATCAGAGATTGGGCATAATGACATCTAAGCTCATAATGACATCCAAGGTTATTACATTGGTGCTTATTTTAGACCTCTTCAGAAACTGCTTTATCTTAGTCACTTAGAAAAAGAGCCAGAGCCAATATCCTAGAATGTTGCACTTTCTGCAGACCACTACACCTTCCCTGGGTTTCCATCATGGCCCAGAAAGCCCTGGACCCTGAAGGGCCATGCCCCAGAATGGCCAGCTGCTTTCATCCTTTGGCCATGGAACCACTAGAGCTTGTGAGTGATAGGAATAGATGGGTCTGGAGGTGGCTGTAGGAAGCTTGCCTGGGCCTTGAGCAAGGAAAAAAAAAAAAATCAAGAAACCATGGTGTTTCAGTTTGGAGAGTGATTTTTCAAGTAATATTTTTTTTTAGACAAATGAGCATAGATACCTGCCCATTCCCATATGGGCAGGGATAATAGGGTAAGGGGCTCAGAATCCAATGACAGGGGCAGAAATTTAGACATTTGTTAGAATAGCTGAACCATCTGAAGTATGGAATGCTGAAATGGGTCACCACAGGTAAATGCACAAACCCTTTGGTGTCTCTGATTTCCATGTGTTCCGCTTAGGAGAATGTATCACATGACCCCCATCCCACCTACTTGTTGCCGTGAATTCCCTCCCTGCCTGAGAATTCTAAAATCCTTCATGGGTTGAGCAAGATAGCACACAGGAGGACTGACTTGGCAAAAGGAACAGGTTTGGCAATGAATGTGTCACAGTGTAACCCCAAACAAGTTACTTAATTTGACCATGCAAAAACCAAGGATGTTCACATCCTGTCCAGCAACAAAGCCTCTGCACTACAGTGGGTAAGTCCTGACCCTTAGAAACTGATCCCAACATAGGAGTCACAGAAGGTTCTTCTTCCTCGAAGTCTTTTCCCAGCCACACCATCGGTGCAAGAAGACTTTGTGACTTAGGTCATCAGGCAGTGCTACCCGCCTCCTGCACTAAGCATCCTTGAGTTTTTAGCCCTGCTGGACAAAGACTGATGACCCAGAAGAAAAAGATGATGGACTTCAAGAACTCCTAGAATGAACTTGACTCCCAGGACCTGCCAGACACATGGGGATGACAATGGACATATTGAAGTAATCCTATAGGAACCCATGGAGAAAAAAAAAAAAAAATAGTAAGTGAAAATTAACACGGCCCAAGCCACCCACTGGTAAAGGATGAACAGCATGCTGAATTAATCAAGAGAAGGCTGCATGGAGAAGGTGATTTTTAAAACTGGTAGTAGAAGGAATACGAAGAAGGGAGTTACCGATTCAGACACAATGAACCTAAGAGTGGGTTATGGGGAATAATCGGAGGGTAGACTCTGATCCCAGGGTAGGCAGGTACAGAGCTGTTCCTGTGCAGAGGCTATATGAGCATACGACAAGTTGCTCCCAAGCCCTGGGTCTATCTCCTCCTCCATAGAGAGAGAAACAAGGGAAACTAGGTAGTCCCTCCAGCTCCTTCCAGCTCTAGCAGTCTAAACTTTAGAATCTTGCAATATAGAGAAGAGTCCAAGAGTGAGCTGGTAGAGTGGAAAACAGGTGGGAAGTAGGAAGGGATAGGCCAGGCATCTGATCTGATCGAATTTAATCTGAACTCCATGCAGGGATATCAGTTTGGGCTGAGAAAACTCAAAGCCTACCCCTGATCAAGCATCATCCAGGGCTGGTCCTTGGAAAGCAGCCCCAGAGCAGAAGGCAAGCTGCATAAGTGACAGGATAAACCCCGATGGATGAAAAGAGAGTAAAATGTGTCAAGAAAATGGGGCTGCATCCAGAAAGGTTCTAAAACGTCAGGATGACTCACCCATCCCCTCTAACAACAGACCACTCCTCGTGGACTATTGCTGCCTGAACAGTCCCAGCCCTGGCTTCCAGGTGTTCTCAGATTCTTCAGATAGCCCATGTGTCTGGATCTAGACTGGCTTCCATGCCTGAGCTGTTTGCAGAGAGAAAAGAGACTTCTTCCCCACATCCCTGCCCCCTGCAAGAGAGAGGCCTTGTCTAGAGCAGGAGCTCCAGGCGATAGGTGTGGGGTTTGGGAGGCCTTGAGTGATTCGTAGAGCACAAGGCTTTAGGACCCCTCATCCTGCCCTGAAAGATATACTCGCTGGCCTTGGCCTTGAGATCCCCAACATTCTGCATCCCACAGCACCTTTGCCAGTTCGAATGGGTGCCAAGGGAAGAAACAGGTATAGAGAACAAAGAGTGTGGCAGGATTACAAAGCAAGGGGCTTGGTACAGGTCATGGTCCAGGGAAATCCCCAAACAGAAGTGCCCCAGCTGGTTTCCCCATCACTTTGGGTAACTTTCCATTGCCACACACCCACCCGCACCCCTTCTAAAAAAACCTGTTGCTCACTTAGTGACCTGTTGGGTATGGGAAACAAGCGAAGCAATGAGCCCAGTTCCTGAACTTGAGAAACTACAGTCTACATGGGAGGAGGAAACTTATACCCATGTCCCAAGTAGGGAGGATCCAAGAGGGTATACAGTGATTAAAGGGCAAACCCAAATACAGCAGCTTAGAAAAGGGTGTCATCAGTGAGAACTGAAGTAGCAGGAGGAGGCTTCCCCGGGCGCGTTGTGGGAGGACATAGAGGGCGCCACCACATGGCAATCAGTGAATGTATGGGAGACAGGAAGGCTGGAGGAGAGGTTTGGGGAGCGGGAACAGGACATTGGCACATTTGAGGGGACAGACCATTGAACGAAACTGGAATGAAATAAACCACCATCTGTTGAGTCCCTACTGTATGCCACCTGCTGTGCCAGGCACTTTCCATCTGTTACCTCATTTTGTCTTCCCAACAAAAGTGGTAGTGTCTTCATTTCCATTTTGCAGATACGGAAACTGAGGCATTTCTATGAATTTAGACTTGACCTGGTGGTCCATGAGAAGTCTGTGCCAGTGGCCAAATTTGGGAGCAGCTTGATGGTAATGATGACAGAGTTAAGACTGGCTTGACCGTGGTCCCCAGAGCATTGGAAAACATGTCTGCCTATCTATCACCTAAAGTTTAAGAAGAGACATGACCCTGAAGCCCTCTAGATGGCTTTGGGACACTGAGTGATGATCTCAAACCTGGGGCTTCACCCTCATGACTCAGGTGCACTAAAATTAGCATCTGCCCCAAGGGCCTTTACCTATACCTGGTGTCAGCTATATCCTATTCTCCTTCCCCTGGTGCTCAGCTTCTCCGCCTTGTCAACAAGCATGTTCCTCCCTGGCCCGGCCACTGGATGAGGTAATTAATCATCACTAACTGTTAATGAGGCCAACGAGGTGTTACCATCACAGTCACCAAACTGCGGCTATGACTAACTGACTAGTGTCAAAGATTCAGAAAGCATCGATAATTATTAACATTATTTTTTCCAGTCTTCATGGTTTTCTCATTTTTGAGGTTCCAGGTGTGAGCTGGAGGGTGAAAGGAAGACCCAACCTTTCCCAGAACTGAAAAGACGCACCATTTTGTTCAGCCTCCCACTGGGCTGAGGTGGGTGAGGGGAATGCCTGCTGGGGTCCTATCTGACTCTCCCAGGAGCACCTTGTCGAAGGTCAGCGTCACTGAGCAATCTGGGGGCTGGGGTGAGTCAGGCCACATGGGGGAATTGGAAGCGTTGTACTCAACCGTGGCCGCCCAGGCGTACAGTCGGGGAATCCCTCAAAGGAACCGTGGACCCGTGCTGACCAAATCCGGCCTGAAGGAAAACCCTGTCTTGCTACATGACTCCTGATTCATGGCTTTCCCCTCCTGGAACTTGGCTCACGTGCTGCCTCTGAAGCAGCCACCACCAGCTGCCTCACGTTGTTTTAAAAATAGCCACCCCCGACTCCCCCACCCCCCAAATTCCTCAGGCAGCAAACTCCACCTGACATGGAGACTCTGAACAATTTGCTGAATTATCAGCAAATATGAAAGTCATGCGCAGGAGGCAACCCCAGGATCTCCCCAGTTGATTTTCCGAGGCTTGCCTGAGTCTTCTATAAACACTACCCCAAGATGCTTCCAATCACCTGGCAATTGGTCCTGAACGCCGTTCATTCCACTGTTGATAGAATGCAAACCATTCCCAACAGAGGGACAGGAAAGGGGAGAAGAGAACGGACATTTCCCGGGTACCACCTGGTGAACTTAAAGACTCCATCTCAGCTCATCTTCACACAACCCTGTAAACGGATCATTATGACTCTGACTGGAAGAGGCTCTGTGGCTTGTTTGGCCAAGGCCACTCTGCAGAAGTTGGCAGAACTGGAATTCGGACGGAAACTCCTTTGATTCCAAAGCCCATGGTTTTCCTGATGCGCTGCTGGCTGCTCTGTAACTCTATTAAGGGACAACAGAGCGTGTGGCCTCCACGGTCACACTGCTCAGGTTCAAATCCTGCTTCTGTTACTTAACAGGCTCTGTGAGGTTGGATTGGGCATATCACCTCTCCAGCACTCAGATCCCCCCCCCACCCGTAAGATGGGCTGATGGAGGTACCGCCATCAATGACACAGACCTATATAGCAGGATTACTGTAAATATTAAAGGAATTAATACTTGGCACACCACTTAGAACAGTGCTTAATACATCCCAACCGTTAGCCCTTGTTCTGTTTCTATTGTTTATAGAATACATGATGTTTATAGAATACATGTCCTGAAAACAGCTCTTAAAAAGGGAAGGAACATGAATGGGCTGAACCCCAAAGGGGCAACCAGGGCAATCATGTCTTGTCATTACTCATTTTCTCCTAGGGTGACCCTGCCTGAGAGCATAAACCACTACTCACTCAATGTAGTGCTTCATGTGATGGGGAGGGGGTTGGGATTGGGGAAGGAGAAGATGGCATGGGGAATTCAGACCTGCCCCCAGCCTCAGGAATACCCAGTTATGTTTATCCAGGAAGCGGGTAGGCGGTTGGCACGCTTATATAGAATTTCCAGGGTGGATTTTTTCTGCTCCTCCCCAGGCTCCTCAACAGCTTAGGACAAAGAGAAGACACCTCAGACTCAGGACTTAGATGTCACAGATACTGCCAGGATGGGGTAATTTCAGAGAAGAGGACATCTGCCTGTCACTGGCACTATTCATCCTTCAGCTTGGGAAGGCCAAGGTGAGGTGATCAACCCAACCAGCCTGGGAAGACCCAGGACCTGCCCCCTCGGGCTCACCCGCCCACCCTCGAATGCACGCATGCCCACGGCAACAGGAGGGAGGCAGCAATGCTCTGGTTTACCTAGACACTCGATCTGCAACACTACAGTGAAAAGTAGAGAAGTTTTCTTGAGAAGATGTGAAATTGCAGTTATGACCTACTTTTTAGTACTCCGTCGGCCGGTTACCTTTAAGAAAACAGTTGGCTGTTTTCCAGGGGGTGGGGAAGCACCTGGCTGTTGGTGAAGGACACCACACTGAGGCTTTAGAAGCCCAACAGCTGATGACAGGGTCCTGGAGGGCTGACCCTGGGGGACAAGAAGAGATAGGGCTGGGCACAGTATGCAGAGAGCCAAACTCAAATCCTGGGGACCGTCTGGGCTCAGCCAGGAGCAAGGCCTCTGGGAATTTTCCTGGCCTTGCCCTCATAATGAACAAATTGTGTTCACTGACTAGTTCTATCTAGTCCTATAGCCATCCCAGGAACGACGTCCTTCCCAAAGAGGAAGTGGAAGAGGTTACTCTGGCCCTCTGATTGGAATCTGATTATTAGTGGCAGTGACAGGCATTGTTCATCCTTCATGGGGTGCTCAGCAGATGAGATGGTAAATCTGACTAGCCCTGGGAAAGCCCTACTCTCCACAAACGTATCATACATGAGCCCCACAGGAGAGAACAATGCCACAAGAAGGACTGAGGAAGACACCAAATGTCATCCTACACTTTCTGGAATTCATTCTAAGAAAAACTCCTATAAAATCCAAGATCTTGCTTTGTGTCCTGCCTGCTTTCCCTTCACGCTACAGGAACCTGGTGCAGGGAATTCTGGGGATGGCAAAACCCTTAGTCCCTATCTGCCCCTGCTTCTGCCCCCAGCTGGTCTGGTCATGGCGGGAAGAGAAGGGAGGGGGAGTGAGGAGATGAGGTGTCAGAGGCCAGGGATGAGCTCGTAAACCCCCAGACACCTGCCAGAGGCCTAAACCTGCGTCAGAGTCTGCAGAATCAAAAGGAAAGAAAGCAAGTGTGCCACAAGCAAATCATAGTAGCCAGAGTGGAAAATGTCGCTCTGACACACGCCGTTGGCTCTGGGGAAAATTCTGCCAATGAACCATATTGAGACTCAGTGTTGTTTATCTTCTATGGTTGCCAACCTTAGGGGGTGGGGGTTTCTCCTCTTTTTCTATCTGGGAAGTGGTGGGTATTTTTCTCTCACTGTGATGCCCTTAGGAAGGCGACAGAGAGGAAAAGGGGCTCAGGATCCGCAGTGATGGGATCTCAGAGGTCTCGGGGTTTTCTTCTGGGATCCTGAAAGGACAGGGAAAAGGACCACACCCTTGCAGTGTCGTTTTTTTCATTGAGATGTAACTGACATTTAACATTACATTCATTTTGGCCAATTTTTAACATTTTAAAAATTATCAAAGCCACATTGTTCATCTCAGTATGGCAATAAGAGAAAAGAAATGAACGGATTAGCGGGAGACCAAAGTTCTAACTCCAACTCCGTCACTCAGGCAAATTCTTTAATGGCTCTGGACTTCAATATCCTCATGGGTAAAAAGAGAGAATGAATATGGAAGTTACCTGAAAAATGTGGGATTAACTTTAAAAAAAAAACTCCCAAATCCCTCCCAACTCCAGGACCTGTAAGCACTTGGAGTCCCTCTTAACCCCCACATCTTTTGGTTACCAGACTGTGGGCAAGTTGGCTAACCTCTCTCCGTTCAGTTTCTTCATCTGCAAAACCACACCAAGGTGGGCCCTGCCCACCTCCCCGGGGTGGCTGGGAGAACCAAATGACACAGTGCATGTAAGTAAGTCGCTCAAGACCCACAGAAACTATTCCTGTAATTTCTCTCTATCAGAGCAAATGGGAATGGAAGGAGGTTTTGACTCTCTGGAATTGTAGGTGCTCCCTGAAGCTAGCAGCAGGCTTAGAGGAAAGCAGGACAGGGTTTTTATTGAAGAAAATGTTCTGACTGCCAAGATCATCAGACGTGAGGACCCTTTACTGAAAGGCTTCAGGACACAGCTTGACGCCAGACCGTCTCCTCATGTCTGGAAAGCAAGGACTCAAATCAGATGATGACTCCAACTTCTCTTTTAGGTCTCCATGGAAGAGCTAGACCGGGAAGACAGCTGCACGGATGACAGCCCTCCGGACTTAAACTGGACCATTTCCGATCTCTAAAGGCTTCCTCGAATCTGGGGGTGGCTTCTTGGAAGATGCTTCTAGAGCGTTAGTGCATAGCAGTGAGCTCCCAAGCAGTGGATTGGGAGGATGGGCAGAATTCTGAGTGAACGCAGTGTAGAAGGAATATACAGGAGTCATTCAGTAGTTTCCAAGAAGGAGAGTGAGAAAAAAGGGATGGCTACTTTGAGAAAAGCCTTGTTTTTATAGGAAGTTCCATGCCATAGTTTCTCGAAAGGTCTAAGTTTGGGGGCGTCCAATGGGGTCCATAATAAGATATCAAAGGGGTGGCTGGGTGACTCAGTCCGTTGTGGGTCTGACTTCAGCTCAGCTCGTGATCTCAGGGTCCTGGGATCAAGCCCCCCATCGGGCTCCCTGCTCAGAGGGCAGTCTGCCTCTCCCTCTGCCCCTCCCCACTGTTCATGCTCTCCCTTTCTCAAATAAATAAATAAAATCTTTTTTTAAAAAAAAGAAGAAAAAAGAAATTAAAGAGTGGTCAAGGTAAACCACTAAGCCAGACAGCAGTTGGATGTGGGCACCTGCAGAGGTCTGGGGGGCTCAGCCTTGGGTCAGACCGTGTCAAGCCCATGGCACACAGCAGACACACATCACCTAGAAACAGACAGATAGCAGGAGCTATTCCTAGAAGAGCTGCCGAGTGACAGGCCCGTGCACACACAAGCGCATGCTCCCACTCACACCAGATCTGATTGCTTAAGCTTGCCATCTCTGGATTGAGAGGATGAATAATAGATCTGCAGACCAGTGTGTTTCCCCAGACATGTCACAGGAAGGAAGGTCTGCAGGCTCCCTGTGAACCCTGGGCAGAGGGGGATTTCAGAAGGAAGCTTTCTGAAAAGCTCAGATCCCCATGGCTGTGATGTTGTTGGTAGGAAGGAAAGTGAGGACTGACGGACCACACTGCAGAGAGCGGTGGGAAAGATGAGCCTAGGGAAAACCTGCGTACCTTGGGGGTTTGTGGCATGGCAAGGCACGAGAAATTCCTAGAGCTTCCTCCTGCTGCTGGTTCTGGGAAAAGCCACCAAGGCCTTCCTCCTTGAGTCAAGGATAAGACCACAATGGAACTCCTTCATGTCGCGAACTACTTTGTGGCCTTCATGTGTTTCAACCTCTCTGTAAGCCTCTTTGATCCTCTGCGAAGGAGGAAAAACACGGAGGAGTCTTCCCCATTTCACAGCGACAGAAACCCAGGCTCGCTGAAGTCGGAGGGCATCTCCACAGCCACACCGAGGAAAGACAAAACTACCGCGGTCTCCTTCTCAGGTCTTCGCGGTCAGAGAATCTTCAACTCCCGTTAGCCAAAAAGAGCAAAATATTCCCACTGGGATACATTGTGTCTCCTCCATCCCCGGCACACGTGGAACATGGGCCCAGGTTCCGAGAATAAAATACACACGTACACACAGAGACAACATGTGCGTGTATACACACACGTGAACAAACACAGGAAAGACGCTTCACAGCTCCAGGCAGTGCACACCAAGGATGGCCACGCACACTCACAGGGTTGTTTTTTTTTTTAAAGCAAGAGAGTTCAGTGGGATGAGATTGGTAAAGAAAGGCTCACAGAGAAGGCGGCACGGCAGGACTCTGCTGGATGGAAGGGGACATTGTTCGGGGGGCGGCAGGCGGGGACGGGGATTGGTCCGGCCACTGTGGGTCCCTAAAGCCATGAGGTAAGGAGGCAAAGGAGTTGTGAGAGAACAGGGTATCAGGGTGTCTTCTGACCACAGGTTGAGAGCCCTCTTGCTTGGGCCGGAGACCTTGGGCAGAAAATCTTTGGGCCAGAAGGCTGCAAAGACATTTGGGACTATGAATGGGGAGCTCAGATGGCTGGATTCCGTTCTGAGCGTTCCAAACGACTTAAGGAATGCATTCTGTTCTCTGGCAGGCCGGGGTTGAAGGGAATGATGTGTGTAAAGAGTTAACTCGGGGGACGCCTGGGTGGCTCAGTTGGTTAAGCAGCTGCCTTCGGCTCAGGTCATGATCCCAGCATCCTGGGATCGAGTCCCACATTGGGCTCCTTGCTCCGCAGGGAGCCTGCTTCTCCCTCTGACTCTGCCTTCCACTCTGTCTGCTTGTGCTTGCTCTCTCTTTGACAAATAAATAAATAAAATCTTTAAAAAAAAAAAAAAAAGAGTTAACTCGGTTGTTTTTAGAACCGTAATGTCAGTAAATCTTCTGGTGGCCTTTAGCTTGGCTGGAGGGGAAGTACAGGAGACCAAGGGTGGGGTCGATGTGAAGCACCCCTCACACCATTTCTGCAACCCCAGACCTCAGCTGCATTACCCCAGCGCCTCAACCCCAACTTTCCTGCCACGGTGGCCTCTACAGAACAATCTCTGGCTCTGTGTGGTCTCCTACGAGCACCCCAGGCCCTCCTCCTCATCCCCACTTTACTCAGAAGCCCTCTGACTTTACTTGAAATGAAACAGAAGCCCCAGCTGCGGTTATAGTGACCAGAAGCTCCCATGTCCTACTCCCCACCATCATCTACCCCCACCCCCGCCTAGGGGCCCTGCCCCTTTCATCCCTGGCACTCCCCCCACCCCTGACCCTACCCCCACCCCTGCAGGAAGGGCTTGTTGAGGATACTAGCTCTTCCTCCCCTTGCATCACCCTTTGGATGTTCAAAGTCATTTCAGGAGGCCCCAAAGGGAAAGGGAAATTGTGGTGGCATCGACAGTCATAGCTGTGCTGACATTAGTGGCCATGGTGGTTGTTGGAACGGTGGCATCGTGACAGAGCCCGCATCCTGGAGGCAGTGCATGGTCAGGTGAGCGTCATCAAGTAGCTCTATGTGCCAGCACCATGACAAGCATTTGTCCCATTTTCCTCGCACATCCAGGAGATGGCTGTTCTTTTGACAGATATGATAGGGCTTCCTTGGTGGGAGCAACTGTAGGGTTCTGGATGCCGATGACAGAGCTATAATGACAACAGTCAGCCAGTGACATCCCACTGAGGGTGTCCTGTTACCCCTCTCCTTCCCCATCCCCAGGCCCAAGCCCCAGCAGCACCGTGCCCCCTCCCCCACAGAGGATCCTCACAGCTCCCTGGTCAGGTTCATGTTTGTTCACTGCCCTGCGTGTAGCTTTCAGCTTCTCTACAGATGTTTCAGTCACTTTTGTGGAACCTGGAACAAAATCTTTGGAGACACTCACTGTGTAAGTGTGGCTTTGATGTAGCCTACAACACAACTGGGTTATTCCATATAAATAAGACCCACTTCGGTTCAGGTTTTTGGGAGCTGGAGTCCTATACAATTTACAAAAGATAGTTTCTTTTTTTACTTGAAGTGTAATTGACATACAAGAGTATATTAGTTTCATGCTCACCACACAAGGCATCAACATTTGTATATGCTGAGAAATGGTCACCACAATAAATCTCATTCCCATGTGTAACCATAAAGGTTAATACAATATTATTGACCGTATGCCCCATGCCGTGCGTTATGTATATATTTGACTTATTTATTTTATAACTGGAAGTTTGTACATTTTCACCCCCTTCACCTGTTTCACCTGCCTCCCCATCCCCCATCACTGGCAACCACCAGTCTGTTCTCTGTATCTACAAGCTTGGGTCTCGTGGGGGGGGGGGGTTGTTTTTGTTTGTATTCCACGTATAAGTGAGATGGTAAGGGTCTATCTCTGACTTCTTTCACTTGGCATAATGTCCTCAAGATCCATCCGTGTTGTCACAAATGGTGAGATTTCATCTTTTAAAGCCCAAATGTATATTTTCTTCATCCGTTCATCCATTCATCAATGGACACTGAACACTTGGGTTGTTTCCTTATCTTGGCTATTTAATGCCTCAGTGAATGTCAGGATGCAGATATCTTTTCAAGTCAGTTCCATTTTCTTCAGATAAATACCCAGAAACAGAATTGCTGGATCATATGCTAGTCCTATTTTTAGTTTTTTGAGGAACCTCCATACTGTTCTGCAGAGTAGCTGCGCCAGTTTGCATTCCCACCAACAGGGCAGGGCGTTTCTTTTCCTCCACATTCTTGCCAACACTTGTTATATCTTGTCTTTTTGATACTAGCTATTCTGACAGGTGTTGAGGTACGAGCTCATGGTGGTCCTGATTTGCATTTCCTTGACAATGAGTGATGTGGAGTATCTTTTCATGTGCTCCCTTTCCATGAAAGGAGGATTCCATTCTCTTGCACTTGACCAGCTTTAGGCAACATTCAAAATAGACAAAATAATCTCAGGACACCTTCTATCACACTGTACTCCCTCTCGCTAGGACCTCTCTCTGGGAGGTGTCTGTCCACTTTCCCCTCTGAGAGGACCCTCATTTGGCATCCCAGTCCTCTATTGAAACCCCTGACTTCTGCCTTGCTTGACCAAGAGCTCCCAGATGACCTGTTCACCTTCCTCCCTGTTCCCAGATCACCAGCCCCTCCAGCCCTACAAAGAACTCAGCCTCTGGATCAGCACACCTAAGAGGTTCTTGCCTTCTTCTTATTATTATTCTTTTTTTTTTTTTAATAGCTTCTTCCCTGCTTCTCTAAATCTGATCCACCCCCTTGCTTTTTCTCCTTTTCCCTGTGGGATACCGCCAAGGGGCTAAAGGACTCCACTCATTGCTTCAAAGCCTGTGGCAGATGGCACCCCCAGGGCTGAAGCAGCACTCTGACAGGCTTCACTGTGCTCGGCCAGGGGCATCCAGCACTGCATGGTCACATCCATCAAGAAGGTCTGTTACCTGAGACTCATGGCAAGAGCCAATGAACACTTCCCCCCACTCCCAGCCATGGCCCGCCTCACAGCAGATACCAGAATGACACAGACATTTTACTGCAAGGTGCAAATAATTTCTTGAGAACATGAAAGCCCTCTTGAAAGAGATGTGAAGAGATCTCTAGGGCTTTCCAGTAATATTCTTTCCTCCCAGAGACAGTCAATGTGAAAATCCACTTCCTGAAGGTGATCACCTCCCTCCCACGCCCCCGCCGCCCCCTACCGCCCCAGGCCTCGCTCTTGAGGAAAAGGCAGCATCACGTCCTCCCCGCCAAGCGGAGGCCCCTCTGCTTTCCACTGCTCTCAGCAGCCCTGACTCACAATGAAACTGCAACCTCAAGAACGCTGGGGGCCAGGATTGCGAGAAGGAAATACAGGTGAACACACGCAAAAGCTGCCCGAGAAGATTTTGTTTCTCTTACAGAGCGTTGCTTCCATGCCTGGGTAGAAGCTATGAACCGGAAGAAGGGGCCTGGCATCCAGCGGACCTAGTGGATGTGGCAGCGAGGCATCAGAAGTCCATGTTGCCAACAAGTTCCTGTCAGGAAGGACACGGAGGGGCGGGAGGAGTACCCTCAATTCTCGGATGTTAGGTTTGGAAAACACCTTAGAGAAACAACTCTGTCAGGGTCCCACTTATCGATGCAAGGGATGAAAAAGGACGGGTCTAGGATGTCACGGTGGAGGACCAGGATGGAGGCGGTTCTCCTGGACACTGGAGCCAGAGCTCTCTTCACTGGGCTTGACATTTCTGTACTGTCCTCAGAACACGAAGGTGGAGAATCTGTCCTGTTCGGAGGCATCCGGTCCACAAAGAGAGGTACCACGCTCTAGCCGCCGAGCATCCCCATAGAAAAACACCAACCACCACAACCCGGAAGACCCGCGGCGAGTTAGACGCTGGAAACTCTCGAAGCGCTTGCGCACATACACCATTCCCTTCAGTCCTACCAGCCCCTACAGTGCCGGCCTCCTGAGTCCCTATAGACACTGCCGCACAGGGAAGCGCAGCCACCTGCCTGAGGGCACACCCATATGGGACAGAGATGGGAGGCAAATTTTGTCTGACTCTAAGACCCACACTAAACCAACCACACTGTACTGCAGAAAAACAGCCCGCAGGCAGGGCGCGTCATGTGGTTTGCAGTAACCCACCGCTTGGACCCACGGGTGGGGGGCGTGGCAAGGGGGGGTGTTCTGCTTCCAAAGATCCAGACTTTGCTGTCAGAAGAGATACATGACAGCATATACCTTGTAGGAGAGGCGTGGGTGCGCAATCCCCAGCCATCCCCGGAATCTTGAAATGTATCAATTACTTGATCCCAATTTATATCCAATTCCCTGCTTGAGACTCCTGACATTACTCCTCCAAACAGTCTGAGATCACCCCATAGCCAAGGCACGAACAAATTCTCCTTAATTTTATGAAAGAACAATATTTTTTCAAAGTACTGATAAATTGCAAAAGCATTGATACATTGAAAGTATCAGAACCTTGTGGGACTTCCTTAAATACATTTTCTGTTTAGTGATATGTTATTTAGGACTATTTTTGAAGGTTGAGGCATCTTAGGGCCTTGTGAGTTCTTAGTCTAGCTCCATAAAAAAAAAAAAAAAAAAAAAAAAAAAAAAAAAATTCTGCTTCTGCTCATTCTACAAAGAGTCTCCCACAGTCAGGACAGCTAGGGATCAAGTTTTAATTTGAACCCACCATGTCTGACCCAGTTCCTAAAAGGGTGCCCACCTTGCCAAAGTGATTGCTAAACTAGGCAGATCAGTGAGAGCGCACTGACTGTGTGTGCCACTAAGTTTGCAGGGAGTGAAGAGAGAGTGGAGAACAAATTGTATTGTTTTGATTGGATAAATCCTGGCCATCAGACTGGAAAACATCTGTCGTTATTTTCAGGTTGTTCTGAAAACTGAGAAAGCACAAGCTAACCAAAGAGAAAGCAGAGAGAGCAAGAAAGAGAGAAAAGAATTAAAAGTGGAAATGGAAAGTGGAACCCCACATAAGGCTGCAGTGAATTCCCTCTACTAGCCTTGTGCCCCCTGACCGCACCCAGCCCCTATGACCTGGTCCGACGCCCAGGGCCCCCTTGGAAAAGGGGATTTACGGTAATCGGTAGAGCACTGCAAATCAGCCCCAAAACTCCCATGGGTTCTGACTTGAAACCACAAACACTGCGTGTGAAGCCTTTCAGCTTCCATGACATACAGTGATGCTCGCAGAAGCAGAGCTGCTGTGCTGAAGGACCATGCTGGCTATTTGGAAACTCTGAATAAGGAAGAAAGCCGTGAAGCTGTGGGCTTCTCCCTTCTCCATCCAGGCCCCTGTCCTGCTGGTATCTTCCCCACGCCTTCCTCTGAGACCAATCTTTGACCACCCTTTTCCCATTCATCCTCACTCAGAGATATTTGTTAAACACTCAAGCCAGTGGTTCTGAAAGGGTGCTCCAAGGACTCCTGAGCGGTCCTCCTCTTTCCAACTATACATCTATGGGAGGCTGGATTTTCTTCATACACTTCAAACTAAACAACAGATTGTAATAGATTCAATGTAGAAACAGATATAAGAATATGAGCTCTTCTATTAAACTGGATATTTGAAAAGATTTGGTATAAATGTCAAACAAGGACACTCTGCTCACCAAATGTGTTCTGATTTGGAAAAGGGAGTTATTTCTCACAAAAAGATGTTAACATGTGATTTTTGTTGTTACTTTAAAAGTCATACAGAGATCTTTTTAATATCTCAGTTTTCATTACTAATACAATAAAGATTAATGGATGGAATTCACCTAAGTAAAAGCTGTTTAGGACCTTCAACCATTTTGAAGAATGTAAAGGGGTTCTGAATGCAAACAGCTTGAGAACAGCTGACTTAGGGGACCTAGAGCACTCTCTTACTCCCTTCCGGAAAGAGTTTATGACCTAAGACTTCATGTAAATGACCCAGTCACAGCAGAAGTGGCATGAAACTGAGATGAAGGAAGCATTTGGCTCTCCACACATGTAATACAGATGTGCATCTAAAGAATACACGGAAATATGTGGAGTGTGGTTGAGGATTTAGAGTCGGGGAATGTTTTGGAGATAAAAATCAGAATAGGAAAGATGAAGGGAAATACTCAGTTCTCTGCTCTCTTGAATCAGGATTCTGCAGAAAGATGGTGCTTGAGGGTTCCTTGGTCAGAGGACATGCCAAACTATGCCTTTTAATACTACTGCAGTCATGTCTCTGAGATAAAATACAGTAAAAACCCCCTTCTGTCTGCAGATATTCTAAAGCTTTAAGTATTTCCCTAGGACAAAAATATCTAACCAACCCTTACCCCCATCGCCACTTCCCAAACACAGAGCCACATACCTCACAAGTACACTATAGATTCACAATTGTTTTATAAATGGAAACTTCCACAACTTTCAACTCCTCACCATTGCAATTCCACACACTGCTCACATCTTAGCGCCCTCTAGTTGTTGGTGCCGGTCATAAGAATTCAGAGTGCTTTAATACTCCTCTGAGTCAAGGAATTAGGTGTTGATTTGAGAAGAATAACGCAAAGAAAATAGACTTCAGATTACATCTTTGCCATTAACTATTTCTTGTGCCTGGGAAAATCAGTTTCTCCTCTGGGCCTCAGTTTGTCCAACTATAAAATGAGAGGTAAGGATTACATAACAGTTAAGTTCTCTCTTCTCCTGATACCCTATGACAGAGGATATTTTAAACACTCCAAGAACCATGAGGGACTTGGTTCGCACTTCCTTGAAGAGTGTTGACTGACACTGAGATTGATTAAAAAAAAAAAAAAAGTTAAATGGGAACAGGCATATAGTTTGTGAGGGGTGCTCTTTCCCCAGGTGAATTCATTCTCTACTTTCCATGGGATGGAAGACAAATGCAGCCAGTTATAGCCACAAAAAGTTTAGGAAGCACATACTCAGTCACTCGGTCAACAAATATTTAGCCAGGACCTTGGATGTGCCCAGAATCGTGCTAAGTATTAGGCAAACAATGATGATCAAAACCAGAGAGGGCCCTGCCCTGTGGAGGACAGTCTAATGGCAAGCCTGGAGCTCAATCAAATGGCCACAAAGCCACATGTATAATTATAATCGGGCACAAGTACTATAAAAGAAAAGAGCAAAGTGTCGTGAGAAGATATACCCGGAAGATCCAACTGGGAATAAGGAAAAGCTCATTTGAGAAAGTAACATCTGAGCTGAGAACTGAAGGATGATGAGAAGGGGAAGAACAATCCAGAAAGTGGAAACTACATGTGCAAAGGCCCTGTAGTAAGAGAGAAAGCATGGATTATTTGAAAACAAAAAAATGAAAAGAGGAAAGCCAATGAGGCTGGGGGCAGAGGGAAGTGGGGAGTGCAGAAAGTGGAGACAGAAGAGGGGTCAGATGAGCAAGGAGTTGTGGACAGTGTGAAGGATAGGGGTCTTTATTTACCAAGAAAGAAAGTGGGAAACCATAGGCGGGCTCAAACAGGAGAACCGTGATCAGATTGTTGTTTGCAAATAATCACGCAGCCTGCAAAGTGCAGAACAGTTTGGAAAATAGATATTAGAATATCAATTAGGCCTTAATTTTAGAGCCCAGGAGAGATGAGATGGTAGTTTGAATCAGACAGTTGTTGCTGATGGTGATGGAATTGGAGAAAAGTAAGTAGATTAGGAAGATGTTTGCAAAGAAAAATCAGGAGCACCCCGGGGATGCCTGAGTGGCTCAGCCAGTTAAGGGTCTGCCTTCAGCTCAAATCACGATCCCGGAGCCTCGGGATGGAGCCCGGGATCAAGCCCATGCTGGACTCCCTGCTCAGTGAGGAGTCTGCTTCGCCCTCTTCCTCTGCTTCTCCCCCAGCGTATGCTCTCTCTCTCTCTCTCTCACTCACTCTGTCAAATAAATATAATCTTTCAAAAAATGAAGAAGAAAGAAAAGTCAGGAGCACCCAGTAATAGATGGGTCATGGTTGGCAAGGGAGAGGGAGGAACCAGAAAGTTATTTTCAGGTTTCTGTCTTATATGTTGGTTAGATGGTCACATCATTTACTGCATTGGGGAACACTAGGTGAAGGTGAGACCAGAGAATGGAGATGACTTCAGCCTCCTCTACAAAACCAACTGCATAAACTGGAGGCCCAGTACAAAATGAAAATGTGGGGCCACTTGTTTAACAATTACTAAGCATCTCAAGGCCAGAACAGCTGAGCAAGAGCCCTTCAAAGTGTGGGACCCTGTGCGACTACACAGCCTTTCCACACCAGGACTGATCATAACAACGCTAGTACTCTATTAACCACACTAGTTGTTCTAGAGAGTCATGCAGACAGCAGAAACAGCTGTGTCCTCTGGGTGGCAAAGGCTCCAACACCTGGTGTGTCCTGGCCTGTGTGGATGCTCAATTTCTCATGTGAGAAATCACAGATCACAGTGTCTGTCCCCTAAGGAAAATCCAAATTGCTTGATTTGGTGCCCCAGTTGCACAAAGGGGAATTCCACATTGGCTGTCCAAAGATCAGCCCTTCCGCTGTGGTTTGCAGCGTCTGCCGGCCACGATCCTAGGACGGGCGCCCAATCCAGTTTGCATAACCCTGGCTTGATTTGCCCCAGGGGTGGCCCCTCCTTGGGCTCTTTGAAACTTCTGATCCACCTGGCCCATATTTTGAAGCAGTTCAGCCACAACGCCAAAGTCAGAGAAGCCCAGAGGCAGACAGGGCCCTAGAGCCCTGTGCCCACCCAGCCGCACTTGGGATTGTGCTGCCAGACCCCATGCGGCTGACCAGGCCTGTTGCGGCATAGCGGCTGAGGAAGCTTCTGTCCAAGATGCTAAGGAAGGTTATTCAAGGGAATACTAGAAATTTCAAGCTGGGGAAAACATTGTAGATACTTGATGTCCCAAGTAAGAAGAAATGAAACTCCTGTTATCAGCCCTAAAATAACAACTTGCTAATGAGTGAGCAGAAGCCCAACCCCAAGGGAATTCTCCATCAGGACTGTAATTCCCCTGGCTCAGTTGGGCGCCATTCCACCTTTTCTACCTGTATCACTGACCTGCCTGCTCCCTCCTGAGAGGTCCTTGTTGCCAGGCAAGGTAGCCGAACCCTGAGTGCAGCAAGCCCCCATTCCTTAGCCTTCCATTTGCAGTTCCAGTGGAGCCCCACAGGACTGTTCCTCCCTCTTGGGTCTGAACTGTGGATCTGGGCAATGACACCAGGAAGATTGCCATTTTGCTGAGCATGAGGGTAGTTGGAAGTTTCCTAATGAGTTCTTAGGCCCTTAGATTGGACCCTCAAAATGTATTTACACAGCACACACAAACTGTCTCTCTCTCACTCTCTCTCTCTCTCTCTCTCTCTCTCTCACACACACACACACACACACACACAACTGGCAGTGTTTATCTGCCTGGACCCCTCTGCATCTAAAGTAGCAAAACTCACGGAGGGGAGCTTTCTGGAAAGATTGTTAAGATCTCCTGGATTGACATGTCTTTGGAATTTGCCCGAGTCCCTTCTCCCTGGCATCTTGCAACAACGGAGAAGAAAACAGGAAGGCAAGAAAAAGCAGGTTCTAGATGACACGAGTGCTCTGCTTGACATGAGCCTCGGGCTGCCTGTCTCTGACTTCATGGTTAGCGAAAGCAAAAAATATAATCCTTTTCTTTTTTAAGGTATGATTAATCAGATTTTTTTTATTTGCTGCTGAATATAGAAATTTAGGAATATTCTGCAGCAGGGGTGGAAAGGAGGAGGTATTTCCTCTCCCACAACATTCCTCTGATTCCCCAGAGAGTCCTTACTGGAATAAGTCATTTAGGTTGAATGTAATGATAATTTCTTAGACCCTGCTATGCATCTGAACTTGAGGGAAAATTGGGCTCAGGCAATTTGCCTTCATGGAGCTCACAGTGATCAGTGGCATTTGAATCCTCTTGAAATCCGCAGAACCAAACGGCACCCAGACTGACACTCGATCGTCCATGGATACCCACTCTCTCACTTCCTCCCCTACAAGGGCTCTTCCCTTGTACAAAAACCCAAACTCAAACTTCCTATAACGTGCAGACTATTGACATTTATGTCTCAGATGGGACTATGAGTTTGAGACTTTTCTCAATGGATCGTAATGACTTTTCAAATGAACTTGAGAAATAAAACGATGCCTACTTTTCTTATTCTTGTTTTGTCAATATAATAGCAGATGCTCCTAACTTTTCCCAAAATCGTCATCCCTGTCTTCTTCTATCAGCTTGATGTCAATCCTATATGTTGACAGGAAAGATAGTGGTATCCCCTTTTGTTACTTAAGGAGTTCCATCAGAAAATTTGCTATGATTATCTTTGATCCTTTAGATTCTGAAATTTTGAAATGAGAGAGGACAGTGATTTCAAATCAGTAGGGGAAAAGATCAGTTATTCAACAAATGGCTTGAGGTAATTGCCTACATGTTCCAAAACACAGAAGTCAGAGTCCATACCTAACCCTACCTAATGGCTTATGGATTAAAGAAAGAAATGGCTTTTGCCCACCTCCTTTCTCCCTGCCATCTTGCACACGTGTCTATGTGTACGAGTATTTGTGCGTTTATGCACAGATCTCAAATTATAAGAAGAAAGTGTGAAAGATGCTGGTCTGCCTTCCTAGGTTGCTTCCCTATCCTTCTGAGTGCCTGCCTGTGCCCAGACCAGCCTCCTTCAGGTTACGTCCTCCAGCCCTGGTACATGCTCATCATGTACTCTGCTATGCCCATCCCAGCATGAAAAGAGAAAGCTGGATAGCTGGCACCTTCTTCCACGGACCAAACTCTGTGCTTGGCACCAGGTACATGAAGGATAAGAAAATAACATCCTACTTCAGGGGCTCCAGCGGACAGGGGGAGGCAAGTTGTGTCCATAGATGACAACAATATCAGATTGTGGGTTTGGTAGTGGAGGCAAGTACAGGGCATGATGGCAGAGAAAGACAGGGGTCTGTGCTGCCTGGTCAGGGAGAAGGACCCAGAACCTTGCCTGTGGTTTGATACCTCTGGCCTGACTCTTTCATGTGGAGTCTGTACCCAGAAAACCCAACTCAGATAGGCGATCAGCTTTATGAGCTAAAGCAAGCACAGCCCAGGAAACCCAGGAGACAAGGGGGAAAGAGAAGGGTAGAAGGAATGGAAACTTCAGCTCTTTTCTCTGCTTCCTGGCAGCAAAATCCAGTCCTTCCAAGCCCGGGGTAAATCAGCAAGAGCAAATATTTCTGCCTTAGCTCCACTCTTGTTTCTAAAAGATTCTTTTCTTCCTTCATGATCCTTAGGTTTTTGCATGACACTCCCCAAAGTACTGGAAGGGGAGGCCACAGTCCCCCAATCCTGACCCACAAAGTACACCCACAGGTTGGGGCTGTGCCCTGTCATTTCTTGCCCCCACTCCCCCCAGACTCACTCCAGACCATCCAGGCCCCAGTATGTCTGCCCCATTTGCACTGGCACAGTGACCTTCTCCAATGGGGCAGGCTTAGGACCTAGGGCCATCTAAGGTATCCCAGTGCTGATGCGGGAGGACAACAAAATAACAGAAACACTAGAGATAATCCTATATCTGGGTCCACTTGATACTTCCTCAAGCCCCTCCCAGGTGAAGCCCAAAGGACCCTGGCGGGCAAGAGGGCAGGACTGTTGCCCTCTTGGGACAGATAAACTGTAGACAAAGGGAGGTCAAGTGACTTTCCCTGGGTTTAAAGACTGACAGAGCCAGGACAGAGACCAGGTCACTGCTTTTCCTAGTTACTGTCTTCACTGGGGAGGTAGGAAAAGCCGCTATAGAAGGAGAAGGTCAAGGCACATCAAGGGACCCCCAGGGACTTTCCAGATATCTGAAGAGGTGATTTCACTCCCCCTGTCCTCTCCTTATTGGAAGTAGAGCACTATCTGGTTCCCGGACCCACCCACATTCAAACACACACACATCCATGTGTGCAAGTCCAAGAATACTGGCTAAGACTTCTTCGGAAGGAAGGAAGGGTCAGGTAAGAGAAAAGAAAGGAGCCTTCTGTCCAGCCTTCATGGAATTCTGCTTTAATTTCCTTGTTATTTCTATTTCCTTCATACCCCATCTTTCAAGCACAAGTGTCCAACCACAGAAGTTCACAACTTAAAGAAATCATAAAGACTCTGCAATCCAACCTTACCATTCCACACACTTGGGACAGCATGGACAAGATGGACTAAGGAGCATGACCGTGGTGTCCGGTAGGCCTCGGTGAAAAGTCTGACTCTCTCAGAGAAAGAGTCAGGTGGGCAGGTGGGCAGGTGACGTAAAGTTTACTCGCTATAAAATAGAGGTGATAAGGGTCACAGGGACGGGCAGGTGCCGAGCTATCAAAAGTGTGGATTACTCTTGCTAACTTCCCCCAAGTACTGGGACAGCTGAGGAGGTAAAGACATAGCTGCGAGAGTTGAAGCGATCTCAGGGCTGGAGAAGGAGCCTGGGAGCACGTCTTGTGTCCTTGCTTGTCCTGCAAGAAGCTGACCTCTGCATGAGGACATCTTGGAACATAAGATGAAAGAGCCGGAGGGATCTCTGGGCTAAATAGCCCACCCTGGGTTCTTATTTGAGGAAGGCTCTGAGGCTCTCCACAATTCAGCAAGGGAAAGCCTTGGGTGTTGAACCCAGGTTGGGGAGGGGATCCGATTATTTCTCAACTCCAGTGCATTCTGGAATGGCCAATTTGTCCACGTCACTGTGACCTAGGAACACGCGAATGGAACCCACAACTGTGGGCCCCTGTGCACAGAACAGCTGTTCACCCAGGAAACCAACATGTTTTTTTTTTAAAAGCTGGAAAGTTATTTTAAAACAAAGAGAGGTAGCTCATCCTAAAATAGCTGTAATGCAAAAGTTCATTGTTCAACAATCCCTTTTGCTTACAATGCAAAAAATTAACAACTTTTAGAAGTTCAACTAATGCAAAGTTGGAGAGGTCTAGGGGAAGGGAGGGGCTTTAATCAGAAGAAAACGTTTGCCAGGAAATCTGTGACTCTGTGGCTTTTATGAATGGGGAGGCCTCACCGCACCCACATATAAAAGGGGGACCAGTAGGTGAAGGTCTACACACCAGGGGCTTGCTCTTGCAACACCAAACCACAAGACCGGCTCTTGGAAGACAGAGCTTCACCATGCCCAGCCCAGCACTGCTGTGTTGTCTGGTCCTGCTGGCCGGGGTAGGAGCCAGCCGCCACCAGAGTGCCCTGTCTGAGGACAACTGCACCCACTTCCCAGCCAGCCTGCCCCACATGCTCCGAGAGCTCCGAGCAGCCTTCGGCAGGGTGAAGACTTTCTTTGTGAGTATGATGCCTTCCTGTCCTTCCTTGCTGGGATTGCCTCCACTAGGCATGGTGCTAGAGCTCTAAGAACCCTCCTCCTTCTTGTTCGCCTCCATCCCTAGCATCCATCTCCCTCAAACAAAAATTCTTTAAGAGTCCCAGGTCAAACCAGAGGTTCAGTGAGTTCACCTAAGCCCAGGGACGCAGCAAAGGTGCAGAAAAAGCCACCTTACAGGTCACTGCACTAGGAATCCTATGCTTAGCAACTTTTAATGAAGATTCCACCAGAGCTCAGTAGGCTGGTAGAAATTCCAAAGGGTCTGACTGAAGATGAAGATGTGTTCCTATCCCCTGTTGCAGGGAAACATAAGTGGCTTCAGCAGAGCAGGCTTCTGGAACCTGGAAGCCTGCTGGCTGGGGGAGGCGCCATGCAGGGGTGGAGGAAGCCTGCTTTAGGAGATGGTTCCCATTCCAGACAGCTTTCAGAACTGCAGCTGGAGGTCCGCAGCAGGGAGAAAGAAAAGCAAGGACCCCTGAAGAGTGGGTGGGCATGGGTGGACCCTTCGAACCTGATTCATGTCTGCAAAAAGGAAACCAGGACCGGGTCAAGCTTCTGCCATGGCTTCAAAGCCTTGCAGAATTTTTTAAAAATCACTTGATCCTGAGGAAAAGGACCTGATTGAACTGAGGGTCCCAGCACTACTGAATGTCCTGTTTTGCAATTCTCCTTTCTGTTTTGGGTCCAGGCTGTTCTGATTAAAAGTCAGAAGCTCTATAAATAAGAGGGCATCAGAAAGACATTTCCTCAAACGTCAGGTTCATTCTCCTTTTGTTCTTCTTGCAGCAAATGAAGGACAAGCTGGGCAGCATATTGTTGACTGGGTCCTTGCTGGAGGACTTTAAGGTGAGAGCCCAAGGGGGTGTGTGGGAGGAGAGGGTGCAGCGTGACTCAGAGAAGAGTGGCCGCTGGGACCAGGGTCTGCTTCCTTTGCTTTGAAAAGGAGAAGTGGAAAGATCTTAGCTCAGCACATAGCCAAAGGGCTGTCCTGGGGTGGGGGAGGGGGAGGTGGCTGGTTAAGAAAGGTCCCTGGGGACAAAGCTGTCCTCTCAAGCTAGGGCAGCAGCTGTTCCTCCCAGTCACCGCCCCTCCCCCTCCCGCCCCTGCCCTTAGGGTTACCTGGGTTGCCAAGCCCTGTCGGAGATGATCCAGTTTTACTTGGAGGAGGTGATGCCCCAGGCCGAGAACCACGACCCAGAAGTCAAGGAGCACGTGAACTCGCTGGGGGAAAAGCTGAAGACCCTGCGGCTGAGGCTGCGGCGCTGTGTGAGTACAGCCGTCCTTCCTGAAACCCACGCACACCCAGAGGGACAGACAGACTGGCAGGAGCGCTCTCGGGAAGGCGCTCGAGTTCCATCTCGTGCTCATTTCTCTCTGAGCAAGGAGTGGGGGAGGCTGCTGGCATTTACATGTTTGCGAACAGCTTTCCTGTTATTTGTGAGTCATTTGTGGGTTATTAACTACTCCCGTCTCTCTTTATGAAAGGGGCCCAGAGCTTCCGTCTGGGCTCCCTCGTCCCTTTGGACCTAGACCCCGGGGCCCAGCAAAACGGGCCAGGAGATAGGGTCCCTCGGAGAAGAAACCCCCTTACCTCTTATCCTCTACCTTTTGAAAGCAGAGCTCTGACGTGGGGCCCAACGGACTGACAGGACTTCCCTAAGCACTTTGGAAGGGCTCCAGGGAGCTACTCGCCCCCAAGCTAGTGTCTCTAAATAATTCCCCAGGATAAAAATGTTCTCCAACCGAAATGAGCCCCTCGCCGCGCGTTTCCTCTGTTTTGTCGCCGAGGGTCGGGGAGTCAGTCAGTTGGTCTCTATCTGTAGGATAGGACTAGGCAAAGGTTTCAGTACACGGCTGAGACTGTGTCTCTACTCCTCGGGGACTTAGAAATGGTCCCTGTGGCTGGAACTGAAGATGAGGGACAGGACAGGGAGGCAGGGAAGAACAGAACGGCTGGCTCAGCACGTGTCAGCACTGTGGCGTCCAGAGAGGAAGCGCCAAGCTCCTCTGGGTTTTCATGCAAGCTTTGCAAATGTCTCCGGGTGGCTCCTGGAGAAGCACTTTTTTTTTTTTTTCTAAAGATTTTATTTATTTATTTGACAGAGAGAGATCACAAGTAGGCAGAGAGGCAGGCAGAGGGAGAGGAGGAAGCAGGCTCCCTGCTGAGCAGAGAGCCGGATGCGGGCCTCTATCCCAAGACCCTGAGATCATGACCTGAGCCGAAAGCAGCGGCTTAACCCACTGAGCCACCTAGGCACCCCCTGGAGAAGCAATTTTCATTCCCCAGGACTGTTTCTCCTCTGTCTAGTGGGCCAGGGGGAGGTGGAGCTCCGTTCTCCCAATGGAGCTACAGGGCTTAGGTATCCAAGATGAGTCTGGCCGCTTCTTCATGCTACCGGCTCATCCC
The DNA here is from genome assembly GCF_964662115.1 of Mustela nivalis. NCBI lineage: Eukaryota > Metazoa > Chordata > Mammalia > Carnivora > Mustelidae > Mustela > Mustela nivalis. Next base: position 37,249,610 of record NC_139035.1, read on the forward strand.
CCAAGTGCTGTGGACACAGGAGCTGGGAGCCAGGAGCACTAACACTTTCTCTTTCCCTCCACAGCATCGATTTCTGCCCTGTGAGAATAAGAGCAAGGCGGTGGAGCAGGTGAAAAGCGCCTTCAGTAAGGTACGTGGACGGTGGCAGAAGGGGCTTGGAGACCGTGACCTCTACCCGCTCCCCAAGCTGGCAGGTGCTAAGCAGGCCCCGTCCTTCTCTTGAAGGGGGTGTGGGAACCCAACAGATGGTGTGACCTCCTCAGCCAGTGGGGAGCTGCTGTCTTGATTATATTTGTTTTCTGTGAAGTGTCTTCGGGGGTTTCTAAATGACTGTTCCCCGCCTTTGCAGGCCTGTGGGTTGAGCCAGTCAGCCGGCCTGTGAATGCAGTGAGCTAGATGCTGGGGAGAGTGACAAAGGAAACAGAAAGTAGCTTGTTGGGAATCTAGACTAAAGCCACACGTGCAGGAAGCCAACACGTGAACGTGCACACACAAACACACCCAGGGGTTCAGCCGGAACTCCCCAAAGCTCTGAGTAGGAAATTCTCGTTAATCTCGAGTCGGTCCTATACTCCCTTTCCAGCTGCCGCTCACACCTGCCAAGGTGCCTCACAATGTCAACTCTCAGATCACATGGGGTTTCGCACTTCAGCTGTCCGTGAACTCCTCAACCCCACTTCCCAGAAGCCATGTGGTCTCTGTCCTCTTTGTGGGAGGGTTCCAGTCTCGGGGGACATAAGCCCCCTGACCGTAGGCCAGAGGAGCAGAGCAGGACCTATTCAATCCATTGGTGGGAGGACATAAGCTTTATAAAAGGGGTCCCTTTTCTCCTCTTACCAACTTGCTTTCGAAACGGTTCCTCTAATGTCTTCTCTCCAGATTCTGAATAAGAGTCATGTGAGTGCATGACTTTTAAAATTGTTAAGGCATCATTTTGTAGACTCTTCCTCTTGCTACTTGCCAGCCGGGCTTTAGACCCATGTGTAGCCTTTCCCAAGGCCCCGGGCATGCCCTCAGCATCCTAGGGTCTGTCCTTCACCTCCCGACCCAAGAGAGCAAGTGTGGCACCTGGGCCCCAAAGTCATACCCATCTAAGCCGGGGACCCATTTACTCACACAGATGGGGCTTTCACTAAACATTTCTTATCTTTCTACACAGCTCCAAGAGAGAGGTGTCTACAAAGCCATGAGTGAGTTTGACATCTTCATCAACTACATAGAAGCCTACATGACCATGAGGATGAAGATCTGAAAATATCCAGGATGAGGACTCTTCTTAACTCTAGGACATAAGTTGGAGATCTGAAAATCCCATCCGAGATGTAGGAGAGCTGAACAACTCCTTGGAGAACCCTGTCGTATTTATTACCTCTGATACCTCAAATCCCATTATATTTATTTACTGAGCTTCTCTGTGAACTATTTAGAAAGAAGCCCAATATTGTAATCTTTTTCAATATTTATTTTTTTTTACCTGTGTGTAAGCTGTTTCCATAGGGTGATACCCTGTGGTATTTGAGTATTTTAAGAGAAACTGTAAGTTATATAAGGAAAAAAATATTTCTTGGGGAGACTACTGAAGCTTCCGTTTCAAGCTGACCATACTGGATAGCTGTTGAGCTATTTCCCTGACCTCCGTATAATTTCTCTTGTCCCTGGGCCTGGGGCACCTAGAGTGCCCTAAAGACTCTTACCCTCTTAGGAAGAGAAACTAGGGAGGCCCTTTGATAATTAATATTCCAGTGGCTCAGAGGAATTCCCTTGACCTCATTCCCCAACCACTTCATTCTTGAAAGCTGTGGCCTGCTTGTTATTTATAACAACCTAAAGTTGGTTCTAATAGAACTCAGTTTTAACTAGAAGCCATTCAATTCCTCCGGGAATGTTACATTGTTTGTCTGTTTTCATAGCAGATTTTAATTTTTAATAAATAAAGAATCATTAAAATCATATTATGGTGTCAGTTGACTTCTGTTTGACTAAAAATTACTCCCTCAGGGATGCCTGGGTGGCTCAGTCAGTTAAGCGTCTGCCTTCAGCTCGGCGCATGATGCCAGGGTCTGGGGTTCGAGTCCCACATCAGGCTCTTTGCTCAGCACAGAACCTGTTTCTTCCTCTGCCCCTCCCCCTGCTCATGTGCTCTCTCTCTCTCTCTCTCTCTCTCTAACAAATAAATAAAATCTTTAATAAATAAAAAAATAAAATAAAGTAATTCCTTCAATATTTTCAAGATAGGAGGGAGTAGATAAATGAATTCTGCATTCCAGAGAAAACAAGCCAGCTACCTTCTTTCAAAGAAGTAAGTTCCAAATTTGATCAGGAAAAAAACCTATTTTCCCTTCAAAAGCCAATAGCAAAAACTGCCATGATCTTCCTATAAACTCTGTCCTTTAAGAAATTATCCTTAAGCTCTTGAAGAGAATGCTGATTTTCAAGACTAAGGACAAGATTCTATAGATACCAAAACTGGAAAGATAGGCAGATGATTTTTTAGGTGTTTTTTGTCTTTGTTTTCTTGTGTGTGGGGGAGAGGGGGGGATGTTATTTGTTTGCTTGTTTTGTTCTGTATCGCTTGGTTTTGTTTCTTCAAGCCCCAAAGGTCTGGGTGAATACTAATCTATCTGGGTTGTCATGAAAATTCAGATAAAGAGCTAACATGACTCCTGGCACTAAGAGATGACCCCCACACATACATTTGGTTGTTACTGATCTGCAAAACCTACCAAATCCTCCTTGAGTTGAGATTAGAGGCCCACCCAAAAGAGTGGAATTTAAGCAGATCAGCCCACTTGATAGACTACCCAAGGATTCTAAGCACGGCCATCCCTTCTGTTCCCTCCTTCAGCCACCGACGAATGTGAGATTGGCTTCTGATTGCGGTCTGTTGGGAGGGGCATGGTGGCGGGGGAAGCCCTACTCAAAGCCCCGTGACTTGGAGAAGAGAGAGAGAAACAATAGTCTGAGTAAACACTGATCACCCTCACAGTCTGCCCAGGCAGTCCTGGTCTGGGGGAGGATAGGGGCTAACTGGCTGTGGTCAGTTTTTCAGTAAGACCTGACTCACTTCAGTTAAAGTAACCATAGGAAGGAAGTGGGAAGCTTCAAAGTTGAAATTCTGAGATGAAAGGTTAAGGTTAAGAATGGAGGCTAACAGAAAACCAAGAGAGAGGAGAGAGGCTCTCTACACCAGGGCTGTCTGTCTACACTGAACTGGAGAAGCTGTGAGGTTTAGGCAGTCAGGGCTCTCTGGTGGGCAAGGTGCACCAACTTAAGGTTGAGGCTGGCACCTCATGTGAGGGAAGTGGGCATCTGAAACCAAGACACAGCAACTCACCTAGAGAAGCCACACAGCTGGTGAGATGTTGACAACAGTCACAATTACTCGAGCACTTAGTTTGAGCCAGTCAGGGCTGGTTATGTGTGTATCAGGCATGCCGTGTGGGATTATTATTGTGATCTCCTGTGAGAGGAAACAGGTGCTCAGACATGCTGGTATGGCCTGGCCACAGGGGTTGTATGGAGAATGGAGAACTGAAAAAAGTATAAAATGTCTTTCCCTTTGTATTAATTACCTATTGATGTCTTTATTTATATATATATTTTTTTAATTTTTTATTTTTTATAAACATATATTTTTATCCCCAGGGGTACAGGTCTGTGAATTGCCAGGTTTACACACTTCACAGCACTCACCAAAGCACATACCCTCCCCAATGTCCATAACCCCACCCCCTTTCTCCCGACCCCCCTCCCCCCAGCAACCCTCAGTTTGTTTTATGAGATTAAGAGTCACTTATGAGGAAGTGGTGATGCAACATGGGGGCTTAAGTGGGTAGGAGAAGAATAAATAAAACAAGATGGGATTGGGAGGGAGATCTATTGATGTCTTTAAAATTTAGCAGCTGGATACTGAGCTTAAAACAACACACGTATTTGTCTTTTCTTGTTGGTTGGGGATCTGAGAGAGAAAACTAGGGGTTCTGGTTCAGGATCTCTGAGGAGGTTGTGGGCAAAATGACAGCCAAGTCATCTGACGCCTGTTTGTGGTTGAACAAATCCCATCCAAGATGGCACGTTTACATGGTTGTTGGCAGGTGGTCTTTGTTCCTTGCTACATGGGCCTTCCTCTAGGTCTTCTTGAATATCTTCACTGCACAGTGGCTGTCTTCCCCAGAGCCAGTGATATGAGAGACAGCAAGGAGGAAGTCACAGTGTCTTTTCGACCTAATCTCAGAAATCTCACACCACACTTCTGGCACATTCTCTTTGTTAGAAGTGAGTTGGTGAGTATAGCCCATATTGAAGGGGAGATAAATTAGAGTTCACCTTTTGAAGGGAGGAGTCTCAAAGAATTTGTGGACACGTTTCAAAAAAAAAAAATTTGTGGACAATTTCTAAATTCAAAGAATTTAGAAAAAAATAGCTCACGTGTGCTTGAATGGCACATCAGGCTCCTGGGTGGATGGCGGTAAGGAGATGAGGCAGGTAAGCATCAGGGTGCATGGAGAGGCCATCATGATGGACACTACCCTCTTCCAGTCCTCTCCCCTGTGGACTCAGTCTAATATATTTAGCTCTATGAGCCTCAGTTTCTCGTCTGGAAAACTAGCAGAAACTTTTTTCCCAGGTGTTATCTACTGAATATTTGTTCCCTCAAAATTCATATGTTGAAGTCCTAACCCTTACTGTGATGATATTTGGAGATGGGGCCTTTGGGAGGAAATTCGGGTTGGATGAAGTCATGAGTGTGGGGCCATCATGATAGGATTAGTGCCTTTATAAGAAGAGACACCAAAGAGCACGCTCTCTCTCTCTTTTTTCCACATGTGCACAATAAAAAGATCTTATTGAACACATGCAGAAAGATGGCAGTTGTTACAAGCCAAGAGAAGAGGCCTCAGGATGAAACCTACCATGTTGGCACCTTAAATCTTGGACTTCCAGCCTCCAGAACTATGAGAAATAATTTTTTAAAGATTTTATTTATTCATTTGATAGACAGAGATTACAAGTAGGCAGAGAGGAAGGCAGAGAGAGAGGAAGGGAAGCAGGCTCCCTGCTGAGCAGAGAGTCCGATGTGGGGCTTGAGCCCAGGACTCTGGGATCATGACCTGAGCCAAAGGCAGAGGCTTTAACCCACTGAGCCACCCAGGTGCCCCTAAATTTCTTTTTTTAAGCCATACAATTTATGGTATTTTGTCATGGCAGCCTGAGCTTACTAACAGGCCAGACTTGATATAAGGGTCCGATAGAATGTCAGGTATGAAGGTACCTATGTGTTTTGGATTGGAAATATAGAGACGAGGTTTAGATGGAATGGACTGACTGATTGATTGACTGACTGGCTGATTTTTGGCAACAAGACTTTATTCTGTAATAAGATCAACCATCTCATCTCCCATGTCCCTCTTTTCCTCGCGCCAGAGTTTGGATAGCAGTGAAGAATGAGAATCTCTGTTTGCGGTCCCAGCTGCTGAGGTGAGGAGGGTAGGACCGGTGAGAGAAGTTCCCGAAGTCTGTGATGATGTGGTCACCCTACCCAGCCACTAACAGAAATCAGACAGATCGAAAGGTTCAGGAAGACACCATCTGGAAGGAAGGGGGTGATACCAGAGATGTAAAGAAAGACAAAAGAGAATTGGCTTGAGAGCAGAAGCTACGCACTCGACAGCATGTTAACCCCTCAAAACGCTTATCGGGTGGATTTGATTGTGGAACGTGAGGACCAGCTTTGGACCTGGGGTGATTTAGGGAGAAGCAGCCATACCATCCAAGGAAATAGGAGCTGGATCATAAGAACAAACGCTCAGAATTTAAAATGGCAGAATGATCTTTGAACTTTCGTAAGTTGCAGAAGTTGCTGCAGAATGAACCAGTCAACTCACCTTGGAGTGGTTAGTGGGTCCAGGTGACATGCGTGTTCCATTATTTGCTCCTCCTTTTATACACTAACTCACTTGGTGACTTTGGAAATTTCATTTACCCTGTCTGAGCCTTAGTTTTTTCGAGAATAAAACAAAGCATTATGTCTGGGTCCGTGGTTTTCAACTGGGACCACTAGATGCATGCACATTCTGAAAGCACTCCTCATGGAGAGGCTGTCTTTGAACAATTTCCAAAACTTGAACAAGCCTAATGAAATTGTACATTTGCCAACCTCACCTTTCCTAAGTCTGCGCAGGCTCACTAAAAAGCAGTTCCAGGCACTTGACTAGAGTGATAGCCACTTTGTATGGAAAGACAGGTCGCCTCATGCTGGCCAGAAGCTCTGTTTGGAGTCATCTATTATATCTTTGACTAATAAAAAAAGAAAATGGGGTTATTTCTTGATTTTTTTTAACCAGATGAAATATTTTAAAATAGAGAGTCTCTGGGGAAAAATAATAGCTGCAGTCCTTTGTGGTCAAAAGCTTCAAAACCACTAAATGAGATGACCTCGAAGTGCCCTGTGAGCCCATACTTCCTAATTCCAGCATCTGATTCCTCCAGTCAGCCAGGCCTATTCCCACTTGAGCCCTCTTCTGGGACACATTCCTATCCACAGAGTCTGCACTGGTAATTTTCCAGACGGATTCCCAGTTGTTGGGAACTTCAACAGCCCCTCATCCCAGCAGGGTTGCCCGTCGGCTCCAAGCTGCGTGACCTTCAGACAACGCCTACCTCAGTGTCCTCTGTAACATGGAGAGAATAATCGTTCCTTCAAGGTGTTGTTTTCATAAGAAATAAAGGCATGGATACATGTAAAGCACAGAGAAAAGGCTTAGTAAAAGCGGCTCTTCCCTTGGACATTTGGAAAATGCTCACATGAGACCAGATGGTAAGATCGGTGCTAACACCATAAAAAACAGCTGGACACACTTTGTGTGCCCATCACTAAAAGTGGACCTTTCCTCATCCTATTTTCTGCCTCTGGACCCATCATTTCTGGATAGAAAGAGAAAATGCGCCAACCCTACTTGGGAAGGACACAAAGGAAATGACATTCTTTGAGTGCCTGAATAAAATACATGGCTTGATGACATAATATATATATTTATGAATTATATAAATATGCATTATAGCCATGAGTGTTACATTAGTTCACTGAGCAGAGACTTAACAGAGGTCCCTAAGTATCACCCAGAGCAATAATAGTTACACATACTGTTAAGTAAATACTACGTTAACTATGTAGGAAGTTTTTATTGATTACAACACTGGATTTTATTCATACATGCTCATTATCTATCATTGCTACTTACCTGTTAGCAACCTAAAAAGTGAGACAGTTTAACATATTGCTTCTTCCCTTACCATTATTCAAGAAAAAAAATACATGTTTTTCCCAAAGTCAAGAAGTTGTTGTATAATAAACCCCAGAGTTCATCCAATATGCAACCCAGAATCTCATGCCTATTTGAAGAAGTCTTTCTGGATTATTTAGAGCGAGCAGATGTCCCCAACAGAACCCTATCATACCTCTACCAGAGCCAAATTAGAAACTAAGACTAGTATGCAGCATAAATAACTAGTCATATGTCCTCTCAGAATAATCTCTATATTCATATCTAACAAGGGGGAGACTCAAATCCAAACAGAGGGAAATTAGCTTCTCCCTGGCCTCTGCCCGAAATCAGAGTTTTTATGAGATGCACATTTATTCATCCAGAACCTATTATGATCTAGGTACTATGTTGGGTGCTGGGGAGAAAACAGTGAATAAAGCAGACATAACACCTGCCCTCATGGGTTTAACAGCTAAATCCATAGAGGCAAAAAAAAGTTAACTACACAATATTATTATAATTGTGAAATTACTAAATGAGAAGTGGGAAGTTTTAATGGAACAACAATCAACCCGGACTCTGAGGTGGGGGTGGGGGGGGGGCCTTCCACAAGAAGGTGACGTTCAGGGGCCCACGGGTGGCTCAGTGGGTTAAAGCCTCTGCCTTCAGCTCAGGTCATGTTCCTAGGGTCCTGGTATCGAGTCTGCATCAGGCTCTCTGCTCAGCAGGTAGGAGCCTGCTTCCCCCTCTCTCTCTGCCTGCCTCTCTGCCTACTTGTAATCTCTGTCTATCAAATAAATAAATAAAATCTTAAAAAAAAAAAGGTGATGTTCAGCCAGGTTTGAAGGATGAGTGGGAGTTGGCCAAATGAAGAGGGAGATTATAAGAACCTTAGGCAGAAAGAGCCACATATTTAAAGACCTCTTAGAACGGCAAAGCATGAGGGGAGTAGATCTCTGAATCAAGAGTAGATCTATGCTGGTACTCAACATAGCTGGACTCCGGGCCCTCTTCAGGACCCTCTGGCTTCTCCATCTCCTCTCCTATCCTGAATATCTGAAGTAGGAAGGGAGTTAAACTGTTTAAGGAAGTAAAAGATAACACACAGCAAGTGAGACATATTATACATGAGGGAGAGAGGTTTAACATGGACTGGAAGAAATGGGCAGAGGCAAAAAGTTTAGACTTTAAGGGCAAAGAAAAACAACGGAAGGCTACTAAGAAGAAAAATAGACATCTTCTGAATGAGACCCTAGAGGGTCCATTTGGTTTTAATTCAGATAAGAGGAAATTGTAGTACGGACTAAGGTGGTAATAAATGGGAATTGAGAGAAGTGTAAATTTTCAAATATTCAGCAACTACTTAGATGAGTGTGGTGACAGCAGTTGATGGCCCAAAAGCCCTCTGATCTGGCCTGAACAACTGGGTAGAGAAGAAGAAGGTTTGGGAGGGAAGGTGATGCATTCTACACTGGCCCCACTCTGTTGGAGGTGCCTCCAAGACTTGGAGTGAGTTTTTCTAGAATGGTTAGCTGGACATAGAGATGTAGTCTGAAGATAAATACATGGGTGTCCTTGCCATAGAGATGATGACTGTAATCGTGGGAGTGGAGAAAATCATCAAGAATAAGAGTGTTGAATGAGAAAAGAGCCCAGAACCAAGCTCTGGAGAACCCAGATATTTATAAGTCAGAACAAGAGAACCTGACAACGGAACTTGTAAAGGATGGCCTGAGTGGTAGAAAGAAATACCAGGAGAGAGTGGCATCCCTGAGAACAAGGAAAGCCACCATTTCAAGAAAGAGGGAATAGTCAACTAAGTCAAACTATTGGGAGGTCAAGTAAGATCAAGACAAAGAAGCTTCTACGGGATATAACAAGTGGGGGCACTGGTGACTTGATCAAGAAGAGTGCGAGTGGGGGACAAGAGAAGAGTGCAGGGGAGTGCCAGGGGAGTAGAGATTGGTGGGATTGCACAGTAAATGAGAAGTGGATGACAAGTGGGGATAACAGGACATTGGGCCAGCAGAGGAGAAAAAGAAGTTGAAGATAGATGAATGAGATAGTACTGATGAAGGCAGTTTCCTCAGAAGTCAGGTAGGGGGTAGGATGCAGGTAGAGGAGAGGATGACCTTTGAGATGAGGAGGAACACCTTCATTGAATAATAACAGGAAGGAAGTAGGGACAGTGGGTACAAAAGCAAGTTGGTTTGAAGATTTGTTCTCAGGAAGTTGAGGTCGTTTCATCAGATGGTTTCTATTTTCTCTGAAAAGAGTGAATAAGAAAGAGAGAATGCAAGAAGGTTTGAGGAGAGAAACAAAGATTTGAAATGATACTTGCAGATATGTGGAAAGAAAATAACTCTAAAGAAACATTGCAGACTTCCAGGCAGTGTTGAGCCCAGTTGAGGTAGATAATCATGAATTATTGCACCCTTTTCCCCAGGATTCCCCTGGCAGCCTGGAGTGAACACGTAGTAAGCTGAATTGGTTTTGACCCATAAATATAACAAAAGAACAAGGGGGAGAGGAAGTTGAGAGTATAAATAAGAGCCTGACTGGAAAGATGGAACCAGGATTCAACATTGAATAATGATGGAAGTGCAGAAAAGAGCTCAATAAAAAGGGATAGTGTTGATAAGCCAGCGGACTGGAGGTTCTGATTTAGTCAGGGACCAGTTGTGGTGGTAAGAGCTGAATCAGAAGGGAGCGGGTGGGGGACCAGACAGGGAAAAGACTGAATGAAGAGATTTTGGAGGTGAGCAGTTTTGAGGGATGATAAATTCCAGGCTATAACCATTGGAGCCAATGGCTGAGTAAAGGCACAGATCATGGAATTGAAAAGCCACATTTTCAAGAAGTGGCTTGAAGGCAATGAAGGCAATGAAGTCCATGAGTTGTGTTAAAGATCATTTGGTTGAACCCACAACCTACTGTTTCAGTGAGACTCACAGTAGAAGGAAAGCCAGTGGAAGGCAGTGTAAAAAAGACTATGAGGTAAGTGCTCAAATAATTTGTGTATCAAAGGGAGAGGTAGATGTTTGAGCATCCCGGAGCTTCTGGTAGATTCTAATTCCCAGATATGTCAAGTTCTTGAAATTTTATACACTTAACAATTTGTCATTTTAAATTTCCTAAATCTTAGAGGAGTACAGATCTAAATTTCTTGGAAAGTTCCCTAATATGGACTGCTTGGAATTTCATAATAAATAGAAGGATCTATATAGTTGTAAATAGATCTTAAAAAGACTGAAGTCATTTTTACGTCAGGAAAACAACAAATGTCCAAGCATTAACCACACGCAACCCTAGAGTCACTCAAATCAAGAAGTTTATGATTTTTGCCAAGATGAATCATCATCTGCTGACACACACAAATGGTAACCTCCATCAAATTTCCAAACAGATATTTCCTATGATATGCAGGTTCTTTATCCCCTGCGTGTCTTCTACTCCACATATCCCACTAATCCGCTGTTGTGCTTTCTGCGGTTTCAGTTACAAATGGCCAACCGTGGTGCCAGAGCCAATGATCCTCCTTCTGACATATTGTCAGGAGGTCAGTAGCTGCCGAGCCCCCATCACAAGGCCCATGTTGTTCCCCTCACTTCACCTCGTCACAGCAGCATTTCATCATCTCACCTCATCACAAGAACAGTACAATAAGCTATTTTGAGAGAGACCACATCCATATAACTTTTATCACAGTATATTGTTATGTTTCATTTTATTATTAGTTATTGTTGTTTATCTTTTACTGTAAGTATAAATTACTAAATGCAATTTATAATTTACATTTCTCAGGGTGCCTGGGTGGCTCAGTCGGTTAAGGGTCCAACTTTTGATTTCACTTCAAGTAATGGTCTCAGGGTCCTGAGATTGAGCCCCACAGGGGGCTCCACACTCAGCTGGGAGTCTGCTTGAGGATTCTCTACCTCTCTCTGCTGCTCCCCCTGCTCCAGGCCCTCTCTCTCTCAAATGAAAAATATTAGTCTTTTTAAAAATACACTTTTTCATATAGATCTTTATAGATAGATAGATAGATAGATAGATAGATAGATATAGATAGATATAGATATAGATACAGATACAGATACAGATATAGATATAGATATAGATATAGATATATCTGGCCCAGGTATATCTATCTAGATATCTAGATATATATGAAAAAACATAGGGTATATAGGGCTCAGTACTATCCACAGTTTCAGGTACTCACTGGGAGTCTCAGAAAGTAACCCCTGTAGATAAGGGGTGACCACTGCATTACTGTTGTCCTCAATCTCTTTGTTACTAAGCAGGAGGACAGAAAATCACCATCGAGAAAGTGTTACACCAAGTATAACAGACATCTGTTGGTGACAGTAGAGGTCCCCGGGGAAACAGCAGTGCCACCTAACTTTTTTCTGTGAAATTATAATTGATCTGCCTCAATAATTATAATGAGTAATTCTCTCATCTTCCTCTCAGCTGAGGCATCCAAGCATCAAGTATCCTAAGTTGCCGTCTAGGGAGAAGGACGGGGGAGGAAAATCATCTAAATCAGTGCCTCTCGGTGTGACCTAAAGACCAGTGCTGGTCCACAAACTGTTCCAAGTCTGTGGCAAGAGCAGCACAAAAAGAAGTTTAAAACACTTTATAGCAATCTGATAGAGAATTTTTTTTGTTAGATCGAATGATTGAAAATGGTTTTCATACAAAGGGCTTGTATTCTGTATATTTTTACTTTTTTTTCCATTTTATTTTCCTAGTAATTATTTTTATTATATTTTATGAAAATGTGGATCCACAATGGATTGGAATTCTTTTTTTTTTTTTAATTTGGTTTATTTATTTGACACAGAGAGAGACACAGCCAGAAAGGGAACACAAGCAGGGGGAAGAACAGAAGCGGGAGGAGCAGGCTTCCCACTGGGCATGGAGCACGATGTGGGGCTCGATCCCAGGACCCTGGGATCATGACCTAAGCTAAAGGCAGATGCTTAACTGACCGAACCACCCAGGTGCCCCTGGAATTCCTTTTTTTTTTTTTTTTTTTTTTTTAAATCTGGTCCTTCACCAAATATAGTTTGAGAAATACAGGTTTAAATTACACTCCCAGTCCTTATTCCCAGGCTCATGGAAACTCTACGCTGGAAGAAAGAGGTGGTGAGATACCTCTGGTAGAAACCATAGCCTTAGACCTACCTGATTTCAAATCCCCACTCTACCACTTACTGTTGACCTTGTCTAAGTGACTAAATTTCAATTCCTCCTAAAAAAAAGTAGAGATAACAGTCCTTGAGTTGCAGATTTGAGATGAGGATTACAGGAGATACCATGTTACTGGCCCAGCACAATTCCAGGCCCATAATAAGGACTATGAGTTGTGTTAAAGATCATTTGGTTGAACCCACAACCTACTGTTTCAGTGAGACTCTCAGGCCCCGCTGATGAACCAACCACAGGTACCCTAGCACAGGCAACATGTCCTGACAAGGACCCCTGCTCGGGCAAGTCAGGTGGGATGGGCCAGGTCCTCTCTCCCCCATCTCTATCATACTTAAGGAATTTAGGATCCTCCCCAGGAGGGACATGTTGCAGCCACTTTTGGCTGCCATTCTGCCCTTCTCTCATGAGAAAGAATCCTGATTTTCTTCAGATATCCCACATCCATGCCCCTCAGGGGAGCTTGGCCCCTCCCAAGGTAATTCCATTTCCCCATCTAGCAACTGATTTAGGAATGGGTTTGAGTTGTAACTGCACCTTTGAGATTAACAAGAGGTTGGCTGATGGGCTACCCAGAAATACTCTTCTTATTCTTAAAACCAAGGAAACTGGGTATTTTTTCTGCCTCTGGATGTCCTCCACATTTGAATCCTGGCATTCCTGCAGCCTTCTTGAGATTATGGGGGACTCAGCCTCAGGATGAATCAACAAATGGAAAATAATAAGTAGAATAATAGAAAGAAGAGAGTCCTTGATAACTTTGTCAAACCCATGAGTTAACTGATCTGAAGTGAGAACTATTTTAGAATTTCCAATATATAAGATAATAATTTTCCTTTTGACTAAGTCACTGTACATTGGGTTTCAGGTTACTTGCAGCCAAAAGTATGTACAAAAATATGCCTGAGCCCTTGGCCATAAACAGTCAAACAACTTTAATCCTGGGGTTTCCCCTACTCCCTTCCTCCTTTCGAGTGGCTGAGTCATGTCTGACTCATCCATTGAACCCCAAATATTTGAGGGAGCTCAGGATAGTGAAGGAGTTCATATCCTTTCACCACAGGACATGACTCCTGAGTTTCGACCAATTCTCAGGCCAGCCCCCATGCTACCTTCCTCATTGGTTTCATCTAAGGAAACCAGAGCTCTATAGAGCCGCATGCGTGCTGATGCACTGAGTGAAATGTGTGAGGAACACTTGCTTATGCATCCGGGCCACATCTGCCTTCCTCACAAGGCTCTACCTTCTCACCTCCTTCTCCTGAGGTGGACTTTCCTTTGCATCTTCTACTTCCCTTTTCAAATGTGTCCTCTCCTATGAGCCTTTCCATCATGGTGGGAGACCAGAGAAACGGTTATCTCCACCCAATGACCAAACCACTGGCCCACACATTTAGACAATGAATGATATTCTGGAAGGTTCTACTTTCTAATCATTTCCTATGAGCTTGACATTGTCTCTCAGACCTGACTGCGCCTCTGAGTGCAGGGAGGAGTCTTGCTGTCCTTTATCCCTCAGAGTGTCCAGTGTCAAGAGAAGGCATTATATAAATGCTTGAGTTCAACTACAAAGAGAACTTTCCTTATAGTTATAAAATCACAGACATTTTGAGTTCGGCACTCAAAGGCTTTCTTATCCACCTCCCATTCACAATCATTTAGCAGATGGATAAGAACAGTGATGCTTACACTTCAATATTTGCAGTGAAACAGAACTCATTACGCAGTGTGCCACCCGTTTCATTTCTGGATAAGCTCACATGATTGGAAACTTCTTCTGCTTTTCTTATCAGGCTCAAATTTGCTTTGTTCTAACTTGCCTTCAGTTGTTTTGGTTATACTTTCTGGAATAGAAAAAATATATTCCAATTTCATATAGATAGGCCTTCAGATATTGAAAGCAGCTATTATATCTATTCTAAGTCTTAATTTCTTCAAGCCAGCTACCTTCAATTACTTAAATTATCATTTAAAATGTGTGGTTTCCAGGAATGCCTGGGTGGCTCAGTTGGTTAAGCGCCTGCCTTCACTTCAGCTCATGACCCCGGGGTCTGGGGATTAAGCCCCACATAGAGCTCTTCGCTCACCAGGGAGCCTGCTTCTCCCTCTGTGAGCTGCCCCCCCCTGCTGCTGCTCTCTCTCTCTTCTCTCTCAGATGAATAAATAAACAAAATCTTTTTAAAACTAAAATAAGATGTATGGTTTCCAGAATCTTTTCCATTCCTGCACTTTTTTCATTATATGCGCTTATTAAGAGAGTCATTTCTCTCTTAAATTTCACTTATTACCTCAATATCGATTGTGTTCCTATTGTGTGCCAGGTGTACAACAGAGAATCAGATCTGGGGCTTGCAGCCCCATAAAGAAGACAACTAACCCCATGACAGAGAGGAACAAAAGGTTCCTGTTCACTGCATTGTGCAACTTCAGGGGCATTCTTCACACTCCATGTGCTACAAATGCTGCCCCTTGGAGTTTTGCAATGTGGTAAACTGGTAACGATGGGAGCAAGCACGCTGGGTCAGGAGAGGCCTCCCTAGAAGAAAAGAACGTTTAAACTGAGACCTAACATATGAATAGCCATAAAATAGGCAAAGAGAGAAAGAACAGTGTGCTGGACTGAGGGAACAGCAGGCATAAAAATGTGGAGGAGAGGGGAGAGGGTATGAGAGTAAGAAGAGGGAATAGACAGAATGTGGCGTGAGAAGTAAACAGAGGTCAGGCCACCCAGTTTCTATCAGGCCATGTTAGGGAGGTTGACTCATATCCTAAAGAGGGTGGAAATCCATCAAAGGGTTTCTTTCCTTTTCTTTTCTCTTCTTTTCTTTTTTTTATTTTTTATTTTTCTTTTTTCTTTTTTAGTTTTTCTTTTTTTATTTATTTTATTTTTTTATTTGTTTCAGGGGTACAGGTCTGTAAGTCATCAGACTTACACAACACACAGGACTCACCACAACCCATACCCTCCCCAATATCCATCACCCAGCCATCCCATACCCCTACCCTCTTTTTTGAAGGGTTTTAAGCAGGGAAATGGCATGATTGTATTTGCATTCTGGCTGCTGTGTGCTAGCAGAGGATAAGACCAGAGACTGGAAGACCAATTCAGAATCTGTAGGAGCGGTCTAGGCCAACATAAAATAAAATAAAATACAACAACAACAACAACAAAAAATCAGACAGTGACTAGCACAAGGGAAGCAGCAGTGGAAATAAAAAGAAAAGTATATAGACATATTTGGGTAGTAGTTCACATGTAGTGTCCATTAGATGCGATGGTTGCCTGGACAAGGAGAGTGAGGCAAGGGATAAATCAAGGATATTAGACAAGTAGGCAGACGGTGAGGCTATGGGCTGAAACTGGACCCTGGATGGGCCCCGGATGTTAGCAAAGGAGGGAGATGAAGAGCCCAGCGTTGGACGTCTCCAGCTGTGGCACTCGGAGCTACCTAAGTGGGGATGGTTAATTGGATTTCAGGAGACGCCCCCAGCAGATTCTGGACTCATCGCTATATAAATGGTAACTGAAGTCACGAGAAAGGACACCAACTCACTCATTAAAAAAATATGGAGAAGAGAAGGTTTGAAACATGGAGGAATACAGTCATTTAATGGGTGAGTTGAGGAAGAGATCTCCGCCAAGGGAGAACAAGGAGAAACTGCCAGAAAAATAAAAGGGAAAACAGAGTGTGGTGCATGGAAGCCAAGGAGAGCTAGGGGAGCCAGGTGCTGCTGAGAATCCTCTAGAAGGGCTCCCCAGGCAAGTTAGTACAACTCACGCACCTTGCCCAGGATCACTCATCATGATACAGCCTCACCAACACCATGCGGAAGCTCGAGCAGCAGCGGTACCACACCGCTGGCCATACTGGGTGCTGCATGTTGAATTGTCTCTCAAAAGGTATGGAGTCCTAACTCTCCAGTATCTGCAAATGGGATCTTATTTGAAAACAGAGTCTTTGGAAATGTAATCTCATTAAGGTAAGATTCTACTGGAGTAGGGTAGGCCCTAATCCAGGGACAAGGGTCCTTCTAACAAAAGGGAAATTTGGATACAAGGGCACAGACACGCAGGGAAGATGGCCGTGTGAAGGCAGAGGCAGAATTATAGCCACACTGCCACAGACCAACGGACAGCAAAGATGGCTGATGACAACCAGGAAATCGTAGAAGCCAAGCAGATGCTTCCCTTAAAGTCTTCAGAATGAGCGTGGTATTATTGACATCTTGATGTTGGATTTCTAGCCTCTGAACCATGAGGGAATCTATTTCTACTGTTTTAAGCCCCCCAGGTTCGTGTGGTTTTTTACAGCAATTCTAGGGAACTAATACTCAGGGCCCAGCTAAAATTCTGAGTCCTTTTGACTTTAATAATTATCAAGTTGCTTCACTCTCATTCTGTGTTGTACACTGAAGTTTTTAGAAATTCAATGTATGACTCGTGGCTATTTCTGTCTGCTTTACTCTTAGATACTTGGAGCAATTAATCTAGCTTCCGATAAACTTGGCTTCAATACCTTTGTCCAGGTTGATAGAACATTAAATGTGGTGGGTCGAGGCCATAGCACTGTAGATTTCAGTTAAGGTCCTCCTTCTCCTAGCCAGAAATAATAGACAGTTACATCTTATCCACAGATCGATCACATGAGACTTTCTCAGATGCCTCCATGAAATCAAGACACACCAAATCTACCCATATCTGAATCTGCCAGTGCAGCGATTGTACAAAACAATTAGCTCGTTTAGGTTAGAAAGACCTCTTCACTTAAGGCAGGCACTGCGCAGATACTTCAGTTAATTTTCTTCTTTTTTTAAGATTTTTAAATTTTTATTTAACAGAGAGAGATCACAAGTAGGCAGAGAGGCAGGCAGAGAAAGAGGGGGAAGCCCTCTCCCTGCTGAGCAGAGAGCCCAATATGGAACTTGATCCCAGGACCCTGAGATCATGACCTGAGCCGAAGGCAGAGGCTTTAATCCACTGAGCCACCCAGGCGCCCCTTCAGGTAATTTTCTTGAGTGAAGTTGAATTCCTCTACCGTGAGCAATCTGCAATCTGGTCCACTGACTGTGCTACTTGTTCTGTTCTTGCCTCTGCCTTCAGAATCAAGGCACTTTGTCTCCAGGCATGACTTTAACAGTCCTCTAAAATCCAATTCTGCACCCCCATTGACAGACTCTGCCTGACGCAGGTGTCTCCTTAAACTCAGTCCTGACAAGTGGCTTCCAGAGCTTTGAGGGTGGGACCCAAACAGTGAATCTTGACTGGATCCTAGCAACTATCGCTTTCTTTTCTACTTGCTCACAAATCATAGGTTTCATAATCTGCTATTCTTTCCACTCCTAAGATAAAGAGGAGTAGTGGGGAGCCTTGCACAGAGAAACTAAGGTGAGAACAATACTGAGAAAAGAAAGATGCACACATTTCAGGGTCAGCATGTGTCACAGAGGCCGAAGCTTGGTAAGTAGGAGACAGGACAAATGCAACTCCATGTTTATTGCCAGAAACCAAAGCTTGGGGTGAAATCTTGAATGCCTAGAAAGGAGGAAGGGTGGGGAAGTTCCTGACCTACATCTCCGTGGACTTTGGTGACCCCATGACTGGAATATGTTTATCTCATGGCTTATTTTGCTGTATTGGGTTCTTTCTTTCCTCCCCTTCTCCTTTTGTTTCATAACACATGATAACACTCTTCCCGCTCCTCTGTTTTCCATGGAAAAATACTAAGAATGAAGAAAATCATTAATATTATGAAACAACGAAGTAATCCATCATTCTAGAATCATGACATCTTTATTCCTATATTCTAAATCAAATGGCCAGATAAAGAGTTGGCATCTTCTCTTGAGCCAGAATCTTCTCTTGAACCATCTTCTCCTTCTCTTTGGAGAGGGAGAGTGGGTGGGGAGGTGAGAGGAACCGGGAAAGAGAAAGAATCTTAAGCATCTTTTTTTTTTTAAGATTTTTTTTGAAGACTTTATTTATTTGACAGACAGAGATCACAAGTAGGCAGAGAGGCAGGCAGAGAAAGAGGGGGAAGCCCTCTCCTTGCTGAGCAGAGAGCCCAATATGGGACTTGATCCCAGGACCCTGGGATCATGACCTGAGCCAAAAGCAGAGGCTTTAACCCACTGAGCCACCCAAGCGCCCGAATCTTAAGCATCTTAAGTAGGGTCCACACCCAGCATGGACCCTGATTGGGCTCAATCTCACGACCCTGAGATCGTGACCCAAAATCATGAGTTGGATGCTTAACTGACTGAGCCACCCAGGTGCCTCCAATCTTTTTTTTTTTTTTTTTAAGATTTCCCCAAATCTACTTAGGATATTGGAATTAGACAGCTTTATCATTGGGTATATTAGTTAAAATGACACTAGCTGCTGTAACAGATAAATCCTGAAATCTCAGTGGCTTTACAGAAGTTTATTTCTCGCTCACAGAAAGAATGGGTATGGAGGGACAACAGTGAGGTACAGGAGGCAAGAAGTCTGTCCCACTGTCCTTCGTGCTGAAGGAGGCTCTGTGTTATCATCACTCCTGAGACAGGATGGTTCCCCCTCACAACAAAGTGTGGTTTGGACATCAAGACTAATGATGCCACATGGGTGTATGCACACACACACACACACACACACCACACCAGGAAGACATGGAAAGGTTTATTACTCACATGGTGAGGCTTTCCTGGGAGGAGGAGGGTTGGTTCCAAAAATGGCTTATGAGAAAGCAGAGAGGGGCCTTGGGGTTCGTTGGGTGATGGAGCTTGGGCACAGGCTGAGGCTTTCAACCTGTGGTTTTAACTTCCAGCCACTGCCGAAGTGGCGGAGCACTCAAGCTTTCGTGTCAGTGTTGAGGGGCAGAAAGAGAAAGGGGTGTAGTGGGCTTGAAAGCTGGTAAGCAAACGTCAAAAATGGAGTCAAACTCTATTACACCTTGCTGCCTTCCACACGTGGCTTCCATTGTTGTCCCGGATGCAGCCAGAAGACAAGGGAAGGGGGAAAGGACTGTAGGTTTTAACACGTTCTTATAGATTTTAGTAGGTTTAAAAGGTTTGAAGAGGTCAGGCCAAGGAATGGTGGACATATCCTTTCTGCCACATTCTACTGATAAGACCCAGTCACAGAAGAGCCGGAAGTGTGACCCTGGCTGGATGGCCACTTCCCAGCAACAATGATGGCAATTGAAAGACCCTTTAGTGTATGGCTTGCATTTTCTGCCATAGTGGAACATGGGAAGCAATGGATCTAGGTTTGTGGGGCCCAAAGCCTCAATAATTTAAAGGCTGTCAGAAAAAATAAATTAGAGTTTACAGATCCCAAATGAGAAAAGTGGTTCGTGCACGTCAGGACTCAGAAGCTGAAGCTGCACCAGTTTCACTGTGTAAAGTTCTCTCGTTGCAAGTCATTCTGGAATGATTGCAAGGAGGCCATGACTTGCCCCTCTCCAGGGTCATCCTGAGGAGCAGAAAGGAAGGAGCGTGGTTTCTGGCCTAGGGCTGTGGTTACAGTGTTACACAGCTACCAACTCCTTCCCAGGAGGGGGTGCACCCCTCCACTGGTGACTCCAGCCACGGAGTTCAGAGAACTCCAGTCCAGAGCCTGGGAGAAGAATGTAAATGGGCCATGAAAACCAAGGAAAAGAATCCTGTTCAAAATTTGCTGTTAGTGAAAACTGATAAAATGTTACTTCTGGGTGACCACAATACCTTATGAAATTTCATCCCCTTGCATTTTGCTCTATATGCAGCTAATCAGTGGTTTGGGGCAGGGATACCTTTTTTTTTCTTTCTTTCCCCAAGATTTATTTATTTATTTATGAGGGGGGCAGGGAGAAGGGAGGGAGAGAGGGAGAGCATGAACAGGGGGAGGGGCAGAGGGAGAGAGAGAATCTTAGGCAGGCTCCACACCCAGCACGGAGCCCAGGGCAGGGTCAAGCTAAAATCAGGAGTCAGACGCACAACCGACTGAGCCACCCAAGTGCACCTAGAGCAGGCATACTTTTTTAGCAAAAGATTTATAGGGATGAAACATAAAAAAAATATGATTTGGTGTTCCATGATTGAACAAGTTTGAGAAATAGCCTTGTTCCTTGGCAGGCCTCCAGCCTGGAGATTCCAATTCAGAGATGGCCCTCGAACGTCCCTCACTCAGCCTGCTTTCTGGTTCATCTGGGTGTGGGCATGGGCTAGAAACCAGAGAATAGCTAGGACCCAGTAAGAATCCTGACATACCACTTCCTTTAAGGCCCCGTGAGTGAGAGACATGCCACCCACACCCATGAGAAGACTGGGGCCCAGCACTACACTCAAAGCTTTTCCCTACAGGCTGGTCACACAAGAGCTCAGCCGCACTGTGTAAGAGCTCTTGGGGCCATACACACCTCTCCTTACTTTCTCATTTTTCTTTTCTTCTTTCTTTGATTTTCTCACATTTTTATTCAGCTCTGTTGTACCACGTTGAAAACAATTTCGGAAGCTTCTCTTTGGGGAAAAGTGGCCAAAAATAAAACACGAAACAGAAATAAAGAGTAAAGTGAAATAGCAAAAATTTGTTTTGATGAGGTCATCGCCAAGTCTAGACAGAAGCTGGGTCACTAGAAGGACTTCTCAGGGCATCCTGTAGTCTTCCCTTCACCCACCCACTCAGCCTTAGTTCCAGAAGCTCCTCCGTGTGTCGGCTTTCCGACAGGTGCTTGGGGTAGGGCGTCCCTGGGCTGGCCCTCCTCCAAGGGCACCGCGCCATCAGCTTGCCCCTCTGGGCTGCACACGGGCGCGGGCAATGTGTCTGGCGCAGGCCCTGCTCCGCCGGCTGGGACACTAGGCTGAGGAATGAGGTGGGTTGGAATGGTTAGTGCGGTTACTGCCACAGGACCCGCTGAGGGTAGATCAAGAGGAAATGGGTTGAAACAGCAACAGGAGGGATTGGGGTTTAACAGAGGGAAGGCTTCCTCTTTATCAGGGAAGGCGCCCCTGGCTCAGGTGACAGGAGAATTCCGAGCATCAGGGTGTCCATTCATGTCCTCCAGGAGGCCTTCCCCGGCTCTCAGACAACAGACTGGGGACGCTCCTGACCCAGAGCACGTGCCGCCCGTGTCGGCCACGCCCCCTGGCGCTTACTCATTCCGTGGCTGAGGCTGCTCTGCACAAAACCCTCAAGTCAGGGAGGCGGGGCTCAGTCTCGTGCTTCTTCCTCCTCTGTGAGCCGCTAGGGAGGCTGCGAGGCTCCAGCAGGCCAGGCATGGGGTGGGGATTGGGGGGAGCAGTGAACCAAACAGACACAAAACCTTGCCCTCGTGGACCTTGGATTCCACTCATGATAAGTAAGCTATACAGATTCTTAGACGTGATCAGCTCTTTGTGGGGAAAACATTAAGGAGGGTCACTTTGGGGATGTACATTATATTTCGGTAAAAACAATTTTTAAAAATAAAGACTTGGGGGGAGGAGAGAGTGCCCAGAGTGAGGAGTCAGGGATAGGAGGAGAGAAGAGGGCAGTTTGAAGAAGAGCCGTAGGCATCGGTGACACGTGAACAAAGAGGAAATGCATGGTGCCCCCATCTGCAGGGGTCATGTTCCACCTTGGGGACTTGGGGGCGGGGAGGGACAGAGCCTATGCTGTGCGCTTCCAGTCCTTCCGGTCCATGAATGCTGTTGGCCTCTAAATGTGGCCTGAGTTGCTTTCACTGCCTCTTTGCCTCTGGGAAGTGGTCCAACAGGCTCTATGAAGGTCTTGTACCGCAAGTGTTTGTTCACTAGGTACGTAAGCTGAGCCTCAGTTTACAAATCTATAAAATGGGGATAATGATACCACTACCCTATAGGGTTGTTGGAGGTCAGAATTCAAAAGAAAACAGGTGGGACGATCATCAAGGGGACCAGGGGTCTCCAAACAGGGACGGGCGGTGTCTTCACTGGGCTTACAGCACTGGGTACTAGGAACCGGGCTGAGGGTTTACCACTGATTAGATGTTTAATTCTCCCCAAAATGTAATGAGAAAGATGCTCTCCTGTCTCGACCCACTAGCAGGAGGCGGAGGCTTACAGAAGTTAGAGACCTCCAGCCAGCCCGGGGAAGAGGCAGAACGTGGTATGGAACTGTCAGAGTCCAGGGTTCCTGCCTGCTCCACACCACGTGCCTGACCTGCCTCACCTAACCAGGCTATCTCCGCACACGTGAGCAGGGAGAACCAGGTTCTGAAACCCAAGCTAGAGATAACAGCTCTCACATTTCCTCCCAATCAGCCCTGATCTCTGCGGCCTCCTGTGCGGGGATATAACCCAGTTTTCTTTGCCAAATTCTTCTAAGAGAAGAGAGAAATACTGCTGAAATCGGGGCCTGATTAATTTTGACAACTGTGGGAGGGGAGGGAAGGGACACATTCTTAGAACCGAGGCGAGATTGGGCTGGCGGGCCCCACACTCAGCACATTCTAGATGCCATGGGCTTGGGGGTTTTGAGAGAAATCCTGTGAGTCACCCTAGCTTCCCATAGCCCCTGTTTTACTTGAAGGCATGCTGTCTTCCCATCATTCTCCCCTGGCCCCCCAACTCTGCCGGGCACTGACGCCCCCGTGCTGCACCCAGCACCACGTGAGTGGGGGTCCTCTCTGCTGGGCTCCCGAGCCGTGAACCCAGTGGCTGGAACATGCCGGCAGCAGACACTGCGGTGGCCCCCTCTCTCAACCGAGGTCACACAGCATTCATCACCTCCACTCTCCTTTTTACTGCCATCAGTCGGGTCACACTGATAGAGTAACAGGATCCTACCTGTGATATAGGACAGTGATGAGTGCTGACCATGTGCTAGGCAGCGTGCTCAAGCTTTTCCCTTTTCAGCCGTTCCTTGCAACAACTGGGAGGGAAGCAATACCATCGTTCACCTGGGTGCTCTGAAAAGCAGATGCCAAAACGGGATTGGGGAAATGTCTTTCTGAGAGAAAAGAGGGAGAGAGGCTGGTCGGCGGAGGGAGCCATCAGACTCCGTGGCACCCCATGGAGGAGTGAAAGAGAGAAGGTTGGGCACGAGTGTCCTGTACTACAGGACAGTCTGAAGAAGCTTCTACAGAGTAGCCAGGGAATCCTCAAACCCAAATCAGCCATCCCTGGAGACCTATTGCCCCCGGGATCTGGTGTCCTTGGCCTCCCTACCCTGCCCAGTGGTTGCCTGGGGGCAGTCGGAGGGAAACATGGCATCAGTGCAGAAGCTACAGTGGATATCAGAGAACAGCCCCCGGGACCCTAGGATGCTGCTGCTGTAATTGGGGGTCTAGGAAGCACTTTCTCATAGTTAATATTTATAATTCTAAATATTGTTAATAATTTTTGCGGGGGGTCCCTGGGGGACACAGGTGGTTGAGCCCCTAACTCTTGATTTTGGCTCAGATGGTGATCTCAGGGTCCTGGGATCAAGCCTCACATCGGGCTCCCCCCAGCCCACTTATGTCCCTCTCCCACTGCCCCCCCTCACTTGCACACAGGCACTTCCACTCGCTCTCTCCCTGAAACAAATCAATCTTAAAAGAAACTTTTGGGGAGTGCCACAATTATTACCCCCACGTACTAGTTGGTAAACTGAGGCTCTGTAAAGTCACCTGCACAGACATCCAGCGGCCCTGCAGAGCTCTCTCCTGCGGTGTGCATCTGGGCTATCGACCACATCGCAAGTTCGATTCCTCAGACTCCACACTCAGTAGAGGGCTGGGTACGCAATCAGTGTCCCATTGGGGTTTCGGGGGTAACGTGATTGAGACCCCGCAGAGTAAGAAAAAATGCCTGCAAGTTGCCTGTGTCCCACATAACTCCTAGAACCCCGAGCCAGAGTCGCCTCTTTCAGCACCTGCCTTTCTTTCACAGTCTCCCCAGCCAGCGGGGAGCCCTCCCTCGTAAGCTCCCAGGGCACTCTGGGCCTTCTCACAGCACCTGCCAGTCGGCCTTAGGTCAAAGTCATTTGCACAATGTCATCCCCTTGGTGTTCCCACCAGGGGCGTCGCTGTCTGGGAAGCAGACCCAGGAACATGCTCAAGATCAAACAGCAGCAGAAAGCTGAGCAAGGCTGACCCTCAAACTTGTCTTTGAGCCATTCTGCCTACACACCCAAAATATATGCAAATAACTGTAATTGGGTGAGCAGAGCCACTGATACGGGGAGAAGCCGAAATAATCCCCCTTGCCCTTCCACATCTGATTCTTCCAGTCGCCCACAGTGCTGCCCTGGGTAGGCCTCTGTGTTTTGGGAAGTTCTTTTGTCCCTCTATTCTCAGCTGACTTATTCTATCCCCAGACTGCCCCACTGCTGACAGTAAATCCACTCACAGACCTGTCATTCAGAAAGGCATTCATTCATACATTGATACTGTCTTTCTGGAGTGCGCACCAAAACATAAAGTGCACACAAGACTTTTTATCTAACTTCCACTTTCTAGGAACCTGTCCTGCAAGAACCTGTCCTGTACATGTGCCCAAAGAAATTGTTCAAGATGGTGGCAACATTAAATTAAAAAAAAACATTAAGTAAAAAAAAAAAAAAGGAAACAAAATATCCATAGAAAGCAGAGAGTTAAATAAATTCTGGTGCATCAATGCCATGGAATAACCTGCAGCTGTTAAGAATAAGGTGGTTCTGGGGCACCTGGCTGGCTAAGTGAGGAGAGTTTGTGACTCTTTATTATAGGGTTTTGAGTTTGAGCCCCACATTGGGTGTAGAGGATACTAAAAACAAACAAACAAACAAACAAACAAACAACAAACCTTTAAAATACGGGGGGAAAAATTGATAGTTGAGTTCAGTCATGGACACTCACTAAGATATATTGAGTTTAAAAATGCAAGCTGCAGGGCGCCTGGGTGGCTCAGTGGGTTAAGCCTCTGCCTTCAGCTCAGGTCATGATCTCAGGGTCCTGGGATGGAGCCCCACATAGGGAATCTCTGCTCAGCGGGGAGCCTGCTTCCCCTACTCTCTCTCTCTCTCTCTGCCTCTCTACTTGTGATCTCTGTCAAATAAATAAACAAAATCTTAAAAAAAAAAAAAAAAAGCAAGCTGCGTGTTGGTTAACGGGTACAGAAAAGTTCTGAAAATGGGTTGTGCAATGATGTGACTCTACTTCACACTGTTCAGCTCCACACTCAGGAATGGTTAAGATGGTAAAGTTTATGGTATGGGTGCTTCACCACAACTTTTATAGAAAAGCAAGTTGTCGAACCGTATGCCTAGTGATCGCACTTGTACTTGTTATAACCCTCAAAGAATTTTCTCACCTGTGTTCATAAGCAAATACGTGTGTGGATAAAGTAATAGAAATGTTTGGAAGGCTGGATAAAATCAAAATCACACCAGGCTATTAAACAAATTTATTCCTGGAGAGGGAGCTGGCATGGGTGGGTGAGGAGAGAGACGTTGTAAAGAATTTGCACATGTCACCCTCAATGTGTGCACAATGATGTGTGGATGGTTTCTTTGCTGTTTGAATTACTGAAATTACTTGTGTTCTTTGTTTAGAAAACATTCACCTTCCAACAGATACTGAGCACTACAAGCACTCAGTGACCCTTTTTAGAACTTGGAATAAGTGAGTCAGACTGGCTTTCTCATCTCTTTCTCTTCCTTGCAGGGTGGCTCAGAAAATGGCCTGACCCCGTCCCCTTCCCTTCTGCCTTCGTCCCCACCGCAGGTGGCTGTGGGTGCAGTGAGCAGGGTCAGAGTCTCACTATGAGGACAGTTCCTTAGAAAGGGTTTCTGACCAGAAAAAGAGACAGCTGAGTGCCAGAAAACCATAGGACTGTCTAGGTCTTACTGCAAATATGAGGTCTCCCTGGACCGCAGGCTCTAGGCACAGCTAACCAAGGTCTGGGGCTCAGACTTAGATGTGATCGTGGTTTCTTTGAAAAGTAAACCTCTGACTGATGAATTTGGAACCACAGGTCTCCAATCAGAGGGTAAAGACTGGGAGAACTCAGCTCATTGTGAAACTTGAGGCCTCATGGCCCCAGGAGCCTCTGGCTATTTGAGGATCAAGATGCCATGGGTGCCTGGACAGATAAAGGGCAGAAGGGACAGCGATCCCATTTCACTTGGGCTCAGACAGCAGGGGCCTGAGCTGTCCACCAGTTTTGGACTTGGGCCACCGAGGCCAGGGACTCATTTGCATAACCTTTGTAGGTACTTTGCGTCTCTGGGCCCCAACCACGCTACACTCCTAGGATCAGAAAGGTTAAGACCAGCATTTGGTCACACGGGTCATAAGAGACAGAACAAAACCCAAGGAGAGAGGAGAAGGCTCATGAAGGGAGGGGGCTAGCAAAGGGGAAAAGCCAGTCCCAAAATTTCACTTGCAAATCCTGCAGCAGTGTCCCATGGAGTAGGAAACTTCACTGTCCTGTAGAGCAAGAAAGTTATGCAAACAGATGCATTTGCATGGCAGCCCTGGCCCCTAAAAATGACTTACCACACACAGGTTCCAGGCCTCTCAGTAGCCGATCACCCCTCAAGACCTCACAGCGGCAACTTCCTGGCCCCAGGCTCTGGGTAGTAATCCCCCTTACCCCACCCAGAGCAATAATGATGCCTCCAGCCCCGGGCCCCCGCCAGAGGGTGCATGGACATTCCAAGAGAAGCCTAGGTTTGAGATGTTTAAGTACAATGAGATATAAGAAAGGAAAAGTGTGGAAGCTCAAGTACATTAAAAATTGTATCTGTCACGGGGGAGCTCTCAGGGGCCCTCATTTCCTATACTGACTGGCGGGGTGAGGTCCCGCGGTGAGGAGGTGAGAACAGCGGGCAGAGCTATGGCGTCTCAGTGACATCCCGGGGTGGGGAGCCGGGGGCAAGGGAACCCTGGGCAAGCATTCAGCCCACTTTCCAAGAGCCCCTCAGCTACATGTAACATTATCCTGTGCCATAATGACTTGTAAAATGCATAACTGAATCTGATCTAAGCTTAAGGTTTGTTTAAAAATTAATGAAGATTAGAGGGGAAATCCCAGTCAGGCTCTGTTTCCAAATTTTGGTTTTGGCGGGGAAGCAAAGGCAGTTGAACGAGAGGAATGCAGGTTGGAGGGGCTGGAAAGAGAACAGAGGCAGAAAAACACCGAGGACGCCCCACTGAGGGGAGTAAATCATTTCCGTGGGAGGAACTGACGGGGGTCAAAGGTCAAGAAGCAAGGTGGTGGGGGTGGGGGTTGTGCAGACAGCAGTTCAGACCGAAAGACAGAAGGGGGAACCTAGATTCAAGAGACAGAAGACAGGGGCACCTGGGTGGCTCAGCGGTTTAAGCCTCTGCCTTGAGCTCAGGTCATGATCACAGGGTCCTGGGATCAAGCCCCACATCAGGCTCTCTGCTCAGCTGGGAGCCTGCTTCCCGCTCTCTCTCTGCCTGCCTCTCTGCCTACTTGTGATCTCTCCCTGTGTCAAATAAATAAATAAAATATTTAAAAAGAGAGAGAGAGACGGGAGACAGGAGTGGAACTCTGATGGAAGCATCTCCACCCTGTCGTTTCTCATTGTCTACTGTAGAGAATCTGCCTTGGGGGGCTCTTGGGGGGACGCTCAGGGGGCTCTGCCAGGAGAGCTCCACTGTATGCACCAGCACCCGCTATTTCAGAAGTGCTGATTCTCCCTGCTTCCTGTTCTGTCACTGTCCACCGGCTCCTCTACACTGAACCCCATGAGGGCTAAACCCACGTCCAATTCATCCATGTCTCCCCCAAAGCCCTGAGCACTGGGCGTGACGCCGAGTCAGTGCTGAAGCAGAATGTGGCTTTGAACTTTTGCCAGGGGCTGACTTCCTGGA
Organism: Mustela nivalis; assembly: GCF_964662115.1. Lineage (NCBI taxonomy): Eukaryota > Metazoa > Chordata > Mammalia > Carnivora > Mustelidae > Mustela > Mustela nivalis. The sequence continues at coordinate 37,277,868 of NC_139035.1, forward strand.
GAAGTCCAAGAGCGGGTGAGCCAAAGAGGCCAGAGCACTGATCTCCTTCGCAGGGTGACCTGTAGCTTGGGGGAGGGGCACCCTGGCTCACCCAGGAATAGTGCCCCCCCCTTCTCAAAGTCCTGGCATGGCCACATTTCATCTTCACCCACCTGGATGGGGGTTAGCATGGATATTATGACGGCGCGGACGTGAGGGCCTTGTCCAGCGGGCGAGGATCCAGGATGTGCTCTGTGACCTCACTCATCCCTCCAGGATCAAAACCTTTAGGGCGCTCCAAGCCTTCCCCGGGCCACCTGGGCTCGGAGGACACAGCCCTCACTGTCTGGAGCAGTTCTGAACGCTGAGATTCAGACCACGGAGTAGGTGTGCAGGCCTGTGGAGGCAGAGGAGGGAAGAGACGCGGCCTCTGAAGGTTGCACACTGACCAGGAACTGGGTCTTACGCTTCGTTTTTCCCAAAGCATAGTACGTATTAGTAAGTGCCTGGGTATTCAGTGATTCGGGATTTGGGGTGGTTTCTTCACACTGTCCTAGTGCAGGGAGAGGAGAGTAGATGAATTTGCCAAGAGGCCCCCCGGAGCTGGAGCCTGGTGTCCCCGCCAAAGAGGAGCTACTTCCAAACCTGGCCAGACTCCCTCTGGGGTGGCAGAGCCCCTAAATGTGGACGTCAAGGTACAAAGCTGGGGAGGGGTTGTATTCCTGGGGCCCCAGGGCGCAGAGACTGCCCCCCAAGGCTGCTCCCACGCAGGCTCTGGCCCACCTGGGGAGTGGACAGCAGGTCTGTTTATGTTTCCCGGGGTGGGTAGGACAGCCACTTTCCCCAGCCTCACCAACCCCATCCTCCTCCCCCAAGTAACTGAATTTCCTTCACACCCTGGGCAGGCACTACCCACCCTGCCCACTCGTCATTCACAGCCCCTCACAGGCACTTCCTGTCTCCAACCAAGTCAAAGGAAAACCCCAAATTTACTGCTACTGTTTACCAAACCAACTGCCTCCTCAGCCCGAAGCACAAAGACAGGCCCTCCAAGGGAGGGCCGGACTGACGCACCCTAGACCACAGGGCCTGCGCCAAACCTAGGGTGCCCTGTGCCCTCTGGATGGTGGGACTTATAAAGGCCACCCAGCCCCTTAGAAAGGGGGTCAAAGCCATGACCTCACTGAATTCCTCACAGTAGCCACAGGGTGCAGGAACGTCCCCTCCATTCCATAAGGAAACAATTCGACTCAGTTGAGGAGAATCCAATCTGTCTCACTCTTGGCCCCCCCAACCCCTTCCTTACCAAGAACCCTTTGGCGTGTGTGTGTGTGTGTGTGTGTTTATTTGTTTCCAAGTACCTCCACACTTGGAACCTGGAGCTCCAGGCGAGATTCACCTCTGCTTGGTTGTGAGACCTTGGAAGGGTCCTTTAACCTTCGTGAGGCTGCATTTCCACGTCAGTACATTGGAGATGTTAAGTCCTTAAGCTCTTTTCACATCTTATGCCACTGAAGGGCGTTCAGGAATCACACTCCGTTGCCATGAAAGCCAGCATTTGCCTTTAGGTCCCGGTTCCCTTTCCCATCCCACCTGGGAATTTAGTGGATGGAGGTTAAGTGACGGAATCACAGAGCCAGCCATGAGGGCTCGGGGAACGGGGAGGAGTACAAACGCATGGCAAGACCCCAGGCGCCAACTGGGTCCCTTGTGGCCGCTCACCCCAGCCATCTTCCTGAACACCAGCTCCGGGCCAGACTGTCCCAGGCCACAAGTGTCTAGAGCCAGGCCGACCCAGACCCAGGAGGCGGCCAGCAACTGTCCGTGCGTGAGGCGAGAGGATGAGAGGCTGCACCAAAGGCCTGTGGCAGAGCAGGTGCCCCACGGATGCCCACACCTGGATCCCTGGAGCAAGGCACACGGTCCCTTGGTCCCTCACGTGGCAAAAGGAACTGCAGATGGGATTAAGGTTAAGAGCCTCGTGATGGGGAGATTATCCTGGATTATCTTCGGAGGCTCAAACTAATCACCCAAGTCCTTGCAAGTGGATTCTTGCAAGTGGAGACCTAGCTCCTGGCTGGGTCAGAGATGTGACCACAGGAGCATGAGAGACACGTGATGGCGGCTGGCTTTGAAGATGGAGGAAGAGGGTCACAAGCCGAGGAATGCAGACTTTTGAAGCTGGAAAAGGCAAGGCAATGGAATCTTCTAGAGCCTCCAGAAAGGAATGCAACCCTGCTGAGATCTTGATTGTAACCTTATCAGACCTCTGACCTGTGGAATTATCTTACATTTGTGCTGCTGGACGCCACGGGCTGTTAGGGCAGCAATAGAAATACGGCCTCCCACGACAGTGGACACGGACGATGCCCTTCTGCCCCCTCACCCTGGCCCCCCTCCTACCAGACCTTGCTCTATCCTCCTCCAAGTTTGTCCCTTCTCACACCTGTGTAAGTGCAGACAACGCAACTGGATTTCCCGGGGAGCAAAACCTCAGGCGGTTTATCTGAGCATCTCATTCTACATGGGTGAACGGAGTCTCAAGCTAGGACCCGAACTTACAACCCACGCAGGGTTGTAACAGGGAAGTCGGAGCCACCAGGGGTCACCCTGCCTGTGCCCCCAGGCCTGAGCAGGGGACCTGTGATACTGCTGACGACGGAGGGGATGAGCAGGCCTCTCCTGCAGGCAGAAGGCCAGCTATGAGGAGGGAGAACACCCTAGACCTTTGGATCCTGAGTTCCAGTCCAAACCAATTAGCTGTGTGACCTCCAGTACACCCCTCTGCCCTCAGTCAGCCCCCTCACTCATGAAGTAGGGGTACACACTCTGCCTTGCCTTTCTCCCAGTCAGCTCTGAGGACCAGGGAGAAAATGTGAACTTCCGCCGAGTGTACTACTCGTCCATCTGACCGGAAGGAAGAGCAGTGGGGTCAGTAGAACAATGTTTACCTTGGGCCCTAATACAAACCAATCCATTGTGTGATCCCAAACATCCTACCTCTGGGCCTTGCTCTTTTCATCTATGAATGGGGGAGAACGGGTCACGTGGACACTGAGGACTCTTCCAGATCAAGGCAGAATATTTCGGTTTAAGCCTAACCCCTGGCGCCCCCTCCTGGAACTTTCAGGAACTACACCACCCAGCTCCCCTGGTCTCTTCTAGGACTTGAACCCAGAAACCCACGCCAGCAGGTCCCCTCAGGCTGAGAAGGCCAGTGCCTGGCTGTGTCTAAACAGGTCAAAGAATCATGTGCTGAGAAGCCGCCTGGCTCCCGATTCAGTATTTGACAAAAGAGCACGGGCTCCCCACCCCTTGTTGCCACCCTATGCGGCTCTAAAGGAGAGCGGCATTCCTGCCCCTACCCCAGACAAGTCCCAGCCAGACCCTGCGCAGGACAGGCACTCCCTCACCTGGGAGGCCCTGCCATCTTCTGCCCTCCCAGGACACCCAGCTGCTGCCCTCCCAACATACAAAACCATCCTCCACCGATGTGAGATGCAGAGGGGAGACATGGTGGGGTGGAAAGGCTGAGTCCCATGAAGGAAGAGCAAGAAAACCTTTCAACTATTAAATCTGTTTAGTAAAGACAATTTCGCTCATACAAAACAACAACAGTTTACAACAATCTGAGTGCTGGGCACACCATCAGAGACAGGGAGGCACTGTGGGCACTCGGAGCCCCTCCCCCACACCCAGAGAAGATCCTGGCTGTCCCTCGGGCAACCCATCCCAAGGGAGAGGAGGGCTGTAGTATTAGTGCCACCCCCAGCCCTGTAAAGACCCTGGCACGGAGGTCTTCGTGTGTTGTTCATAGTGGGGGAGGGGGAGGGGGAGGGGGAGGGGGAGGGCCCTCCCCACCCCCGCCCCCGCCCCCCTCACTGGCCTGGACATGCAAAACTGAGTTGTCTGGGGTGGAGGTGAACAGGCTAATGGGGAAGGGGCAGAGTCGGGACATCTTTGGTGTGAAGACTCCCCCACCCACCCACTAGGCCACAGTGGAAATCTGCAGGACCACACGCGTGGTGTTGCCTTTGCCCACAACGGGGAGCGGGCCAGTGCCCCCAGAGCCCTGGAGAGACTGCGAAATGCAGAAGCTCCCTGCGGAGAGAAGGCCTGGTGGGAGTGGCTAAAAAGGGAGGAAAAATCAACAAGAACCAGTTAATAATGGCAGGAGGAAGGAGGGAGGCTGCTCAGTGGGTAAGCGCCTCAGAGGACTAGGACCAGCACTGAATGGGCAGTAGGGGGCCGGGGTGGGGATCAGTCTTCCTGATCGCTGGGCCAGTGCCTAAGTCACTCCTCTCTGCCTCCCAGAACCAGCCAGTTGCAGGCACGGGGGCCCGGCTGGGAATCTGGGCAGGCTTCTCAGGCACTTTGGCAGACCCGATATGGGCACGGCAGGCCCCAGGATGGGTAAGGTTCTTGAGCCACAGCAGGGCACCTCTCTCTGCAGCCCTGCCTGCCCCAGGCCCGTCAAATGCACAGTCCCAGACACAGGTGCGGGCACACATGCACACACAGACGCAAACGCACACACGCGCGATCACACTCGCCTGTCCGTCTAGCACACTGGTGACATCTGAGGGCTCCGGCAGAGGTGGGTGGCATCCTGGCCCCGGCCCCCCGCGGGGCCTGGAGGTCCCAGAATGCCTCGGCCAGCAGCGGCCTCGGGCTGTCGTGGGGAAAGAGAGAGCAGGTGCGACCACACAGGGACAGTCCCTAAAACAGTTTCCACAAATACCCTTGAACCAACGCTGAACCCTCACACATCCACAGAGGAAGAAGAGGTCTGGGTAAGAGGAGGCAGAGTGGGGAAAGAACAATAAAAGGTTTCATAAAAATTCTAAGTCAAATCACTGATAAAATTTCAAAATGAGCACAGGGTCAGGACATCCCGCTCCCGTCTCCCCTCGCGGCCGCCAGCCTCCGGCCTCCCAGCCGCTCCCTCTCCGAGGCGGCCGCAACCAAAGGTGGGTCGCGGCCCCTGACGGGGTTCCGGGATCCACGCCGCCAAGAAGGAGGCGAGGTGGAAGTGGACAGTTCTGTGTCTCTTCGCTTAAAAAATATATTCAGGTCGAGAGTTATTGCTTGTCCTCCATTGGAGCGGGATGGGCTCAGAGGCTCAGTGAGCGAGGGCCGCGGCCTCCAGGGCCCGAGCTTTCTTCCGCCTCTTCAGAAGGAGAGGATTGGATGCATCTTCAATCTTCTTTATCTTGATCTGCTCGTAGTCGACACGCATTGTGGCCAAGGCACTGGTCATCTCCTCCTGGGAAGAGGAAGGGTTCCACCGAGGGGAAGACGGGGGAGACGAGACACAGGAAGGGCAGGGTGAGGGCGACAGGGGGTCGAAGCCAGGAGAGAACAGGCTGGTCAGTGGGTCCAGAGCTGACAGCAGGGCCCCCCAGTGACCCCGCTGGAAGCAGAAAGAGTACTGGATTGGGAGTCAGGGGACATGGGTTCTGGTCCACCACAGCTGTGACCTTGAGTCAGTCACCCCCCATCTCGGACTCAGTCTCCTCATCTGCAAAATGGGATGGTACCAGACCGCCTTCCAGGTTCCTCTGGAGAGCCAGTGGGCCGTGCGCTTATAAGGAATGGCCAAGGCTGCGTTCACACCGAGCACAGTCCCCAGCCCTGCCTGGGCAGGGAAGTGGCTCGCAGCCACTGCTCTTGCAATAGACCCCCTCTCCCCCCAGAGCAGCCAGTGCTTCCCTCACCTTGACGTCTTCCCACCGCTCCTTGTCCTCCTTCAGGACCCGGCTGGTGTGCAGTGGGGTTTGAGGGACCTTTGTGGATTGCTGGGGGTGCAGTGTAGGGGGAGAAAAGGAGGTCACGTGAAAGCCTGGCATGGAGCAGAGTCATGGCTGGACCCTCCCCCCGAGGGACAGTTTCCACGGACCCAGGTCTCTGCGGCCCAGCAGGCTCACCATGATCCAGGGGTGGTTCATAAACTCCGTGATGGTCATTCTCTGAGTGGGCTCTGTTTTCAGCAGGTTCCGGATAAGCATCTTCACTGCAGGGGTGGGACAGGGAGACAGAGCTCAGGGGCCATACTCTCCCCTCTGCTTCTTCCCCAAGTTTTCAGGGAAAAACCAGATGTGGGGGCGGGGGGTGGCCGCAGGGAGGCAGAGAGCCCAAGGAGCTAGCCCCGAGCCAGGCCCTCCGCACAGACAGCACGTGCCCAGCAGGGAGGGACACACGTACAGACCCACGCTGCGGGCTGGACGGCCACGGGCACGCGTGCACAGCGGCGCAGGTGGAGCCCTTACCTTCCTCTGACACCTCTGACCACTCTGGGTTGGGAAACTCATACTGGCCCATTCGGATGCGAGTCTTCATGCCCGGAGAGATGGCAAGACCGTGGTTGGAATAGAAGGGCGGATAGCCACACAGCCTGGACCGAGGAGCAGAAGAGGGGGGACAGTGCTGGGGTTATTAGGGGCCTCCCGCCAGGAACAGAGTGGGAAACGGGCTGGGAAACAGGCTTCCGGTAAAGGTCACAGAGAAACTACAACTCGTGGGGGTTTCAGGCACGATACATGAAGTGAGTAACAGGGCCCAGAAATCCAACACACCAAGGATCTAAACCACACATTTTCCTGTCTGTTAGCTAGTTTATACCCATCGCTTAGCTACAGAATCCAATGACCACTGGGAGAAGGGGACATGCAGGGCATTCCCAGGGAATACCCCGTCCAGAAGGGGATGCGAACCTTGGCTTCTTCCTCTTGTCACAGAGAGGTACAGCCTCCTTCCGCACCCTGCCCCAGCCCCGCCCGCCCCTGACACGCTCTGCCCCCCTCGATGGGCACACCATAAGGAGCGCCCCAGCCCTGCCTCCCCCCAGGCCATCCCTGACACACTCACAAGATATACATGATGACACCCAAGGACCACATGTCACAGGACTTGTCGTACTTCTCAGGACCCAGCACTTCTGGAGCTGCAAACCAAAGGTCAGCGTGGGTGGGTCCGGCCCTTGAACACTGTGATACACCCGAGCTTCTCTGTGGATCACGCTCTCCATCCCAACCCTTCAGCCCATTGTGATGGTACTGTAGCTGGGGGCTGTGGGGCAGGGCAGGAGGGGGACAGCCATAACCTAGTGCTGGGCTTGGGTCGGGGAGAGCAGAAGATCCTCCCCCAGAAGGAACCCTGGGGCTGGAGTCTGAAGATGAAACAATTCCTGAACTGAAGAGCTTTTCCAACCCATGCTGCCCATTTAATCGGACACAGGAGTTTACTCTGTGCCAGTCAGCTGGGGCTCCAGAACCCCACCTGCGCCCCCGGACTCCACTGGGAATCTGAGCTCAATGACAGCTCTTCTTGGGGAAATTACAGGCGTGCACAAAATCCTGCCTATAATCTAAGATTAATCTCCCACAACGCCTTGATCCCAGCTTAACTCTAACGAGCCCTACTTCTGGGCAGGTCATATCCGCACCAGCTCCAGGAAGGGTCAGAAAACACGACAGGCCCCGTGGCCCGAGAGCTGGAGAGAGCGCCTGGGAACAGCTGTGGGGAGAGACCAGGCCTCCCTGCACTTACCCACATAGTACGGCGTATAACAAGGAGTGGTCAAAGAGTTGTGGCTGGTGGTTTCCTTGGCAAAGCCAAAATCTGTGAGTTTCAGGATGGCATTGGGCCTTTTGGAGGTGTATAGGAGATTCTCAGGCTACAGGGAGAGAGACAGACAGACAGCAATTCTGCGGAGCCATAAGGACCAGAAGGTAAGGATTCCTGCCTTCCCTCATTCTTCCAACCATCATCTGCCCCCCTCGATGGGCACACCATAAGGAGCGCCCCTGCCTTCTGGAGCTGACAGAGTCCTTGGAGACAAGAGACAAACACAGAAAACCACGAGTGAACACCACAGGGACATGGAAACCAAAGGCGTGACTGTGTGGGACCGACGAAGGACCGCAGCGCTGGGCGTGCCACAGACACTTTGGCTACTGGGTCTGGGGGTGTGGCCAGAGAGGGCAGAGAATGGCACCCTGTGCTACTCCGCCCTCAGGAGCCAGGCGGCCAGGACACAGGGTCACCGCGGCCCCACAGCCGGGGCCCCCCCACCACACCTCGGTTGGGGGGACGGGCAGCAGTGAACCCCGGGGTACCTTGACATCCCGATGCGCAATGTTGATCGAGTGCAAGTACTGGATAGCCTCACCGATGCTCTTCATGATTTCTGACGCTTCTGGAGCCGTGAGGCAGGAGAAAGAAAGGCACAAGAGGCACCGTTAGGTTTGATGACTCACTGCACTCCGCCCCTCCCATGCAGCCACGGGCTCCCTACTTCACCCACCCACCCCAGCAACGGAGAAACAAGGCACCGTCCTGTCTTAGCGGGGGATGACACGCCTGGCAGTGGGCCTTGGCATCTCTGGCAGACAGCAGGCCTCAGAGCCCCCTTCCCACAGCCCCGCCTGCCGCAGCCTGTCCCCACAACAGACCCTTTCTACCTCTTTCTGTGAACGCTTGGTCTCCTCGGTCCTGGATTCGGCTAAAGAGTTCTCCACCGTCCAAACTGAAACACAGCCACAGTCAGATCTGACGGGTTCAACACCCCACCAGCCCTCTCCATTCCCCGCTAAAAAAATGGAACATCACATTTCAAGTTCCGGGGTTGCAGACCTGGGCAGTCCCCAGAGGGTGAGGGGCCTGAGTGGGCAGTGGTGACAGGCTGGGCAAGGAGAACAGGCCGGGCTGCTTACCACTCCATGACGATCAGCAGGCACTTCCTGCCCGCGTACAAGTTCTCGTAGACATCCACGATCCGCACAATGTGTGGGCACTGCGAGGCCCGCCAGTGCAGCTCCACCTCCCGGCGGGCCTTGGGGCAGTCCTGAAGCATCTGCAAGCCAAAAGGCCTCCTTGGTAAGTGCACCATTTCTGCAGGTGGACAGCCGGCTGCCGCCCAGCATGGGTCTGTTCCAAGGTCTTGGCCCTGGTGCCCACTGACCTCTCCACTAGGGAACCATAAGCTCCATGCTCCCACTGGCCTCTACCAGCTCCCTTGGCATTTCCTCTGGCCTCTCCTAACCCTTCCTGACTTAGAGTTTTGCAGCTCCCTTCTCTGCTCTAAAAGAAACCTTAAGATGACCCCCATGGGGCCTTGACAGCTTTACTGAAATCAGCCCTTGGACCATTCTGACTAGGGGGGCCCTTCCTAGCTATGGGTCTAGAACAGAAGGCAGACAGCTGTTGGGGACTGGGAGACAGGGGCTAAAGGAGGCATTGAGGAGAAAGACACTGAGGAAAATGAATACCATTACAGAAAGGAGCCTAGAGAAAGGAGAGACTCAGAATCAGTAAGAAAAGGTACTTCCAAGATCCATCAAAGTCCACACACCCAGAGCAATGTGCTTTCTGCCTCTGTGATTTACGTCATTCATCCAGCTGGCAGCCTGATGGGATCTGAAAGCTGCTTACTAGGTTTTCCACCTGGAGCAAGTTCTTGAACTCACGAGCCTCATTCCTGTGCCTTCTTCCATGGACCAGGGGTCAGGGGCAATTGGAACCTGGATCCTTCACCTGGGTCCCTCACCAGCCTCAGGGGCTGAATCTTGACAAATTCAAGTCAGGTCCATGAATTCCTTTACTCAATGACTAACGTGGGAACAAGCCTGAGATCCAACACCGTTCAAGAACTTTGTAACAAATCTGCTAGAGGCCTCTTAAAGGGAGCACAAGGCAGCTGGAGCATCTTTCCCCCACCTGGCACCTGGAACTCCGGCAGTCACTTTAGCGCCATAAGGGAGACCAGGAGATTTGGCAGCTACCTGGGTCCTTGCTGACACCAACGAGCATTACTCAGGATTTGTTTTTGGCAAGATAATCATCTTTCCTTACTACTTAAACTGCTTTTAGCAGAGTTTTTTTTTATTGCTCAGAGCCAAAGGCTGGACAGCCAAAGGTATATCCCTGTGTAAAATAGGGGATAGATCTATTGCAAGGATTAAATGAAACTTAATTCTGCAAAGCACCTAGCAGGGTGCCTGGCAGATGCCCAACAACCGGAGCTGTCACTTCCCTCACAGACCGTCTGCTGAAGGCACAGCTCCAATGCCAGAAAAATTCAGACAAAGACCCTGAGAGACTTAGCATTTCTGTGAGCCATCAAGTTTAGCCCTACATGGCACTACCCAGCTGGGGAATGTGGCAGGAAATTCGGTCAGAAAGATCAGATGGCCAGGATGGAGCCAGACAGAGGGCACCAAAAGGCAAATACAGGAATTTCCAGCAATAAAACTAGAATTAATCATGCTGCAGTCCGTGATATACTAGGCCCTTTCTAACTGTGCAACAGTCATCTTATGGGATGAGGAAACTGAGGCTCAGAGAAATAGTGTGTCCAGGGCTAAGTTCCTGGGGAAAGGCAAAGCCAGGGTTGAAATCTAAGCCTGGTGGATTCCAAAGCCCAAGCCTTTTCCATGACACTACAAAGCTTTACGAAAAGGGGTGCAGGCCAAGACTTGGGCCAAGACTTGTCAATTTCAGACAGCCAACTGCAGACTGGCCTTGCAGAGGTGATCCCCAAACAGGTGCCCTAGTTCTGTCTCCCCGGGAGCAAGCAGGAGGCAATGTCCCCATGGGGTTACACTGCCACCTAGTGGCTTCATTGGGGCACTGCACAACTTTGGAGTTACACCACCAATTTTATTATGGACCAGGAAACAAGTTTATTTTCCTTTCTCGTGCTCTAAGAAACGCAGAACGAGGCACTGGCCAATTTCATTTGCATGTAATTCAACTCAGCAGACATTTATTGGGTCCCACATTGTCCTGGATGCCAAGACAAAATAGAAGAGTCCCAATCTGAGAGTGCCAGGGTACTAGAGGAGGTAGATACTGAAAATACTTATAACCTGGTGAGATAATGTGCTATATGACTGATAAGTTCAAAGGGTTCAGAAGCAAGAGTTTCTGAACCACCACAGAAGAAAGCCGCCACATAAGAAAGATCTCTTTCGCCCCCTACAGGTACATCGATCACGATGAAGTCAGGAGAGGAAGATTTACACAGAGGCAACCTGAGGTCACAGATTTACAATGGGGGAATCCGGCAGGGGTCTGGAATTTGTCAATATCTCCAGTGACCTTGGAGAGGTCATTACCCTCCTAAGCCTGTTTTACATCTATAAGTTGGGGGGCGGGGTAATACCTACCTGGCCCCCTTCCTCACAGAGCCATTTTAAGCATCTAATGAAAGAGTACCTCTGAGTGCTTTGTGATTGGAGAGGTACTCATCACTAAAAGCCAGCAGCACGACTGCCACAGCACAGGACCCTCTCCATCACCTCTGAGCTGAGGCTGGAGCCCACTGAGAAGCCGGCACAAGTCGCCAGCAAGACTGTAGGCTGGGCTTATAAATGCAGCCCAGGGACCACAGCCTGGGTAGTCGCTCTAAGGTCTGACCGGCCAGAGCTGTGTGCTAAGTGAGGCCATCCCAAGGCCCAAACCCAAGGGCCCCTTGGTCCCTCGCGAACTCAGAGCTCACACTCCAAGTTCTGCTCTTTCTGCCTTAGACAGGTTAGACCGTGTGGCAAAGGAGAATTTGCAGTCACAAGGCCTGGGTTCACATCCCACCTCCAGACTTAAACACAATTCTTCACCTGCCAGATGAGTCAGACGGCCTCAGCGCAACACACCTGGTCTTGGGAACCATGTACACCTCAATTCCCAGCTCTGTGCTTCCCAGCCTGGGTCAGGTAAGCCAACCTTCCTTTCTGGAAAGGGTTTCCTCATTTGTGAAACAGGATTAGATTTCATGAAATCAATAAGTTGGAAAGAGTAGTATTTTTGAATTCTAAAAGAAACATAATAATTTCCCATGAAGACTGGTGCTTGGCATCTAGGTACGTGTTTATCAGAAATCCCTGAACGGATATGAAGATCAGCTCAAGCCATGAAAGCAAGACCTTCAACTGCGTCAGGCAGGCAAGCTGGCTGATGTCACGGGGGAAGGCCTGAAGTGCCAAAAAGGCTTTGTAGACAGCTGTGGGGTACAGAAGGCCTGGAGGGAGCATATCAAGAATGTGCTAATCTGGAGTACAGAGCTAAGTAAAGAACTGCAATGGGCAGGGGGCGGGGGGGGGGCGGGGGGGGGGGGAGTGGGGGAGGTGCCTGAGTTCCAAGCCAGAGGAGAAGGGGAACGAAACAGGATTCCTGAGGTGCTGTAGGGGCCACCAGAAGGTTCAACCAGAAGCCAACAGAGTCACCTAGGAAAGGTAGGAAGGGCTCACCTCTGGCATGGACAAAGACAGTGGAGGCCAAATGGCCCAGGTCTATAGATCTCAGGGACCCAGACTGGAAGGAAGGAAGGAAAGAAGGGTCTTCCCACTGAGAAGTCACATGCCCTTAGACACAAAAAGCCTAGTAGGGTTCATGAAATATTCTGAAATATTCATGAAATATTCCACACAAAGCATGGAACAGATAACTGTGACTTGTCTCCATCCCCTGTAGCTCACATCGGAAATTCTCTTGCACTGTAGAAAAGGTTAATTGTTGTATGTGCTGACTTGCAATGCAAGAGGCAAGACCACCTACCAAGTGTGGCAAGGGCCAGGGACCAGGCCACAGAACCACTGCCTGGGGAGGAACCTCCAGGATGACAATGGCAGTGAGGGAGACGGGGGAGCTCTCTCAGAAAACTGTTCCACGCCTCAATTTGCCGGCAACGGAAGGGAAGAGGAATGGGGCCCCTAATTTTGGTTCCTTATGGCCCCATTATCCCCACCACCAGCACCACATCTTCCACCATGGGGCCGCAGGAAAAGACTTGGTAGTCAGCATCCTAAACCCAGCTGAGCCAGAGAAATGGGAAGAAAGAGACCAGGGCCTGAAGCATGGCTCAGCAGCAACAACGAAAGGAGGACTGGATGGGAAGGAATAAGCTCCAGACCCCATGAGATCATCCCTTTCACAAGCTCTCACTTTGCCGGGTGTGTGACCTTGTGGAAGTCTCTCACCCCTCTGTGCCTCAGCTTCCTATCTGGTAAGACAGGATAATAACAGTACTTGCCTACGCTAAACGAGGCACATCATTCAATAGAAGCACATCATGGGAATTACTAAGAGCAGCACAGGGCATGGAGTGAGAGCGCATCAGTGTCTGCCCCCACTTCCCCACCGTGCTACTGCAGAGTCCACGGGGTGGGGAGCTGGGGTCCTGCTCATGCACACCTCATTTCAGGGGTTATGAATAGCTCCAGGCTTGGAGCAGAGGGGAAGCCAGAATATTGGAAGGGAGGCAGTCTCTGGTGCCCTAGCCCTGAGCTCTCCCTCTGCCTCTGAACACATCACAAACTGGACAGCTGGGGGCAGGGTGCACTCGCCATGGAGTGAAGGAAGCTGGTCCTTCCCGACACTGCCTGGGAGCCAAGAGTGATGGGAAAGTCTGAGTCAGGCGCTGGGTGTACTGCCGGTGTGTGGTGTGTGGTTAAAGCAGACCTCTAGGGCGCTGGCGGCAGGAGGTCAGAGCAAAGGTCCCGTGTGTCCTGCTCCGGCCCCCAGCCCTCCCCGCTCTTCTGCTCTCCACCCCCCCACACCCTGAGCCCAGCCCTGCTCTGCAGGGTGGAGGGAAAGAGGAGGAGGATGTGGGCAGGAGGGCTGCTGCTGCGAGTCCCCCCACCCCCGACTGCTCCAGCACAGCAGGATCCACGGGAGCAGGAGAAAGGGAGCCCCTGCTGGTAAGCTCTGTGCTGAGTGGGTGCTGGTGCTAAGTACTCTGCACCGGGAACCCCCACGTCCACCCTGGAGGGAGCATCCTGCTTTACAGATGACCAAGACTCAGAGAAGCTAAGCAATTAATTTGAAGCCTTCCAGTAGCTGCCAGGGGCAGGGCTGGAATTCGGTGCCTGTCCTCACTGCTCCCGAGCCTCCTTTTCCACCACCCATGGTAAGGCCAAGGCACAGGCACAGAATCTGCCATGACTATCCGTGATATCAATGCCAAAAACAAGGGCTGAAAGTACAAACCCTTTGATCCTGAAATTCCGCTTCTAGAATCTACCGTGAGCTTCTCTTCTAGATGGAGCTGATGGTAGGCACTTCCCAGCCCTGAGTCAGCTGCACCAGCCAGAAACCGGAGGCTCAACAGTAAGCAGTCAAGATTGCCTTCTTTAAAAGTGCACTTATCTACACAATCCGAAATCACGGAAGCGATGTTTGTACAGAACGTCGAACAGGGCATGGATTCCCGTGCCTGTCAGTTTCTGGGTCACGGCCGGCCGCGGTCAGTGGCGGCACTCACTCTGTTGTTTTCTTGGCAGCAAAAATCCCAATCTTAGTTTCCTTACATTGACTCATCAGAAAGTGTCTGATAGTAAGTGAAAAAGCCAATTTACAAAGCCTTATTGTGCAGAGCACAGCTCCCTATAAACAGATACACACCTGGGCAGGCGGGTGTAAAAGGAAGGGCGTCGGTACTCAGTAAAATGCTAATCGGAATTCTATCTGAAAAGCAGGATGACAGTGACTTCCTTTTTTCTTCCTTAGATCTTTATTTTCTAGGTGATTTACAATTAGCATTTGTACTTTCTAAAGAGGCAAAGAAAGAAGCTCGGCTCTCCAAATGTACATCAGAGGCTGTCATCCACACAGCCAGGCCCACGGGCTGGGGAGCAGAAGCTTGGGCTTCTCTCTGCCAGGCAGCTCGGGCTGGCAGGTGCAGGCTGCTCTGCGGACAAAGCGGACACGGAGAACTAGAGCACAACGTGTTCCCTCGTCCTCAGTCCTCTCCCGCTCGCCTCTGCCCTGACTTTACCCTCGGCTCCCCAGCCAGCGGGCCTCTGCGTCAGCTCAAGCATCTTTACACCTCTCCTCTCTGCCTGACGCTGGGCACCTGGACCTCACGGCCCTGAACTGGCGAAAAAGGGAAGTGTGAGGAATTCACGAGGACGGGGGACCAGGACACACTGTCCCTACATCATGTGATCTCTGTCTGAGCCCTTCAAAGCCCCCATCCCTGGATCTGAAGCCAGGGAAGGAAACAGGGAAGAGACACACAGCACGGGGCTCACCCTCCCAGAATGCCGTCACTCAGGCGACATGGGGGACCCAGTACGCGCCACACACTGTTTTGGAGAGTGCTGGCACAGAACAGAGAGCACAGCAAGCATGGGCTGTGCCCCCATGGAACTTCCATGTGAATGCAGGATACAAAATGAAAAAAGTAAAAAAAGAATTTCTTTTTTAAGTTCTACCTTATGATCTGCGTGTAAAGGAACTAACAAGGGTGCTGCCAGAAACCAGCAGTGGCGGTGAGGGAGACGCTCCCTCAGCGCCCCAAATTACAGAGAGCGGCCTCCAGCCGGGAGACACGGTCACTTGCCTCCTTACATCTAGCCCAGCTCAGGAACATAAGAGATGACAAACGGATAACTCTTGGTTGAAATTATTTTACTCTACACCTAGGGGAGGGATGGGGAATGTCCCCTTGTAGAATTGCTGCAAAGCTCAGTGAGGAGCTACTGCCGGTCCTACCCTAGAAAATGATCTACGCAGAAATCTAACAGCGGAGTTCGTAGGTTACTAAAGTAAAAGATACACAGAAGTACCGCATTGGGGTCCCCAGCTGGTGCACACAATCCCAAATGTTTGGCTAGAGGTAAAAGTGGTTCTCTATTTACTACCGGCTTAGGTTACTGCGAAGGGGAAAAACCCCTACCCACAACAAAGCTTAAACCTATAGTGGGGAGTCCAGTCCTAAAAGCCTTGAGACAACCACACCACTGCCCAAAGAGTAGCTGGATCTTCCTGCGGTTCCCACCATCTCTCTCCAGAACCTTCCCTGGGGCAGCCACCACCAACCAAGGTTCAACAAAAAGGCAAGAAGCTTAAAAGCCACACCATAAATGACAATTTAAAAAAAAATATTTGCAACACATAATGGATAAAAGGCTAACTTAACTCTGGCAAATCAATTGTAAAAGATTAACAATCCAATATAAAAATGGTCAAAGAATAAGAACAGGCAGTTCAAAGAGAAAGGAACACAGATGGCCGAACGATTCTTGATGCAAGTCATTAAGAGAGAAATGCTTATGAAAACAATGATAGTAATTTCACCAGAATGGCAAAAATGTTTTAATGTTTGACCAAAAACAAAACAAAATAAAACTCTTGGGTTTCTGCCAAGACTTGAGAAGAAAGGGCACTCTCACAGACGCTCGCCGGGGACATGACCGAGTACGTTGTTTGAGGAATTTGGCCATATCTGTCAAAATTGTAAATGTCTGACCCCTGCACGAAGTCATTGCCCAGCTAGGAAATCAACAAGGATTTTAATAGCCCCAAGCTGGAAAGGACCTACGGCCACCCCTCTGGAGCTGTGGGAACAAAGGTAGAGGATTTGGGGTGCGGGCGGAGAGAGAGAAAGGCAGGGCCGCAGCGGGCAGAGGGGGGTCGTAAATGGGAGAGCAGACAAAGGACAGGTGACCCTCTGGCTCGGTCATCACCATCCAAGTCTGCTTAGCGGACTTTTGTTGGCGTTACTTAATTAACTTTTAAAGTACATATTCCTAAAGGCAAGAAACAAACACACCAAAAGGTTAATTAATGGTTCAGTGTAAATGGTGGTGAAATAGGTAATACAGATGTTTTCTTCTTTGGCGTGTTCTTTTAAATTTTGAAAAATAAAAAAACGTACTGAACAGAGTAGAAAACATGATACCGTTTAGGTGGTTCTGTGTCTTAAGGCAGAGAGGACAAGGTATATGGGCTTGTAGATGTTTGCAATTTTTCTGTATTTACCACCCCCCCCCCAACGTTAAGAGTGTTGACCACCAGGGAGTAGGTTCTAGAGAGAAACTTGTGGGGTCTTTTTGTTTCCCCCCTTTTCATTTCCACTTGGTATCTTCCTGTGCTATTGGGATCTTACCATCTACGTATGTTTCTTCTTAAAAATTAAGCTGAGGGGTTTAGAGTCTAGGATGTAGAAGGGCCCCAGTTCTCACCTGGCCCCTGACCTGAGACAGGGGATCCCACCCTGGCCATGGGAGGAAGCAGGACCTCGTAGAACTCTAAGGATGCGGGCTACCAGCTGATGGAAAGGCCTTACATCGTCCCCGAGAAGACACCAAAATATGACAAAGACCAGACTGGGGCCCCAAACCACCAATGCTAACCACTTCTGACTTACATGGAAAGGAAGGCTGTGCACAGTGGGGGTGTCAAGTATTCTGCAGTCTTACATAGGAAACCGAAAGACTGGGGGACACAGATATGTCTCTTTCTTCCAGCAGATGATGAAGACTTTGAAAGAGAAAGAGGAATTTTCACATACAGCCACCGACCATCTGTCAGGTGCATTTTAGGTTTAGAAAATACGTGACACTTAAGCCTCCTCACAGCCCCATGGAAGAGGGGCCGTTGCTGCCCCATTTGCAGGGGTGGCACCTGAGGCCCAGTGACACGACCTGCCCAAGGACACACGGCCAGTCACTGCCCGCACGGAGAGGCAGACCCAGATAACAACTGTAACTTCCAGGTTCTTTTCTTCACTACAAAAGGGGCTTTGACAAACCAACCTTGAGCGGCTCCTATTAGTTTCCTATTGCCCTGGCTCCTGCCCACTGGTTCACAGCTCTGTCTCTGCTTATCTCTGCGTCGGTCTGGCCCCGCACAGAGCTTGTTGCAGAAGAAACCTAACATACGCTTACCGACTGAACGGCAGGCTGCGCATCAGAACAACCCTACAGCCTGTGGCTCACACCAGGGTACACGGCTTCTTTCCTGCGGACACATGGGAGACAGTGGTAGGGAGGAAACACGCTCAACTCTACCAGCTGGCTTGAACACAAAATCTTCAGAAAGAAAACACGCCATGTTCTTTGAGGTATCTAGGTACAACTTTAAAGGATCCCGAGATGGACAAATTATCAAAAGAAATTAAGATGAGGGCCCCCGGGCAGCTCAGTTGGTTGAGCACTGGACTCTTAACTCTGGTTCAGATAGTGATCTCAGGGTGGTGAGATCGAGTCCCACATGGTGGGCTCTGTCCTCAGCACCCTCTGCTGAAATCCTCTTCCTCGGACCCTCCCCTGGCTCACAGGTGCATGTATGCAAACACGCACATTCTCTCTCGCTCTCAAGTAAGTGAATAAATCTTAAAAGAAAAAAAGAAAAAAAGGGGCGTGCCTGGGTGGTTCAGTCGGTTAAGCATCTGCCTTCGGCTCAGGGTTCTGGGATCCAGCCCAGGGTCGGGCTCTCTGCTCAGCGGGGAATCTGCTCCTTCCTCAGTCCCTCCCCCTGCTGACGTCTGCTTTCTCTCTCTCTCATCTCTCTCTCAAATGAATAAATAAAAATCTTTACAAGAAAGAAGGAAGGGAAGGAAGAGAAGAAGAAAGAGAGAAATTAAGATAGAAGGAGGTCAGCAACTCTGCTTCCGGCCCACGCGGCCGCCCACAGCTTGACCCTGTACAAATGACAAAGCAAATTCAAATTCTTAATAGAAATGGTCAATGCCATGTCATCATCATTACTCCAATTTAGCGGGATGAGATTCATGGCATATATGCCTTCATCAATGGGTCTAATGGGAGGTGGCGAGAACTGAGAGACAGACAAAGCGGAAAAAGAGAAGGATCCTACAAATTGTGAGGGCAGAACATGTGCGCGCGTGCGCACACACACACACACACACACCACCCCTGACAACAACTCCACCATTCCACATGCCCAAGACGGGAGGACAGCAGAGTGTGGAGAAAAAGCAAAAGAACCAGGAGTGAAGTAATTGTTGTGGTCACCTAGGAGGGAATAGATGATAGAAGATAGATGAGCCACTCTTCCCTACAGTTAGCAGAAATGGTCCAGATGCAAGACAGAGCTCACGTCACCCAACATGAACACGAGGACATCTGACAGACATGCAAGATTTTTTTTTTCCTTTTTTCCTGCTAAGACCATGTCACTTGATAAATTCTTGTCATGCTTTTCTAAAGAGTTTACCTATCACAAAGCCAGAGATGTGAGGAAGGGAAACACTGCTTGAACTCAGTTCTAACCAGGAAGCAAAGTCTAGTAAAATTACACAGGAAAAACAAAACACCTGTAGTTACCAGAAACAACAGCAACAAGGATACCACATTGGGAGGAAGTAACCTTGTATTTTGGAGTTCAAAGGAGGGATGAAGAAAACCAGGGGACAAAAGCAATTGTTCACCCTGGAGAAAAACCAGTATTTAGACGTTGACACAACAGAACAGTAGCAGCAGAGATCCCACAGGGGAAGGCATTTTGCAAAATGAGGTCTGGTCTCTCTCAAGCAGATTCTGAGCATGTAAAGCACAATAATCCCTGAAAAAGAAAGCAGGGGGGAGAGGCATGGACAGTTAGGTCTACAGTGCAGGGAGCCCTGATGAGCTCAGACAATGAAGACAAGACAGACCCCGAGAGTGGCGTGAGTTCATTAAACAGAGCAGGCAGGGCTTGTGGAAACACAAGAACTACTCGAGGCTGTCTGCACCCTACACGCAAAGCCATGAGAGAAATCAGGGAGGGCGAGGGCCCTTTGTGGGGGCTGAGGCTCGAAGCTACAGAAATGACAATACAGGAAAGTTCATCTCCAGTATGTTCCATCCTTGTTATCAAGGAGGAAGTTCTTCAGGTTGTAATAAGCTACATATCTACACACACTGAAGGGAAACCTCAAATGGAAGCTGGACCAAGAACCAACTTATAAGCCCCCAAGGATAAAGGAGTTACGTGAGTCGTAGAAGACTCAGATCCCAGGATGCAGAAAGCACCTGTGGGTAGTCACACAGGAGGAGGAGTCAGCAGGGCCCTGCTTTTCGGCAGCATCCGGCCCCCAGCACCCACCTGCTCCAGGCGCCAGACTGAGCACTTGGGGATTTAAGGAGCTGACAGACTAGTCAAGGAAACAGATTTAAGGAGAAAGACACAATACGTAAACAGAATGGTTGTTAGAAGGACTGCTTAACTTCACCTCTGTCTCTGGCAAAGCTTAGAACAGATCACGACTCGCACCGTCACTGCCCAGCCTGGGTTCCCTGAGAAGCCACGGCACGTCCAAGCTCAATACCTTTTTCAGCAGAGTCACTAAATTATAGACCAAGGAATGCCAGATGAAAGAGGCCTTGGCTTCTACCGAGTCTAGGGACAGTCCCTTGCTGGACCTTTAGCATGACAAAGAAAGGAAGGGTGAGACCACAGAGCTCTGCCACAGTATTTGTGACTGTTACCGAGGACCGATAATGACGTGTTATTTAATGGATCCAGGGCGGGCAGAACACGCATCAGACTGAACTCAACGACCCCTCTGACTTGCTCCTTCCTCGGCCTCAGTAAATGACCATGACATCACATCCAGCCAGGCCCCAGAGGTAATACTTGAAGTAGCCATCCTCACCCCCTCCCCCGCCCCCACAGAACCAATCCGATTTTGTCTTGAAAGATCGCCAAAAACACTCGTCTTCTCTTGCAGTCTTGCTGCCACTTGCTTGGTTCCCTTTTGTCTTGTGCACCTTCTTTTTTTTTTTTTTTTTTTTAAAGATTTTTTTATTTATTTGTCAGAGAGAGAGAGGGAGAGAGAGCGAGCACAGGCAGACAGAATGGCAGGCAGAGGCAGAGGGAGAAGCAGGAGCTGAGCAAGGAGCCAGATGCGGGACTCGATCCCAGGACGCTGGGATCATGACCTGAGCCGAAGGCAGCTGCTTAACCAACTGAGCCACCCAGGCATCCCTCTTGTGCACCTTCTGACTGGTTTCTAGACGGTAGACTTTATCTGTTCCCACACATCCCATGCCAAGCCCTGAAAGGCGACTGAGAGCAGGACATGGCCTTCCTTAAACATGTTCACTGGTGAAGAGGACTAAGCCCAAACTCCTCAGCCCGGTCTTTCCTGGCTCCCACACGTTATCTCGGCTCCCGATCCCCACACATTCCCCTGCTCGAGCTCCACTGACCTCACTGCCCTCACACACGTCATGCCTCCACATCCGTATCCCTCGAGCACCAACGCAGTGTCATCCGCTCTGTGTAGCCCCCCTGATGACCTCCAGGCTAGGTCAGTGCCTCCTTCCTCTCTGTTCTCACAAGACTCTGGTTAAACTCCTACTTCTACACTCACTGGTGTGATTTACAAGACCATTCCTCCCCCTGTTGTATAGACCATGTGCCTCCTAGAGGCTGAGGCCGTATCTTATTCAGTTGGTTTTTTGTTTTTTTGTATAGTTGACACACAGGGTTCCCTTAGATCTTGTTCAACTGTAATTTCAGACCCTTGGCCCCATACACAGCATTATGGTCGCACTCAACAAACACCTGCTTGTGGACTGAGCCGAGAGAGCACATCCAGCAACTAATTAAGAAAGGCTGCCTGGAGGGGCACCTGAGTGGCTCAGTGGGTTAAGTCTCTGCCTTTGGCTCAGGTCATGATCTCAGGGTCCTTGGATCAAGCCCCGCATCAGGCTCTCTGCTTGGCAGGGAGCCTGCTTCCCTTCCTCTCTCTCTGCCTGCTTCTCTGCCTACTTGTGATCTCTCTCTCTGTGTCAAATAAATAAAAAATCTAGAAGGAAGGAAGGAAAGAAAGGAAGGAAGGAAAGAAAGAAAGGAAAGGAAAGAAAGAAAGAAAGAAAGAGAAAAAGAAAAAGAAAAAGAAAAGAAAGGCTGCCTGGGGCTTTGCCGAGTATTCTACCAGCGGGCTGGCTGAAGACAAAGACTGGACAGCAAGCTCACCAGATCTGCAGATGACCCAAAGCTGGACATGTGCTAGGTAGCACGTTTCTAAAAGATAAGAGCAGGTGAAAATATGGGCCAACACAAAATACTATGTTCAAAAAACGCAGCTACCACAACACATGATAAAACAGACCTTTCTCTGATTAGATGCGTGTACCACGAGGAGCGAGGACAAAGGCCCCGAAACCGGGCTGCCCGAGGAGACCCTGGTTCCCGCACGGACGAGCCGCGGCCCCGGGGGTCTCCTAACCTTCCTCAGTGGCCTTCAGTGTAATACAGAGATAATAACAGTATCCGCCTCGTAGGGTTGTTGGTTGGGTAACAAGAATAACAATTCGTTTGCCTCGCTCGGTAAACTCTATTACTTTGTGCTGCTGCTGCCGCCATGGTTTGGAAGAGCTACTTCTAAGAAAGGAGAGGAGAAGCTGTAAAGCACCGTGGTTAAAGCAAGGAACTAGAACTGAACGGTCCCCAGTTCAAATGACAGCTCCAAGCTCAGGCCCTGCCTGAACGTAGGCAGTCATTTCACTTTCCTTTTTGTTGTTTGTTTGTTTTGGGTTGTTTTTTTTTTTTTTAAGATTTTGTTTTTAAGTAACCTCTACCCTCCACGTGGGGCTCGAACTCACAACCCCGAGATGAACAGTCGCACGCTCTTTTGACGGAGCCAGTGATCTGGTTCTTTCCTTTTCTCCCCTGTCTTCATCCATTCAATGGGGCTAGTGATGGTATCTGCCAGAGACCGCCACTTCAGTGTTCTTTCACGTAGAGGAAAAACAAAACAGCTAGAGAGAAACTAAATGTCCACTAACAGAAAAGTAGTCAAACAAATGATGGTTCACCCATATTGATACATAAAATACAATTACCACAAAGAATGAGGTGGATCTAGATATCCGAAGATCAGAAGTTCTCCAAAAAAAATCTTCTTCCATGAAAAAAGCAAAATCTGTGAGAATGGATACATGCAGTCTGATGCTATTTTTGTAAAATGTCTTGAAAAAAAAAAAAGAGAAAAAGCAGAAGAAGTACGTGTATGTGTATTTACTCACACTTCTCTAAGTACAGACAGACTTGCTTTGCACAGTAATACAGAACCACACAAATGACCATGCAAAGCAATCTTAATCATCAATGGAAAAAATTAAGATTATTCCATGACCTTCAGGAATTTTTGTCAAAACATTAAAAACTCTCTTACAGTCAGTTACAAATGAATAGAGAAATGGAAAAAATAGTAAAACTTGTGTTTAAGTACACCATAATAAGAAATACTAGACACTGAGAATGAGTGAGCTATTTCGTTGTGAAAATATCCCGAGGAGTTGGGACAGCGCCTGCCCTCTCGCTGTTGGACACACGCCATGGAGGGAGCACCTTTTCGGTGCCCCTGCAACCTGTCATACTCTGCTCGAAGTCTGGGACAGTTTAACATTTTATCCTTTGTGCTTTCAATGTTGCAAAATACCTCCAAGAGTGACTTCGATGTGAGGTTTTTTCCCCTGTGTCACTTCCTCTGGAACTTCTTCATCCTTTCGTCACCATCGCTCATGTCAGTAAGTTGGGCCTCCAGCGTTCCTCCCACTTCTTCTGTGGAGTCTTGAACGGTGGCAGTGTGGACATTCCCACAGTCAGCTAGTAATTCCCTCACTCCGTTACGTTCAGTGGCAACTCCACGTCCGGCATTACCACTTTTCAATTCTTTGTGAAAATTTCATCTTTGTGGGTCAATTCCCTCTTTTGATTATCCATGTCTGTAAGATGTCACATGAGTTTATCCCTAGGGGACAGGGGGGCAACACAACTGCACACTTTCCTCTCTGTGTGCGAACCCAACAACAGATGGGCGGTAAGTGACCACCACTGACAGACTCTGAAAGAAGGGATGTGACTGGTCACTGATCATAAAAAACATCTGTTATGTACATAGTGATCTGTGGGCTGGGGAGCTCGTAGCAAAGTTTGGACTCTGCAACTACTCAGAGTTTAATACACCACGGCAAGGCGTGTACTGGTGTTCTTCAGCTAAACCGTGCTAAGTGAAATCCATGCATCCTGGAACTGCGAAAAACGAAGACTGTCCTCCACAAAGGATATAATATGGAAATACACATACTGAACAATAACACTGGTTACCTTTCCGGAAGAGCTCCATTATTGAAACTTTTGTCAATGACTAAATTCTCTGCCTTGAGAATGGGCTCAACCTGAGATGATTTTCCCCCTCAGGGGACACCTGAAAATACCTGGAGACATTTTTGATTGTTGCAGCTTGGGGAGAGTGAGCAAGGGCAGGACTGCAAGTGGGTAGAAGCGGGGGGTGTTGCTAATTCCTGGGAAGCATCAGACAATCCCCGTCCCCCCCGCCCCAGCAGAGAACTGCCTGGTCCAAAATGTCAACAGTACCAAAGCTGACAAACCCTGTTTTAACCTGATAGCTCTTATTAAGATATTTTTAGTGATACCTTTCTCAGAAGATTGTGGCAAAGAGTAAATGGGACGGTGCCAAGCAGAAAGTACATGGTGAATGCTATTAATATCAAAGGATCTAGATGACTTCGGATGGACTATCTCAATACCACCTGAGATTTGTGGTATTTCCTTACAAACATTCACCCATCTGGCTCCAATGCCAAGATGTGACTGCTAAGAAGTGAACATTGAGAAAAAAAAGTGAACGTCGCGTCAGCTCATGGGTGGATCTAGTACCTGGATCTAGACAGGGGTCCAGACCCAAGCATACTCTCCACTCTCCCCCTCACAGACTACATCTAGAATCCAGTGCTCACCTCTGGGCAACACATTTGAAAAAGAGGATTAAACTTCCAGAGGGTGATGACCAGGACATGAAACGTCTGAGAATCATGTCAGCTGAGGAACAGGTGATTAAACTGACTTCTTCAGCTGAAGAAGAGAAACCCTGACGGAGCGGCTGAAGGACAAGACGGGATGGCAATCCTAAAATTCCATAGGACTGTCGCACAGAAGAGGCAGAAATTACTAAGGAGCAGTCTCATGAGAGTAGAGGCTTCAGGGGACCTGGCGGGCTCAGTCGGTTAAGCCTCTGCCTTCGGCTCAGGGCATGATCCCAGGGTCCTGGGATGGAGCCCCGCATCGGGCTCTCTGCTCAGCAGGAAGTCTGCTTCTCCCTCTGCCCTGCTTGTGCTCTCTCTCCATCTCACCCTCTCAAATAAATCAATCAATAAATAGCTAAATAAAATCTTTGGGCAGGGGGAAGAAGAGTAGAGGCCTGTAAGGTACTAAGCTCTCCATCCTTGGAAACACTTCATGAGACACTATCAGGTGGGCTCTCGGGGAATTCTGACACTAAGAGAGCCATCTAGACAGCAATAAGGCACATTCCACTACTCCCAAACTTAAGTGCGGAACACAATGAGAGGGCAGGGCAGAGTCCAGAACAAGAAGTAACAACAGCCTCCTTTGACCCAGCAATCCCACTCCTAGGTATTGACCCAAGAGAAATCAAAACATTATGTCCACAAAAAGACTTGTGCAAGAACGTTCATAACCTTTATTCCTCAGAGCCCCAAACTGGAAACACTCCAAATGTCCAGCAACAGGAGAATGGATAGGCAAATTATATGATATCCATACAAGGAAGTCCTACTGGTATAAAAAGAAACAAGCTACCGACACAGGTAGCCATGTGGATGAAACTTACATAAAAATGTTCATACCAGGGCACCTGGGTGGCTCAGTGGTTAAGCCGCTGCCTTCGGCTCAGGTCATGATCTCGGGGTCCTGGGATGGAGCCCTGCATAGGGCTCTCTGCTCAGCAGGGAGCCTGCTTCCTCCTCTCTCTCTGCCTGCCTCTCTGCCTGCTTGTGATCTCTCTCTGTCAAATAAATAAATAAAATCTTAAAAAAAAAAAAAAATGTCCATACCAATAATTTCATTTCTGATGTTCCACAACAGGCAAAACTAGACTACGATGAAGGACCACCAGAACTGTGACTGTTAAGGAAGGATCCAAAGGAACTTAGTAAACATTTTTAAATGTTTGTCTAGATCTTTTTTTTTTTTTTAAAGGTGGGGGAGGGGCAGATGGAGAGAGAATCTTAAGCTTGCTCCAACTCAGGAGCTCAAACTCAGGTCCCTGAGACCAAGACCTGAGCCGAAATCAAGAGTTAGTCACTTAACCAACTGAGCCACCCAGGAGCCCCATGTTTGTTCTCTACCTTGACGGAGGTTTGGAATTCACAGATGGAAGCATTTATCAAAACTCATCAAATTATATATTTAAATTTTGAGCATTTCACTGTTACACAAATCTTACAACTAAAAAAAAATAAATAAATAAATGTGTGAACAAACACCAAGCTCTAATTAATACCTACATATGCGGAAATGTTGAAGGTGCAGCGTACTGATGTCTACAACTTGCTATAAAATGCACCCCTGAAAAAGGCTGATAAATGGGCAAGAGAGGGAGAGATGGAGAAAGGTCTGAGAAAGCGATCGGAGTGGAATGCTCATGGTGGAACCTGGGGGGCTGGGGAGATGGGCGTTCGTTCACTGGACAATTCTTTCACGTTGGTTGCATATCTACAGTGTTTCATAACAAAGAGTGGGGGAGGAGGGCAGGAAGTTAGAGCCAGGAGGGATCCCAAGGGAAAAAGAGGCGCTGGAGGGGCGGGGGGATTGTCAAGGGAAAGAAGAGGAACTGTTCTGGCCAACACCGGGTCCTCAAGTGCAGAATTGCAAAAGGCCCGCTGACCTGGGGACAGGCAATCATAGCCAAGATGGAACACATGTGAGATTGATACTCAGACCTCTGCTGTCGCAAGTCCTTGTTCCCATGAGACCAGTTCCATTATGATCTGACGCTCTGGTCCCAGACAAGTCCTTGCCCTTCGCTGGCCACTGTACCTGCCCCTGGACACTAAGGGACCAGTTTGGAGGACCGTTAATGTGCTTTCCTGCTCTGGCAGCCTACTACTCATCGCATCTGTGCAAACCACGTTTCTAGACAGGAGCCAAAGAACACAGAGACGTGATGGCAGCTTCCACATGCTCTGGTCAGTGTCCTATAGGCCAAAGGTAGGGAGCTGGCTATCGTATCAGTATGTTCCCAAAGAAGGAGACTGGGTATAACCAGCTCTCAACTGTAGGCATGTGGATTAGCCACTCTGTCGGTTAGCCACGACAAACACTGAATCAAAGAGAGCACCCCGCCCCCCAACACACACCAGGTTTCTGGGACACAGAACATCACAGGAACCCTAGAGAATTAAGGAGATGCATTTGCTAGGGGGGGGGGGGAGTCAGTATTTGAAAAAATCCAATTTCAATAATTTTAAGATTATCTACTCTACTATCCTTCCCCTATTCCCAAGGGCATGGATGATTCACACCTGATACATACAAGACTGTCAGATTTTCTGCAGCATGTTTTCTCTCCTCTGTGCCTCTCTACCCACCTCAAGGACAAACACCCTGGAGTTTGCCAAGGGATAGAAGGATATGGCAGAAAGCTGACTGACCTGGTTCTAGCCCCAGTTCTACAATTAACTGCGGAGTACTTACCTGTAGACGAGGCACTTTTCCTCTGCCTTCTCTTATGAAATCTAAGACACACCCAGCCTCCCTGAGGTCTCAGGTTTCTGTAACTCTGTGTTCTTTGACATGATTCTCTCTTCCTAGGTGCATAACACAACCTTAAAATTTGTTTAATTTGTATATATTCCAAAGCCCTTCTGCACATGAGGTCATGAGGTCACCTTTGAATCCATAATCCGGGGGAGTCAGCGTGCCCCTCATTTCAGGCACGTGGAAACTAGGGTGCAGAGGGTTTGAGATATTTGCCAAGGCTCCCCTGCTGGTTGGGGACACAGGGAGGGCTACAACCCAGGGCCCTGAGTAGGCCAAGCAGACTTCCCGAAAAAGCACAGAGGGCCTGGGAGCCCCTCCCAGATTTCAGTACCTATAACCAGCCCCCTCTTTCTAGGCCTTGCCCACTCTGGTTTCCCTGGAAACCAGAGTCTAGTGCTTCTGGGCTCAGATCTTAAAGGGGAGGGTACATGTGTTTCTCAATCCAAAGACTGTTACCTCACAAACCAAAAAACAACTTCTGGCAGGACTTCCTTCCCGCCTTTCTCCTTGGGGTGGGGGTAGGGGAGGAATGGAAGAGCAGCCTGCCTAGAGACTGAGACTCGGAAATGGGAGCCAAGAGCCTGGAGGAAGTCTCCTCAGTGCCTGGGGGTGGGGGAAATCCCTCTCCCCCCTCAGAATAACTATGGCCAATCACCTAGGGGAAGACTGGGGTCCTCATTATGCAGGACAACAGGACACCCTGTCTAGGTCCAGCTGTGCCACAACTGTAAGCGGGTCCATGACAGGAGTGGAGACCCAGCAAGGAAGCCTAGGACCTGCAGGAAAGAGGAAGGCGAGGCCGTGGTGTCATCCTCTCCACCTCCATGCCCAAGACACATCAAGCGACCGCCATGACATCTGACCAGGTGAAGAAGGGACACACAAGAAGGGAGAATGGGGAGAGATCACAGGAATGGGGACTCAGACACTGCCCTGCCCTTTAGCCCTGAGGGGACAGCAGGTCAATGGCTTGGTCCCTGATGGCCAGAACATCTGAAGTTCCTTCTGAACAAGTAAAGCCCCACCCTGGGGTAAGAAAGAATTTCCATAATGACCAATTTGTCTAGTGTGGCCTAAATGCATTCCCAGCAGTGGTGATGCATCCCCAGCTGATGGGGGAAGGAGGGAGTCATTCCCTACTCCTCTCCTACCACCCAGTCCTCCACTACCCTTACCCAACACCCACCTCCAGCTAGCTCAGAGGTTCCTGGCAAGGGCTCCCTCCCTGGGGATGGGAGCGAGTCCACGGGGGTCAGAGCTGCTGGTCCCTCCGGAGACACTGGAGCCTGGGAGTCTGCAAACACAACCCCAGTTGGCAGCAGCCACAAATGCTCCTGTTTCCCAAACCAAAGCCTGGCCCACCCAGACTTCCTGTGCAGGGGAACGGAGGGACAGCATCTGCCCTTTCTCCACTAACAAGAAGGACTGGGCTTGCTCCTCCCCCATCCTAAGGACTCTGAGCCTCTGTGGCTGTGACTGAGGGAAGGCAAGATATGGCCAGAGGAGCTGGGACATAAGGGACACCTCATCCTAGTTCCTAAGGACAGACTAACTCCTCCGCCTTTGGGAGGAGGTCAAAGAGGAAAAGCTTAAGCTTAAAAAAATGTGTATTAATACATACGTCCATATAAACAGATAGGGAAATTCCGAGCCTGCCTTAATTACACAGACGTCGACCTGCAGCGGACATGTATGATCTCCAGGAAGATGACTGATTCCTACTCCCATTTTTTCCCAGTTGTCAATTTCCTCAGAAATCCTTTTCCTCCTAGCAAAGCTGCACAGGAAGGGCACTGAGGTCTGCTGGCCTCGGGAATTCCCTGGATCTGGGTTCGTTCCAGTGAGGAGCCAGGTAAGGCCTCCCAGACCTTCCCGAAGGAGCCAGCCATGCGCTCACCAGACATTCACACCCACCTCCTGTCACCAGGGGCCTAAAAGCAATTCTAGCTGGGACTCTTGACTTCTAAAGCACGGCAAACTTTACTAAACCCACGTCAAAATTCTGAATCCGTCCTTAAATTTAAACCAAAATGGCTTCATCTCCATCCCGCTGGGTACTGGACAGCTAAGTGCCTTTCCACCCTAGTCCCCCATCCGGATGCCTTGTGGTTGGTGAAGGGGAGAAAATGGCCTGCCCACCTGCTTCCTCCCAGCTACCACCTCTAGGGTCAACACGCGCTCCCCCAGGGGACAAGGAGAACTCGGAGATAAGAGAGCTAAATCTTGTTCCCCTCCACTTCCAGGATTAGCAAGCAGCTGCCTCAGGATCACCAGCCCCTCCCTGCGCTCCGGAGGGACTCGCAGCAGTCTGGGCCTCAAGCAGGGGTGTCTGTTCACTGCTCCTTCACCCCCCACGCTGCAAACTGCCGCTTCCCAGGCATGACAGATGTAGCTGCTATTCAGCATGTTCGGGCCAGGACAAAAGCCTTCTCCAGAAGCACAAAGCCAGCAGGGAGGCAGACAGAGCCAACTTCAATAGCAGCCACCTGCCGGGGGCCCTTCTCTGCCACACCCTACCCCCCACCGCCAGCACACACACACACACACACACACACACACACATGCATGCACATATGTACACACACACATACACACACACACCTTTTTAAAACCTCTCAAAGTGGTGTTGACCTAGAGTCAGGTGAATTTTTCTCAAATCACTGGGCAGCTCTCCCAGAGCAGGGAAACTGTACTGCCATTGCTCAAACAGTAGTCTGTAAGAACGTTCATAAGTAATAAGTAAAAAAGGGATCCTAGAAATGTCAGCAGCACTAGGGTTTACAAAGTCAAATAGATTCTTCTACCACAGAACTTCTCAGAGCCTTTAAAATGTTAATGTACATGCAGAGTGTTTCCCAGATTTATCTTCTCATAGAGCATCCCAGGATAGGCATTACCACCACCAAAGCAGTCCAGCACTGTCTGGTGCTTGGAGGATTGGGTGGCTCTTTCCTCCACATTCTCCCCTGACCCCCGAATGTAGCTCTCCTACCACTTGGAGGACTGTAAGAAAAATTTTTGCATCCATGTTTTCCCTTCAGTAAACTTCCAGTGAACATACGGGTGAACAGATGAATGAGCAAACACACACTTGTGGAATCTTAACCATTCAGTTCAACTGGAGAAGTTTCTACAAGGACCATTAGAACTTGATTGGAGGGACCGAAGCTCTGCACAGGCCAAGCCAACACTGGCTGTAATCGTCGATGCTTATGTCACTGATGTCAACCAGTGGGTTTCATTCTTTTATCAAGTTTCCTCCTAAACCACCTCAAGTGTTTTGTGTTTGACTCTATGGGCAACATACACACCTGTGGTCAGTGAGAGGTCACCACAGTGTTACACATGGGCTGGGAGAGCTCAGCCACCAAATACCACTAATCTCAACAGAGACTGAAAGGGATGGCAGGCAAGGGTTCTCACCCAACTCTCTTCCCACCATGGGCTAGATGCCAATGGAGAAGCCACAATGAGTGACAGACATTCAGACATGACATAAATCATGTAAACATTTCCCAGAGAGTCTAATATTTTTGTATTCAAACTATATACAGGGGTGCCTGGGTGGCTCAGTGGGTTAAAGCCTCTGCCTTCGGCTCAAGTCATGATCTCGAGGTCCTGGGATCGAGCCCCGCATCAGGCTCCCTGGGAGCCTGCTTCCCCCACTCCTCTGCCTACTGCGATCTCTGTCTGTCAAATAAATAAATAACATCTTTTAAAAAACCACTATATACATATATATATACATATGTATAGCTCGGATTGTCTCTGGATCTGATAGCAGTCTCTCCCAAACCCACTCCCTGAAAACGACGTTTGTCAGACAGCCCGCACCCCGGATGAGTTTGTGATAAAGACCCTCCGCGGGCTCTCTGGTTTCCCGAGGTGGGCTCTCTGCTTCACTCACGAGGAAGCAGACTGTGAAAGAGCGTCTCCCACTGACCTCAGCTGCTGCTGGGAGCCCCTGTCCTGGTGACAGGATGCAGGACACTCTCAAGGCCACCACCACCACCCCCCAACACACAGGAAGCCTCTGCCTCTTGAGCAGTTGCCTAGGTGCTGAAGCCACGGTCTGTTCCTGGTACACACATTTCTTAGAACAGTGGAGCTGGGGATTGTGGTTAGTATTTGGGCAGCAACAAGAGGCTGGGGAATTCCTCCTGCCCTGGTTCTGACCGAGGAAGAGGAGAGACCCGAATGTCAGCTCTTCCTCTCAACCCTAGTAGCATCACAAGAAAACAAGATGAGACCCCGCCAGCGGGACTGAACCGTCTCTATCACTGGAGACAAAGCGTGCTTCTTCGCCTGAGAGAAGGCCCCCAGTTTAGTCCTACACAGTTTTTCCAAATTGCTCTTCTTGCCCACTGGGCAAAATAAGTCTAATCTATACAGACTGGGAATGAAAGGGAACACAGTCGGCCGCTCCTGAAGAAGCCCCGCGATTCCCCAGGCAGTCAGTCCCAGGCCCCGCAGCAGAGAGCAGAAACAGAACATTACCTTTCCAGCCCCCAATCCAGGCCGCGTCCCTCGGGAACCCCTTTGGGTTAGACAGAGCCCTTTGGTTCCACTCATGACTCCATTTATCTTAGCTGAGCAGGCTTCTGTTTGGATGTAGCGATTTCTGAAACAGACACTTTAATTCTTGATTTCAGAAACTTTTATTGTTTAAGTATCAGTTTTGCCTCCAGGCAGCCAAAGCTCCATGCCCTGCTTGTTAATTATCAGCTGCTAAACAGCACTTTTCTCCCGGGAGCTGCTGGGGCCCCCACCACAGAGTGAAAGCGGTGCTGGGCGCTAGGAGAGGGGCTGTGGCTCCCCCGTGGCAGGTGCATCAGAACCCAAAAGACACACAGACAAGGAAATGGGCCCACGTCTGTGGGCACACTTGACCCCTCAGCTAAGGACCTGGCACTGTGCTTTGCATGGAGGATTCCAAATACACGAGACACAGTCCCTGTGCTCAAGGAGCTCAGAGTCTAGCAGGGAAAGACCCACGAGTGGCTGCCAAATTCGTAGCAGACTGACTTACTGCGAGTGTGAACTGGTGGCGGGAAGGGAGTTACTCCACCTGGAATTGGGACTGGGGAGCAGGTACAATGTGAGCTTCGAAGGCGAGCTAGAGCTCTACCAGGACATGAAAGGACAGACAAAAGGGAGGCCAGGCCCAACAGAAGATCTGGGAGCGTAAGAATGCACTCAGAGTGGGAAGCAGTCATTTCTGAAAGGGTGAGTGTATGTGTGTGAGGGGTGGGGGTGGGAAGGAAAGTCAAAGCCAGCTTGTTTGAGTATCATGTTAGGAGTCTCAGCATTACCCTGGAGGGAAGGGGAGGGTGCCCCTGAAGGTCTCCACACAGAAGAGAGGTTTGTGGTCCTATCTGCCTCGCAATGCTGGCCGAGTGTCTCAATGCCTCTGAAGGAAAACAGATCAGTGCCTTCAAAGAGCAAGTGTTAGCCGTGCAGGAAAACAGGGACTCTTTCCTGGGGGGTGGTAGGCAGAGAGGCGGACGGTACATGTGGTCCATACCAACCCCCGGACTCTCCACGGACGGGGTCCACTGCGACGTGGACCTTTCCTCTACCTCTGAGCAAGGCCTGATGATGAATCGGAAGGATGCTGCAGTGAAGTCTCATCTCTGCGTCTCCCTCGAGCCCTTGGCAGATCAAGTACTCTGAAAACGTGCCATGACGCTGGGCCACAGGCTGTGTTCAAATATCTGCAGAAGACTGAGTACGGGAGATGGCACTGATGCATTCTGTTAGGCTCCAGAAAGGGCAACGAGCATTAGGGACTATTACAAGCTCAGGGAACCAAACTTTGAACTCAATAAACACAGAACTTTAACAACAACTTTTTTTTAACAAGCAATTTTTTTTTTTTAATGGTAAGGTCTTCTTG
Source organism: Mustela nivalis (assembly GCF_964662115.1). NCBI lineage: Eukaryota > Metazoa > Chordata > Mammalia > Carnivora > Mustelidae > Mustela > Mustela nivalis. Next base: position 37,311,061 of record NC_139035.1, read on the forward strand.
AAAAGCGGTGAGCTCCCCCATCACTGGAGGAACTGAGAGCATCAGTTCAATACATCATTGGTGGCCAAGCCCTCGTGATCATCAGAGAGAACGCACATTCCCGAATGCCAGCTCTGCAGTCTCGGACTCAATGAGCTACAAAGAGTGGGGCCCAGGAATCTGCATTTCAAATGTTACCCAGAGGTGATTCTGATAATTGACTTAGTTTGGGAGCCCCTGGGTAGTTGACCATTTGCGGGGATGTAGTCCTAAACAAGACAAACTAAATACTATTTAAGGTCCCTTTTTAAATTATTACCTTCTCTTTTTCCTCTTACCTGGGCCTTAAAACCTCTCCTTGTGCGTTTCCACAAATCCCTTGCCAGCTCAGATAATTCTTTACCAGGGCGTAGAACGATGACCTCAGAGGCCAGCACTGTCTGAGAGAAGGCTCTGTGGTGACAGAATGTTCTCTATCTGTGCTACCCAGTACAGTAGCCACTAGCTATAGAGACTACTGAACCTCTGAAACATGGCTAGTGCTACAGAGGAACTACTTTTTAATTGTATTTATTTAATTTAAATAGCCGCGTGTGGCTAGGGCCTCTGCTATTGGCCAGAGCAGTGTCCTGTGGAAAGAGGGCTTCCGTATTCACCGTGGGATCCAGGTAAGCAAGCAAACTCCCTTCACCACCACCTCCCAGAGCCCACTTCCAGCCTGCAGCACCCTACTTGAGGACAGGGAGATTGAATTCAAAGAAAACAGCAGGAAAGGAGGAGCTCTATGTCAGCTGTACCAAAGACAACAGGTAGAGAGAACAAAGAGCCCAAACTAAAAGGCTCACCCCTAAGGCCTCTGCCCTTCTCTGCCCCGGAAAGCAATGAACAGCAACAGCACTGGGGTCCCAGCAGCCGCCGCCCACCCCAGGCGGTGGGGCATTTCCCAGCTTCCTGAGAGCAAGCAGACCTCACTCTCAGGGATGACTTAGAACATCCCTTGGTTGACTAAAGCTGGAGTCCCAAAGGTTTGTAGGGCTGTTTTGGGGTGTAGAAATGTAAGAAAGAGAAAATGAATCACACAGAAAGAAAGAAAAGAAACACAACCCCAAACCTATTACTTTTCCAGACCTCAAAATTTTTCATCAGGAAAATCCATCATCTGCACACTTTCAAACATAACTGGATTCCTGCCCAGGTACAGTACAAAGGCCAAATTCAAACCGGACTGAGAACTCCAGATTAACACGGTGGCCTTCAGCCTTGATCCCCGCCTCCCACATTTCAGGCCCTTTTGCCCAGCATCTGCTTAGACACACGCGCTGAATCTACCACAAAATGTGGTTACCTGAGCCGGGAAGTATTGCCTCAACCTTCTGGAATACCAAACGACCGCAGACCAGTGCGGCAGAAGGAGAGGCCGGGCGGGTATCAGGAACCATCTGGCCTATTTAAACAGCTCTCACTGTCAAGGACAGGCCACCAAGCATCCCTCCAAGTAGCCAGCCTGATGCAGAGACGCAGTCCCTCAGAGGAGAGGACACTGACAGGGAAGAACGGGGGAGAAGGGATGAAAGCAAGACAGGCTACAAAACGCGTGGTGAGGGGGGAGTGAGGCGATGACCTTCATCAAAGACTAGATACTGTTTCTGAAGTTTACTGGAAGATGGTTTTCCCCTTCTATAAAAAGAAAAAAAAAAAAGAAAGAAAGAAAGAAAAGAAAGGAAAGATCATGTTGCAACTTCCTTCACCACAGTACCGGCTCGGGAAAAAAAACCCAGACCTTGCTTCACTTTACCAGCTGCACTAACCGTCACCTCCATCCTGAGCCCTGAGTGCTGAGGCCTTGAGAGGCGGGAATCAAAGATGGCCAGAGCCTAGGGTCACGCAGCCACCCCATCACCCTGCGAACCGCCTGCCCACACCTCCACCTGAGCAGCGCAACACAGGGCAGGATGAGATTCTTCAGAGCAAGACAGAAGTCCTGTGAGGGCCCAGAGGCCGACCAAAGTAGGCTCTGCCACAGGGTCAGCGCGGCCACCTCTTTTTATTACCCCTTTCCTCCCTGGCTCTGCTGGATGCTTGGCCAACTCCCAACCCCAAGCATTTCCTATTACAAGATCCTCTCTCTCCCCGCAGCCGAACAGGAGACCGGAGTACCCAGTGCAATTCCTTAACAACCCACGCCCACTGGCCAAACTTTAATCTGCGTCCTCCCCTGGGTGTGTCCTCTGCCTAGGCCAGGCAAAAGTGACCCCGTCCCCTAACCCCTTCCATCCTGAGGAGCCCATCCCATGTCTCCATGTCCTCTGGGGCCACCCTATTGCCCTGACCCCACCACTTACGCACCAGAACCTCCCTGAACCTCTTTCTCTATATGGAAACCCCAACATCAGACCACGTGGCCTCCTTGTGTCAGAAATTGTCAAATGGGAATATGTGTAAAAGGGCACAATCCAGATCGTGGGGTGCAGTCTTTTCATTCCTTACACACGCACACACACACACGCACACGTTCCCTGCCCTTCTGAATGGAAGGTTCCCAAAGGCAGTGCCCATTCCTTATCCTTGTAGCAATTTGCACAAAGTAAGTATCCCATAAATATTTGATGATACAACATAAATTGCCAGAGCAACTAAGTACTAAATTATAATGGATTCATGGAGGAACTACTGGAGAGGCAGTAGCACAAGCTGAAAGAAGCCCAGGTTTTAGAGTAAGACACTCCCATCATTAGCAAGCCCAGGGCCTGGCACTTAACCCGCTGCCCCTCTGCCCTCCCAGCATTTCCAAGGTGCACTCCAACACCACCTTCCCAGTAAAGCCTTCCCTGAGCCACACACACATTCCCAGCATTCCTGGGCCTCCTGCCTCCTTTCTTTCTGCCACCATCTCTATCACCATCTGACAGGCGGTATCGTTTAATTGATTGCATCTTGTCAGTCTCCCCTTGCTAAAATGCAAGCTCCATGCAGACAAGATTTTGTTTTTGTTTTTGTTTTTGTTTCTTTGGTACACTTAATGTATCCCTGGGGCCTATAATAATTTATAGCAGTTAGCAGACACTCAGTAAATCATTGCTAATGAATGCATTGTTCTGCACATGTGACCACATTTCCTCTTCTGTAAAATGTAAGTATTCTGTAAATATTTTTACTTTGCTGTATTATTTTAGGGTTTAGTAAGATTAGTAAAAACCCAACACAATGCCTAACACAAAGTATCTGCTCAATAAAGACTTGTTATTAATCTGGGAAACCTTGACAGTGTTGCTAAACCTTCAACAGTGATTCAGCTGTAGCATTCAGCTACAGAAGACTGAAGACTGTTTATGTATCAAAGCCAATCTGCTGTTCCCATCTATCCTTAGGGAGGCTGCAAAAGTCATCCTCAGCACTGCTAATTAATTTTCTTGAGTGGTAAGCTGCTTCGGGTCTCAGAGGGATAGAAGGCACCCTAAGGCAAATCCTGCTTAGAAAGGCAGGAGTCTAGTCTAAGCTGCTAGAAAGAATCAGCCCTCATTGTTCCAAATTCCTCTCATCTCATATAGCAGAGGTATTAAAGGGGTCTAAACCCAAAGGGATGACCCTGACTAGTCTCCCATTCGAGGCTAATCCTGCCATCTGGGCCTCCTGATGGCCCGTCAGCAGGAAAGACAGGAGGCAGGCATGGGAGAGAATACATGTTTATAAACAGTGGTTGAATGGCTGAGTGAATAAAAAACTACTACAGCCCGGGGAAGGCTGATGGACCACTGGCCTACACAAAGTGAGGGCAGAGAGGAATGGTCAATCCCCACTACCTGGAATGTGGGCTGCCCACCCTCTTCCCAGTGCGGGGCTGTGTACCCAGCAGTGGGGTGACAGAAAGCCCTTTGTGAAGTGCAGGAGTCCTCTGAGATCAAGTCTGAGACCAAGCCGGAGCCCTGCAATTCACAAAGGAGCAAACGGAGTGAGGCCCAGACATGTTCTCAGACCTTCTGAGGGCCACACAAGCCGGTCTCTCGGACACCAGTCCTGGTCTGTGTCTCCTTCAAACCTGTGGCATGGAGTTAAGTTGCCCCACGAGATTCAAACCTCTGACCTCAGACCTGGCAACCTGGTACTCGACACTGGTCTTCTTGCAACACACAGGAGCAAGGCCAGCTGTCACATCACCTTGGACTGCATGTGTGTGTCTCGGCTTTGTCTGGCACTAACCAGAAGATGCCAAGAGCTGGAAGAGAGGTGGTCAGTTCCACATCTGTCCCTCCCCCAGTTAAAATTCTCTGAGAGGCAGAAGGGTCATCCCTGTAGTGAAGCAAGAAAAGAAGGGGCTCTGGAACAGGGAGGAGACAGAGAAGAGGCATCAATGGGAAACTGTGGTCAGGATCCTTACAAGAATGAGAAATCCGTTAGCAGAAACAGAAGGTGTCAGCTTGAGTCAGCAGATCCGAATGTGTGGAGGGAAGAAATGCCCAGAAGACTGTTCCGCTATGAATGGCTTTTTAGCAGGCTGGAGGGAAGAACAGGGACAGACACTTCGGGGGCCTTTACTGTAGCCCTGGCTCAGTCTCAGAGAGCCCAGCCCCCAGGACTGTGCCATGTCCAGAGCCGTCCCCCCACTCACCCGAGGATCACCATTGGGACCTTATGTTTATGCGGGCAGGTCCCACTATTATTCAATTACCACACTTTTATTAGGCAGCTAGGTATAATGCGCAATGCCAAAATACTCTATGACTTTTTTTAAAGGAGGAAATAAGAGAATACAAAAAATAATGACGTGAGTCTTCATGAACTTACAATGCAGCGTTAGAAGGGTCCCTTGAACATGGGCAAACAGACTGAAAACAGAGGGAAGGGAAGAGTGTCTTGGCAGGTCTGACAGGGCAGGGTAGGGGAGAGCCACTTCTGGTGTGAAAGCTTTCATGAAAGTGGCAGCATTTGTACAGGGTGGAGTAGGGAGATACAGACAGGGGTGGGGCAGGGAGGCAAGGAAGATACAGATGGACAGATGGCATACATACCATGCGTGGGCAAAGGTGACGGGGTGGGGGGGGCAGTGCAGGGTTCTATTCAGGAAACAGCAAACGTAAGCCACTTAAGCTGAAATGCAGCAGGTATTCAGGAAAAAAAAATAAAAATAAATAAAAACGAAAACCAAATTGGCGTCAGATCAGGGAAGGATCTGGAAATCTCCTGTATTCTATAGCCAAAGTGAACCCACTGAAGGGTTTGAGCTGGAAAGCTGTATAATCAGAGCTGGGCTTCAGACAAAGTAACCCCCCATGCGCTCCAAGACACTGAGGGGCCAAGACCTTCGTTCCCCAGTTGAGGTCCTCAGAGGGAGTTGTGTGTCCCTCCTGGCCCCTACCCCATCCCCCTGCTCTCCATTCCTTCTATATCAAACTCTAGTTTATGTTCTTTTTAAAAATCTAAGGCAAGGTAACCAAAACAAGTCCTTGAAACCAGAAGGGTCCAGACACAGGCGAAGGAGCGCTCATACACTTGTCCTCCCCACTAGGAGCCCAGGTGACTAGCACCTGCCAGGGGAGGGGAACAGGAAGGTATGAAGTCCCGGAGAATCCCACAGGCTCCCGGGGAAAGGCTGTGATGCTTGGGAGCCTGGCAGTCAGAGGGAGTAACAAAACTTCAGCGTTTCTATAAACTAAACATTCACAATGCAGGCGACCATACACACTCATTCTGCCCTGGTATCCTTCTACCTTTCAGAGATCTGGGTGCCTGTGAGGACAGAGGCATTGCGAAGGGCACAAGATGACCCCTGCTACCGTCGCCAGCACAGGAGAGCCAACAGGGTGCTCCAAGTACCAAGGCCCATGTGGCCTCTCCACCAGTCCACCTGCATTCCTAGGATGCTCTACGTTCCACACGTGTGGTCTCCAAGGCCCAGGGCTCCCACTCTACTTCCCTGCCCCCCACAGGCCCCTGAGCTCCGCGGAAGTCGGGCCTGTCAAGCAATCCACATATTCTCCACTTAGAGAGGCTTCCCTTGCCCAGTTCCGCTGACGCCGGGCCTGTGGAATCTACAAGCCTTCCTCTAAGAATGACAGAAGTCAGAGAGGGAGGCCCGGGACAGAGAAGCGGGAGGGTACGGTTACTCCAAGGACAGGGGCTCCTTCTGTCAGAGTTAAAAATAAACTCTTAGCAATTTACACCCAACTCCTCCCTCCAGAAGCCAATGGGCCTTGGCAGATATATCTCTCCCTGCAGAGAAAATGAGGCCCCAGGGGGCCAGATGGGAGAAAGCAGCCCATACAGACATGGTCCAGTATGTGACTCTAGCTGAAGCCAGAGGTCCCCAAAGACCCACCTTGGCTCCTATTACTCTTCCTCACCTCCTCTCCCAAACATCCCCAAGTTCAGAAAAAAGACACAAAACCCTTGTTTGCATGGTTAGTACTACACCTGCAGAGGATTAGGTGAATCAGGAAGAAGAGAATGCCAAAGTCAAGCTAAAAGAAGTGCTTGCCCACTATTGCTCAGTTCTGCAGCTACCTGAGCCTCCTCCCCTCGCCTGCACAGGACCCCCCAGCAGTAAGGGAAGAGGCTGCCTCAATGGGCTTCCGTGGGCTCAGATCAGCAGTAACCCTGCCTCCACCGTCAGGAGAGAGGAGAGACCCCTGTTCTCTGTGACATAGTGCAGGTGGCAAAGCTGGAAGGCCAGAGGGGCCCTGGCCTGACCCAGGAAGGAGGCCCTGAGGGTCAGGGCTCAGTGAGCCCTGGAAGCCAGCAGGATGAGGTCACACCCCTGCACGTAACCTGAAGCCCCACACTGCAGAGGTGGAGAATTAGCAGGGCAACAGGGCAGGAGGCCCAGGGCAGGGAGGCGGCTCAGCCACAGGGCAGTCGGGGTGAGGGCCACGGACAGCCTCATGCGGGGCTCTCCTACTCACCCCCACACCCCTTCTGGCAGGGGGGGCCTGCTGGCCAAAGCAGCTTGGAGGAAGCCCAGGCAAAAATCTCATCGACTCCAATGAACTTGGGCGCCCTCCCCCTAAGCCTTCCCCTGATGGAGAAGCAAGGCAGCTCCACGGAGCCTTGGCACGCACTGCCCTCTTCTCACACAGCTGGGGCTAGGCAGGGGCTTGGGGGCAACTTGCTTTCCTGAGTGAGAGGAGTGGGACAAGCTACCTGGAGAAGCACCAGCCATGGCTCACTCCCAGCCACAGGAGAAGGGGGCAGACAGGGAGACCAGGCGCAAGGAGAGAGATGCAGGTCTGCGGCGTGGCAGTTAGACCCGGGGCCGACGGCAGGGCTGGGTGGTGAGGGGAGACTGCAGCAGTAGCGAGCTTATTTTTAGCTGTTGGTACAGAGGGGCTGAGTAGCAGTTCTAGGCCCTGGGCGGGAGGCCAGATTGCAAATGTCCCGTGTGTGGGCTGGGAGCCCAGTGACACTACGGATCATCACAATGGCCACGAGGTGACTGACGCCATCACCTGCGGCAGAGGGGTGGGGGGCAAGGTTCCCAGAGGAGCAGGACAGCGGAGGAGCCGGCGGGGCTTGTCAGCAGGTCCCCTTTCCCTTTGCTTTAGGTACAAAAGACTCAATGGAGACGAGTGTAGCAGAGAAGGCATCAACAGCACAGACTCCCGTGTTCCCCTCATGTTCTCTGAGACAGAAAAAGCCACACAGTTTCCGTCTTTAGCCACCACGCCTCACCTTCCAGATGAGTGCTGCATGGACACTGGCCACGGAGATGCCTGGGATGTCCCTCAAGAGTAAGATGCCCTTTCATATGACCCTTCTAGGCAGCTCAGGTTCCTAGCAGAATAAACACAGAGCTTGGCCGGTCTTAGAGGGGGACAAGAGTTACAGATAGGGTTTGACCTTGGGGCCACGTCCCAGGCTCTCCCCCGGCCAGAGAGCACACAGAGATGTTTACTGGATCAGAGAATAAAGATCCCAACACTGCACCACCAGAGGCTGTGTCCAGCCTTATTCTGCTTTCCACGGTGTGTCTTCTTCGTCCAACCACATATGATGGCCTGGCACCCAGGACCCCACACTCCAAAGCTTCAGGGATGAAACTACTGCTCAGCACTAAGTGAGCAGGAAGAAGAGGAAAGAGAACAGCCAGCACCAGGTATCCGTCTCTCTTCTTGCTTCTTTGGACTTCTGATATCCAGTCTTACACCGTCTTGGGGTGGGGTGGGGGGGGTGGTACTTGGATGTAAATCCTAATTTCCTCATCAGCTTTGGGAACAGTGCCCACCTCTCACCTCCGCACAGCTCCCAGCCCACACCGTATCTCTGGGTGAATGAGAAGACCCCTGTCTGGAGGAGCCCAGCCACAAGCCAACACAAAGCCTGCCTGGTGGACAACAAGTTAGGTCACAGCCCTCACCAGCCCCCTCGGCCAGGTGCCCCTGTGCCTGCACAGCCAATCACAGCGGCCATGTTTGGCCCCACACCTCAAATGGGAAACAAGTCTCTGATGGAGAACATAAAGAATTCCTCATCTCCACCGTGAGACACAACTATACTAAGATTCCTCTGACTTCAAGGGAAGACTAGATCCCCACGCCACCCCCACTCCCGAGGTACACAGCCCATCCTCTCTGCTGAGGCGCTAGCTGGAACACTCTCCCAGTCTTCACACGAGAGAGGGAGCAGCTGGTCAATGATGATTATTAATTAACTGGACACAGCCACCTCAGAGCCTAGCATCAAGCTTATCAAAAGGGCATCCGCGCCAGCACAGGCGCTGCTGATGGTCAGACACGGGGAGGTCAGCAAGTCACCCTGCTGGCTCTCAGCCTCTTGCCCCCGGCACAGCCTTCCACCACCCCCCAATGCCAGTGCTCAGGAGTAATTTGTAGCCTGACCTCTGACGCATGCACCAAAGCCTGGAAAACCTAACTGACCTACTTAAGGTCACATGACCAGTTAGCAGGACACATAGACTGGGCCCCTTTTTTTGCTTTCTTCTCTTCTCTAGCACTTAACCAATAATTAAAAACTCATCTCTAAAAATTTGTATCCAAAGATATATCTTAAAATGCAAAATATCAGTATCCCTCTAATGATGAGAAAAGGTACAAAATTTGGGTTACATACTTGGTGTACAACAAGCTGCCCAGTGGCATGGTCCCTTCTCTTTACCCATGTCCCCATTTATGAGGTGACCTATATAGAAAAAGCCTAGTGATCAGTTAGTTGAGCTGAGAGTTGCACTGCAAGGGCCATCCCTCTAGCAACCAAAAAAACCAAAGGAACCCAGATGAAAAAAAGGTCCCAGGGAACTGCGTCCCTGATTAAGACACAGGGTAAGACCCTGGACATAGCGCTGACCCTTTCCTGACTGGCCTAACCACCCGCTCTGGTAAGATGGAAGCAGTCAAGAAAGATGACCAGGGAGTATCAACAGCTCTAAGGTGCAAAGAGATATGGTTGTCTTTATCACCCGAGCTTATATCAGTACCAAGAGCAGCTGCAACCCCTTCAAACACAAAGAACAACTCTGCCCGGCGCACCCACCTCCCTCCTAGAACACTGAAGCTCCTGGAAGGGTGCAGTCCAGGGAAGAGGGAAAAAGAGAACCCACGTGGCCCTTGGAAGGGCCTGAATCAGGACCTCAGACCACCAGGGTTAGTCCTGAATCACAACACCGGAGGGCCTCGGGACTCATGGAAGGGACTCCAGTGGGATGCCAATGCCCTGTCCTTCCCCACAGTGGGTGACACTCCTCCTGGCACAGCCTCCATACATCCCTGGGATTTGCGGGTGACAGGAACTTTAGCCCCTCCTCCCACCCCAGGATCTGGCCGAGGATTAAGTCTGCAGTCCCAAAGCTTGGCTCCTCCAAGCCTCTCCCTGAGTCGCTACACCTGCTTCTTAAGTAGACTTGCCAACTGAAGATGGGTCAAGTCCTCCAGTCCCAACCAGTCAAAACCTCTTAATCATGGGCACCAACACCTTCTTCCTCCCGAAAAGGAGCTTCTTCATTTCCCAGGCACCCACCAATACCTGGTCCTGAGGCCTAGGGCTGCTTTTCTCCTCCCTTCTGTCAGCCCCTGATCCCAGATCTTAGCTGGAGATCATTTTCAAGCTCCATCAAAGCCCACAATTCACAAGTGAAAAAGGACCATGATCAGACCCAACTTTGATCCTGCCTCAGTGGACGCCAAGAGTCTGACTGCAGTATATAGGGGCCAAGGGATCTCTGAAACTAGAAACTTAGGACCTCCACGGTCCAAACCTCAATGATCTGTCATCCTTCTGCCTGTGAGTTTACTTCATGCCCCTCAAATATTGTAACAACCACTTTTAATATAAAGCTAGGTTAAGGGCACCTGGGTGGCTCAGTGGGTTAAGCCTCTGCCTTTGGCTCAGGTTATGATCTCAGGGCCCTGGGATCGAGTCCTGAGTCGGGCTCTCTGCTCCACAGGGAGCCTGCTTCCCCCTCTCTCTTCGCCTCTCTGCCTACTTGTGAGCTCTCTCTCTGTCAAATAAATAAATCTCCAGTTCTTCCCTCCGGGCCAGCATCACCAGCCACTCCTACAGACCTGCACATACTTCAGAGGCCCAGCAATGAACTGTCCCTGGCTCCTAGAGTCCTCAGAGATTTCCCTTCCAAAACTCTTCTAGCCCCAACCACAGGATTTCACCTCTAGACCAGCACAATGCAGCAGAACTTTCTAACAGGAGGAGTATATGCTTCTGTGCTATCCAGTTCAGCAGCCAGTAGCCACATGTAGCCACTGGAGACTTGAAAGGTGGCTAGCTGATTTTCTATTTATTTTTTTTTAAGATTTTATTTATTTATTTGACAGAGAGAGATTATAAGTAGGCAGAGAGGCAGGCAGAGAGAGAGGAGGAAGCAGGCTCCCTGCAGAGCAGAGAGCCTGATGCAGGGCTCGATTCCAGGACCCTGGGATCATGACCTGAGCCGAAGGCAAAGGCTTTAACCCACTGAGCCACCAAGGGGTCCCTGATTTTCAACTTAATTTAGATTAATTAACATTAGTTTAAATAGCCATGCAAGGGTATTGGCTGCCATACGGGACAACACACACTGCATCTGTTAATGCCTTCTCTGAATCCGTTTCTTGACCCCTCAAGTTTTAAGGCACTTTATGTGACCAAGCATATAGCAGGATGCTCAGTGAACTGTTAACAACCTATAAGCAAAGGAGATATAAGAGGCTAATTTGGGGCATCTGGGTGGCTCAGTCAGTTTAAGTGTCCGACTTGATTTCAGCTCAGGTCACAATCTCAGAGCCGTGAGATCAAGCCCTACCTTGGACTCTGTGCTGGGTCCGGAACCTGATGGAGATTCTCTGTCTCCACCTCTGCCATTTGCCCCACCTCATGTTCTCTTCTTCTTCTTCTTCTTTTTTTTCTTTTAAAGATTTTATTTAGTTGACAGACAAGAGATCACAAGTAGGCAGAGAGGCAGGCAGAGAGAGGAGAAAACAGGCTCCCCACTGAGCAGAGAGCCTGATGTGGGACTCAATCCCAGGACCCCGGGATCATGACCTGAGCTGAAGGCAGAGGCTTTAACCCACTGAGCCACCCAGGCACCCCTCTCTTCTTCTTTAAAAGAGGCCATTTTAGTGAGTGAAACCTTCCTCACCATGCGATTTCATCTAGCAAACCCCATCTGGGAACAGGGCCCTCACATAGCCGTGCTACCCAGCGTGCTACCCAGGAGGTATCCAAGCATGAGGTGTGCCGGTGGGATGCTGCCTGTCCTTCGCGGCTGTGGGAGTTCCGTGCCTCCCTGTGTGTCCGGAACAAGCACACGAGGTTCCGATTATCTCCCCTTCAGAACACCAGAGGAAGCCCCACCACAGTGACACACAGTGACCTGGGGAGGGAGAACCACTGGAGAAAGGAAAGGAGAAGACATCACAGGACCTTGTTTTCTCTCTAATCCATGCAATGGAAAGATAAACAGAGGTAAGGTATGACAACATTCTATATTTTGTAAAGCAACAGCACCCTTCAACTAATCAGAGTCATGCAGCAGAGAGGGACAACAGTGCCAGCTTTAATTAAATTTGTTCAGCTAATACCCAAGAGTCACCATGACACAGTGAAGCAGGAAGCAGCTGAGGAACCCCAGGGGGCATACAACCAATTATTACACAAGTGGGTTGAGACTAGGTGTCCTTACCAAAGAAACAGTTAATATGGTTCCTACGTTCTTCTACAAAAAATAATAAGATTTCTTTCAAACACTCCCTAAAAGGTGTGGAGGTGGCATATATATATATATATATATATATATATATATTTTTTTTTTTTTTTTTTTAAAGCTGGTTACCTAATTTAAAACTCATGAAGCTGCTGAGTTGGTACATAAGCTGCCCCTCCAACTTTGGGGGTTACTGCTGGGGACGCAATAAATACCCACCCGGCACCCCTTTGCCCAACAGCCCAACAATAAATACCGAACAGTCAAGGGGGTCAGAGAGCAGCTCCTGAGGCTTGAGGAGCTCTGGAGCAGCAGCCAACCCCAGGTCTGGGCCTGTGGACGCCACTGCAGTTATGAAGTGGGAAGGGGCCTGAGACAGGGAGTCGGGCGTCCCAAGTTCTAATCCTGCCTCGGCCAAGTGCATGGCTCTATGACCTCAAGTGATTTCTGCTCTGGGTCTTGGTTTTTTCATCTGCAAGACAAGGGGGTTAGATGAGATGACCTCTGAAGTCCCTTCCGGCTCTGAGCAAGTGCGAGTATGACTCAGAACGTAGCAACAGCAGCCAGGAGAGATGGCGAGGTGAGGTCACGGCACCCACTAAAAGCCCTGATATGTTAGCTCTGTGAGGTGGAGGTAGAAAAGCAGCAGCACAAGATGGGACTTTTTGTTTTTTTTTAAAGTACTCATTTCCCTCAAGAGGGCTAAGAGGTCACCAGACCTCTTAACCACAACCTCCCATCCACTCTCGGAGCCGTGAAGCAGCAGAGATCAGAACCCCATCCGTGGGGCGCCTGGGTGGCTCAGTGGGTTAAAGCCGCTGCCTTCAGCTCAGGTCATGATCTCAGGGTCCTGGGATCGAGTCCCGCATCGGGCTCTCTGCTCCGCAGGGAGCCTGCCTCCCTCTCTCTCTCTCTGCCTGCCTTTCCATCTACTTGTGATTTCTCTCTGTCAAATAAATAAATAAAATCTTTAAAAAAAAAAAAAAAAAAAAAAAAAAGAACCCCATCTGAGACCGTGCCCCAGTCCTACAGCTCCTGTCTCAAATCCCCAGGAACGACCTAACACACATAGAGTAAAGGTCTGATCCCTTTTTCCTCAGTCACTTTCCCAATGGGGCAACCCATCCTAGCCCACAACATCCAGCCCCCTTGTTTTATAATCAAAACACTCCTGGTTTTGAAAACCATTCCACTGCTCAGCACCTAAGGTTAAGTTCATCAAGATTCAAGATCTAGAAATCTCTTTGGTGTATGTCTCAAACAGGATTCTTTGGACCAGCTTCCCCCCACAAGCTGTAATTATGTCTTAGCCAATATTTGGATATGGAAGTGCTGTCGACACTGCTGTCGGTCTCAGAATGCCTCATACCTTCTTTCTTCCACTATTATTAAGTTTTTACACAAAGATGTGTGGGAATCTACAATTTAACAGTTGAGTCAACTTATAAGATCTGGGCGCAGACTGCCTGTCAAAACAGACTGACTTCAATCTTCACCCACTTCTAACCTGAGAAAGATGAATTATGAGTGCTATTTAAAACACTGCCAGATTTTTCCTTTCAAAACTATTTACAGGAGGGGAATATCCAAATCTCTGTCCTATTCATAACAAGAACAGAAATCTAAATTACAACAGAAATCTGAATTGCCACTCTTAAACATTTTAGCGTGTGGTTTTCTGTGTCATTATATAGAATAAAAAGAAGTGGAGAGCTTTTGTTCTGAAGTCTTTATACAATATTTCAGCTATCCAAGGGAATGAACAGCCTTCGTCCCCAAACTGCTGATGGGTGAAGGCAGATGGCCTCTCAGAGGGATAGAAAACTCTCCCAGAAAGAACGGCTGTCACGTCCTCACCGGTACAGGTTAACTGTGGTCAGAGTCTTCACTCAACTCTACTCCCCAAGGTCAGAGCCACAGTTAAACCACCACTCCTCCTCCCGGTCCCCGCTTATGACTATGGAAAAAGTGGTCTAAGGCACAACCACCAAAAAGCCCACAGCAACAGCTTAGAGTAAAAGCCGAACAATCTGACAGTGCTGGGGCTAGCTGAAAGCTCTCCCCACCCAAGGAGGATGCAAGCATCAAGGAAATAATTATAGAGGCCTTAAAATCTGGAAATCGGATCTGCTTGCTCTCTGCAACTGGAGCCTCAAAGTGCCAGAGTTTTATTACATTTTATTACATTTTATTATATATTCCAACAGTTCCACCCATCACACCTATCTGAGTTTTGTATTAATAGCTGAAATACAGCTGGTTGGGGATGGGGGGGGCAGCCAGGGGGAGGAGAAAAATATAACACAGGAAGTATTTTTCTCCTCCTCCAATCATTAAGACGCCCCAGGGGAAACAGGCCTGTTTGTGTCACCTTTAGAGATGTGGTTTGATCTGAAACCTGTCTGAGGGGAAAACCTTTTTAGTGACCCTGAACACTGGCTCACACAGCACTGGGGACCCACCCATCTCATCAGACCTCCAAGTCCATTCTGTTTAACTTCTGAAATAGGTATTCTCTCTTAAATCCTCATCCCCACCCCACCCCCAACCACCACACCCCCTTAAAAAAAAAAAAAAAGAAAAGAAAAAAGAGGTTGGGTTTCCTCAGCTCAAGGATAACGCTCCCTCCTACTGTCCACCAATCGCCTATGTCCAGGGCTCAAGCGGCCATCCCCGATTTGCGGCATCAGCACCCGGCCCAGCCGCGGTTTAGAGACCGGGTTCACAATGATCAATGGAGCTATGGAAACAGCAGACATCGCGCCGGAGCCTGCTGGCCTCCCATCTGGAGCCTCACAGGCACTGAAGGTAGGAGGAGAGCCTGCTCTCGGATCAAAACAGTCCCTCCCCCGCGCCCGGGGGGCGGTGTCCCCGCGGAATCTCCAGCCTGGCACCTCCCGGGCCGGCGCGCCCCAAGGCGGCACGGCCGCGCTCGGGAGGCCCAGGGAAGTGAAATCACACATTCCGGCTCCCAAATAAGGAGCGAGGCTAAATAAACCTCAGCGATCCGACTTCTCCAAACTAACCGACCAACCAGCTCAATGAGTAATGGGCCTTTTGTGCCCGCAGAAAGAAAGAAAGGAGGGACGAGAGGATGGGGAACCACAACCCCCGAAAATCACTTCCTTGAGCCGGGGTGAAATTAGCAGAAGTGGTCCCGAAGCCAACCGTTGCGCCTCGGCTGGATCCCGCTCAAACCCCAAAATGGCAGAGTCCTCACGAGTGCTTTCGGGTCCCGCCACTCACACCCGGAGGTGACCGGAAACTCGGTCGGGCGGCGTGGTCCTCGCGGACCTGACCTTCCCCGCGGCCCGCCGGCCCCTTGCCGCGCACTTGGCTCCGCTCGGGCGCCGGGACCGGCAGCGGAGCCGCGGCCACTCCTCGGCGACCGGGTCAGACTGACACGGGGTCCGGGGAGGGTCGGCGCGATCGCGCCTGGCGACTGTGCGCCCGGGCCGCTCCGGAGCGCGGGGGCGGGGGTCGTCCCCGGGAGCCTCCCCCCGTGCCCCTCCTCCCCTCCCCCGGCCCCCGAACTTACTTTTAGGGCAAATTTCTCCTGGGTCCTCTTATTGAAGATCTGCAAAACTTTCCCGTTGATGCCCAGTCCCAGGACCTGGGTGGTGACCTTGTAGTCGTCGATGATGGCGTTCTTCTTGATCTGCAGGCTCGACTTGACATGGAACTGGGGAAACTGCTGCGGGGGCAGCGGCGGCGGCTGGGCCGGGGGGTGAGGCTGGGCCGGGGCGGGGGGCTGCGGCGGCGGCGGCGGCGGCGGGTTGGGGAACAGCACCGGCGGGGTCTGGCCTTGGGAGTTGGACAGCATGGTGCCCGGAGACGCGGGAGCAGAGGGGGTAGGGCCCGCGGCCGCCCCCTCCTCCGGCTCCGGACGGGGTCCCCGCCACCCCCCGCCCGGCTGCGAAGTTTGCTCCGGGCTGGAGCCGGCTTCCCCGCCCCGACCCGGCTCCAGGCTCGGCGGGTCGCGGGGCTCCGTGGGTCCCGCCGTGCGCCGCTGCCGCCCACCAGCCCTCCTCCCTCCCTCCCACCCTCCCCCCGGGGGCCTGGCGCTCGGGGGACCGCGGGACGGCGGGGGCCCGGCCCGGGGGGGAAGCGGCCGCGCGACAATGTACCCAGCCCGGGGGCCGGCGGCCGCGTCACAGCTTCGTCTGCGTCCGGGGCCGATCCTTAAAGGGGAGGGTCGGAGGGGCTGGGCTTGGGGAGGCGGGGCGGGGCCGGGGAGGTGTGGGCGTGGGGGAGGGGCTGGCCTTAAAGGGGAGGACGCGAGGCATCCGGAGTGCGGAGGGCGGGGGCTGCGGGCTTGGGGCTGGAGGGGCTGAAGGGCAGGGAATGGGGGCTGAGAAAGCCAAGTTCGTAACCTATCCGAACCGCGCTAAGGGAAGAGGGAGGTGTATGAAAGTGGCTGTATAATTCAGATGGAAGAGCCACTTTCTTCCAATTGTGCGTGTCTTTTAGACCGCAGCCGCCAATTGGGAGAAGGGGTGTATTTTGAAGGCGAGGGGTAGCTGACTAGTGTTAGCCACTGGAGATCTCGGGGTGAGCAGGAGTGACCGAAAATTACCGAATTACCGAGGGCCTTCGTCCTCAACATGGGTGTGAGGCAAATATTAAATATTTTCCAGACCATTTTCCTCTGAGTGTTGCACTTTTCTCATACATTTGTTTTTCAGTTAAAGATTTATCACTGTGTAACTATGAAGAATGTAGCAATTATAACTTTGAACTTTTTTTTCACATAAATGAGCTTTAAAAAAAAGTAAAATGAAATGAAATAAAAAGGAAACTGAGTGGGAAAAGGCTAGACTGACCTTCAGACTTCCTGTGTGATCCTGACCCAGCCATTTCTCCTCTCCCTCAGTGGGAAGAATAGCAGTACCTTTCCACCAGGTATGGAGAGAATTAGATAAGACAACGCAACAAAAAGGAAGGTCTGGGAGCTAGGTTCTGATCTGCAGCGTGGAGGAGTTAGTCCCTGAACTGGCACCATTAGGAGAAATGGGTTTTTTTTTTTAAGATTTTATTTATTTATTTGACAGACAGACATCACTAGTAGGTAGAGAGGCAGGCAGAGGTTGGGGGAGCAGGCTCCCTGCTGAGCACAGAGCCTGATGTGGGGCTTGATCCCAGGACCCTGAGATCATGACCTGAGCCGAAGGCTTTAGCTCACTGAGCCACCCAGGTGCCCCAGAAGTGGGTATTTTTAAGAAGTCGAGCTCTAGTCCAGATTAGCCCTATACCTCTGAGGAAGATACCAAGGATCTAGCTGGGCCTATAGCAGCCCAGGGCAGGTGACTGGGGACCCTCTGAATAGAGGCTGCTGTTGGGTGTGGGGGGTGATCATCAAACACAAGCCTGCTGACCTCTTCCCGGCTCTGACTGGTAGAACAGTTGAGAAATAAGACAAAGGAACCAGACAGGTGAAGACAAAACTTCAGTGTGATTACTGATAACCCAAAATTTAAAATGGGGCTTGAGCTATGGCCACATGTGGTCCCTAATGTGTCCCCCCAACACTCCAGAAGGAGTGAGAGGTGGAGCAAAAGGCAGGAGTTACCCTTCCAGAACAGTACAATTCTTTCCAGGCTGAGCAGCAGAGTTCATTCCATGGGGCTGGAATGGAGACAAAGATATTGGCTCTTTCGAAGCAGAGTGAATTTAGGGGACAAACTAACTGTGTACAAGGTGCCCTGCCCAGCCTCACAGGGGTAAGTGGTGTTAATCGATAGGGAAGAAAACAGGCAGGTATAATAAAACAATGTGGCGAAAGCGGCATAGACGCGGGTTGGGAGCTGGAGGTGGAGGGATTCGCCTCCCAGCTGCAGCAGCTGAGGGCAGATGTGGTTAGAGTCTCCCCCACCCCACCCCCCTACTCTTCAAAAACACAGAGACCACCTCAGGCCACGGAGTTTGGAGACCGCCTTCCCCTCTCAGGTCACCAAGGCACACATGGAAGATACCCAGGGACTGAGAGAGGGACGATGCAAGGATGGGGAAGTAGAAAGCTCCAGCTGCTCAGCTGCTCAGGCTCTTTCTCTGCTGATGAAAGGTTCCTGGTCTGGGGCTGCTCCCAGTTGGTCTTTTTCTGTCCACAGAAGAGTGTCACTGGGGGCTTCCCAGTGCTTGGCATTGAGTTTTCACCTGCTTCTCTCCACATGGCTAGAAAGAAGATAAGCTCTTCACCCTTTCGGAGATAGAAAGGCACAGGGGAAAGAGAACAGAGTTTTAGAGACAAGTGACCTGAGTTCAAATCCATCCTCAAGTTGGATTACCATGAGTAAGCCGTTTAACCTCTCTTTGTATCTGAACAAATGAGAAAAACAATAACCTTGACTTTCAGGGCTGAGTGAGAATTTAATGAGCTCCTATTTAAGAGAACCCTTCATAAACTATAAATTATCAGGAAATATTATTATTATTATTACTATATTATATATTATTATATATAATATATTATATATTATATAATATTATCATTATTATATTATATATTATATATCAAATATTATTATTATTATCATTAAAGCATGGCTGGCTGGCTCCTCTGTTCTGTGCCCCTGCTTGGGGATCTATTCCTGATATCACAACTACCTTCCTAACTAGCTAGGACTCTGGGAGATGCTGAAGCCCAGTGACCCAGGAATAACAAGCAACTGAAACCGCCGCTGGGGATCCCTCACTCAGTTACATGGGCCGTGCAGGCCTCAGGGCACACAAGGACTCCAAGGGCAGGTTCGTGTGCATGTGCATAGAAGTTACATAAGCTGCATACAAAACGCACACCTACATGAACACAAACCCATCAGCACAAGGTGCCTGGCATGGAGCACATGCCTAATGGATGCATAGGAACCGCAGTGAGCGGGGATAAAGGGGGAAGCACTCGGCAAGAGATCCAGTCGTAAGTTCCCTTCCAGGCCAACTACTCATAACCTCACATAACCTGGAACCTCACATTCCCTTCCAGGCCAACTACTCATAACTTCTGGAGTCCCTTCCCCCGCTCAGTTCCTTCTCTCTCATCTGTGAAAAGCGACAACACATTTGTCCTGCCGACCTCATATAGCTACTATAAGAATAAAATAAATTATTTTCCCTTAGGACACAGAAGTCCGTAGTCCTACACGTACAATGCCACGCTCTCAATGATGTGTAAGGAACTTTCTAAGCAGTTTTTATGGATGTGTAGAAGCACTTTGAAAATTAGAAGTCTACGCAAATAAAAAGTATTATTTTTGTCTAGTATTGACATGCAGACACATAAGCCATGTAATACTGTACCCACAAAGCCAATGAAAAGACCTCACATGCATAGAGTCAGATTAATTTTAATCCTTGATTCACGACACAGCTTCATTATTGGTCCAGGTACCTCTACTTTGCTTTGGCTATCAGTTATTTTTAATAATGCAAGAGGCACCTGTGAATCCCCTGCCCAAAATAAAGACTAGAGCTTTGACATGAAATAACTATGTGGTTCCTCCATCTCCACCCCAACCTACCTCTGTTTTCCCAGCCAAAAATAACCATTATCTTGAATCCTGTGTCCACCGTTCCCTTACTTTCCTTTTGCATTGTTTTATTTCATAAGGTATAGGTGTCTGACCTTCATAAAAGATGAAGCGGATAGGGTCTTAGAAGGGAGATGGATAAGAGTGACATTGTTAATGAGACAAGGTTAGAAGAAAGAGATCTGGTGATGGTTTCGAAGTACTCCCTCCATTCTCCTGGGGATGATGAAAATGATGATGGAGTGATATGGTGCTCAGTCTGTGCTCGGCCCTCCATTGGCCTCATCTCATTTAAATCTCACGAAGATCTGCGGCAGACTGCTAGTTATGTGGACCAATACCCATTTCCCCCTCTTTGATAGTAAAGAACTTCCATCATTTAGTTAAGCACATGACTGCCCTGAGGAAAAAATTACATTTCCAGCCTCCATTACAACTGGTTGTCAGACTAAGGTCCAGCCAATCACTTATAAATGGAAGGGGTCAAAGGGAAGGGGTAGGTCCTCCTCCTTCTCTTCCTCTTTTCTCTTCCCCAGTGGCTGGAATGAACACTTTAAGGGCTGTAGCTTGAGGAGCCATCTTGAATCATGAAGTAGAGGCCTAGGTTGAGGATAACAGAACACAAGGATAAAAGCAGCCTATGTCCTGGAGAGCACACATTCATCATATCATCCCTAAGCCACTGACCGACTTTTACATGAAGAGTAGTAAATGTCCTTCTTTTTTTTTTTTTTAAGATTTTATTTATTTGACAGAGAGAGATCACAAGTAGGCATAGAGGCAGGCAGAGAGAAAGGAGGAAGCAGGCTCCCTGCCGAGCAGAGAACCCGACGCGGGACTCGATCCCAGGACCCCGAGATCACGACCTGAGCCGAAGGCAGCGGCTTAACCCACTGAGCCACCCAGGTGCCCAGTAAGTGTCCTTCTTGTAACAGTAACGGATATATTAGGTTTTCGATCATTCACAACCAAACTTAACTATTAGTTATCCCAACTATTATACAGCCCTAGGGACTATGTACTGTTAGTCTAATTTATTTGTTTTATAGGAGAGGAAACTGAGTCCTAGAGAAATTAAGTAACTTTCCTAGGGTCACAGAGTTCACAAAGGACAGAAGCCAGGTCTTTCTGATCTGAAGTCCATGGTCATGCCCCTCAATCTAAACCCTGAGCAAATTTATACCCACACATTCTTCTTGTTTTCAGAAATACAGAATCTGCCATTTCTGGGCAGGAATGGCCCAAAGAGTTATGGGCTACACTTTAGATAAACTTTAAATCTCCCACGTCTCAGTTTCCTTCGGCCTTCTAGTATAGATCTGCGTTGCATAGCTGGGCTCTGTTATGGGATAAACCTTGACTCCATGACAATCTCTCTTCTTTGAGGTTCCCCCATCCTGCCTTCATAGCACCAGGGAGTAAGCGGCTCCTGTTTTACCATGATGTGGGATTCTGAATGGATGACAGAGGATAAGAATCTACAGAGGTGGATTTCTTGGAAATGTGCAGATGGCATGCTGCAGATGAGACAACATTCGTAGGCTGCGAGATACGCGTATGCACACAGATAAACCAGACTTCAGATCTAACCGGTATGGCAAAAAGCAGAATATCACAGAAGGAAGCATGATTCACAGGAAAAGATCTGTCCACTCAGAACTCACCCTTGAGAAGAAAAACAGCTTGGGGCCTAGAGAGAGATAAGCAGTCTTCATGCCATAAGCTACTAATTCTTTGATAAAATGAGAAAGACTTCAACATGAGGATAACATATGCGTAAGAGTCATTAGTGGCAAAAATTTCTGAAATCTCTGAATGTGCTAAGAGCCGATTCACGGAAAGAAATTCTACCTGAAGCAACAATGCCATATTGAGGGCTTCCCAGAGGGGAAGAATGCTCTGCTCCCCTATCCCCCAGTGCCCTTGCCTGTACCCCCAACGTTTGACAGTTCCATGCTACAGCAGGGAGCACCTACAGTGGAGGGGAAGAATGGGAATGGAAACAGAAAGAAGGAAGTATCCGAAGGGGGATGGAAACTTAGCCTCTGTGCCTCAACAGACAGAACATGGTCCAGAGGGACTACAAATGGGGCTAATTAGGACTACATGATACCTAATTATAACTCTGCAGCTTGGTATGGGAAATGAAAGGAAAAGAAGTAAATTTTCTGCCACATTCAAGACAGTCCAAGGCTGTTGTCTCTGTTTTAAAAACGTTGCCCCGGGGCGCCTGGGTGGTTCAGAGGGTTAAGGCCTCTGCCTTCGGCTCAGGTCATGATCTCAGGGTCCTGAGATCGAGCCCTGCATCGGGCTCTCTGCTCAGCAGGGAGCCTGCTTCCCTTCCTCTCTCTCTGCCTGCCTCTCTGCCTACTTGTGATCTCTGTCTGTCAAATAAATAAATAAAATCTTTAAAAATAAAAAAAAATAAAAACGTTGCTCCTCCAGTCTAACCTGCACTGGGCATGTCAGTTGCAAAGCCAATGCTTGTTCCGCGGGGGGACTGAGATGGGGAAGGGAGAGAGGAAAACAGGATTTGCCATCCAGGAACACAACCAGTGTGTGTCCACCCAAAAGGTCATTTCAGTTTTGCCTGGTGATCCCGTGTCCCCAGATTTCTTCTTCCCTCCCTCCCTGAAGATAAATAAACGGAAGGGGGAGGAAGGGAGAGGTGCAGAAGAGGTGTGTGCACGTGTGTGCACACGCAGAATGGGTAGTGATTTCGTGAAGGCATGGTGATCCCAGCTTCACATGAGAACATAATTTTCAGGCGGCAGAGCATGGGGGAAACAAATTCTGAGTCCAAATCCCACCTCTACCACTTCCCACTTACCATATTCACTACACCTCAGCACTCAGGTTCTACAGTGAAAGGGGCGATGGTTCCCTAAATTAAATACTCGGGCAACATTTTGAACTGTTACTGGTGCATAGGGATCAGCCTTTATAAATGTGAGCTGTGAGCTGTGATACTGCCGTAAATATTCTCGTGCCAATTATCCCCTTCAGTCCTCTCAACAAGGCTGTAAATAGTATAATTTTTGCTATTTTGATCGCCAGAAACACTGACAGTCAAAACGTTAAGTAACAGGCCAGAGCCGTCACACTAGAGTGGGAAGAACCAGACCTCAGACTCGTGCTGTTCCCACATATGGGCAGAGTCTGTGTTCCTAAACGTTCTTGTAAGTGGTCCAGCTACCTGACACCTGCCAGGTCACTCGGAAAGCCCTCCCAGCCTGTGTGCATGGCTCAGGAGAAAGAAACACACTCTGCAACCTGCAGTTTACTCTCATTCCCAAAGACTATCCCTCTAAGCGAGGTAAATTCGATGAATAAAGTCATGGAAGCCCGGAGGAGTTGGGGCTCTTAGCAGGTATAAGCTTTTGAGGAAGGACCTAAATACACGGGCTGTGTTTGGTATTGATACTATGTTTTGTTTCGGTTTTGCTCCTTTCCTGACAGAAGTAGGAGCTCATTCCCCCCACACCCTGCCCCCACATATCTTGTCTGGTTGTGAAAGTTGTAATACTATAGAGATGAAAAGAACCTATGGCAATCACCTCATTGGTCTCCTTCCTCCAAAGACCACAAACACAACATCATAGAGGTAGGTAGGTGTGTGACTCTAAAAACTTGATACTCTCAGAACTTCCAGGGCCTCGTGGTAACATTGAGAACAAGTATTTCCTTTTGTGTGACCCACATAGCACATGCGGCAGGCAAGTCCCCATCATTCTTGGATGCTCTCTTACTGGGGCTGGCAAGGGGTCTCCCCACAGCCCCGGGGAGACAGCTGGAGGCCCCCTCCAGGGAAGCAGCAGGTACAGGGAAAGCTGGGATATGTTGCAAGAGATGAGTTGGCACGCGGTCCAGCCTGAGACCTGCCTGCAGGTGCCCCCACCGTCAACTTTATGCCCCCCCCATATCAATAAACATGGATGGGGTACCGACGGGGTACCAAGTTACTGTGCTGGGCATGGGAATGACCAGAGGCCCCTGACAGGCCTTGAGTCCCTTGAGAAATTATATATATATGAATATAAATATAAAATAAATATAAATATATTTTATATATATATACACACACAAGCATGGTGATGGTTATGTACGCCATAACACAAAATGCATATTTTTAACCATTTTTAAGTGTACAGTTCAGAGGTATTAGGCACATTCACATTGTGCAACCATCCTCACCACCCATCTCCAGAGATTTCTGCCTTCCCATAAAACAATATACCCATTAAACAATAATTCCCAGCTCCCACCCGCCTCTCGGCCCCTGACAACCACCGTTCTACTTTCTGTCTTTATAGACTTGACTGCTCTGGGGAAGTCATACAAGTGGAATCAAACAGTCTTTGTTCTCTTGGGACTGGTTTATTTCCCTGAGCGTAATGTCTTCGAGGTTCATCCACGCGGTAGGCTGCAGGAGAATTTCCTTCGCTGAAGACTGTGGTGTAGGTCTACACCTCCGTATGTACTTACCAAACCTTCTGTTTCTCCCTTCGTTCCATACTTTGGCCTTTGTGAATAACACTGCTGTGACCAGGTGTGTCCTAATGTCTGTGGAGCCTCTGCTTTCCATTCTTCGGGGTCTAGTCCCAGACGTGGAGTTGCTGGATCCTATGATGATTCTGTTTCATTCTTTTTAAGAACTGCTTCCTGCGCTGTTTCCACGGCAGCGGCATCTTTCCACATCCCCACCAGCACGGTCCTGGGGCTTTATTTCTCTCCAGGTAACCAGCGCTCCTTACTTTCTAGGGTTTGAGCGTTCGGTTTTGGTGTTGGTAACAGCCATCCTAACAGGTGCACCCTGGAGAGGGTATAAAGTGTCGTGCTCCTGAGCTCATGAAAAGGACAGATTCATCCAGAAAGTCCTCACTGAACATGTGACATTTGACTTAGGCATCTAAAGATAGACAAGAACTGTTTCTGGGCAGAGGAGGAAAACCACATAGAAGAAAGAGGGACCCCTCTGAATGACAGAATGGAAAGAAACAAGAAATCACGTGGCCCATTTAGAAGCAGCAGGTGGCCGGGGCGCCTGGGTGGCTTAGTCTGTTAAGCATCTGACTCTTGATTTCCTCTCAGGTCTTGATCTCAGGGTCCTGAGTTCAAGCCCCATGAGTCCAAGCCCAGTGTGGAGTCTACTTAAGAAAAGGAAAGAAAAGAAAAGAAAAAGAAAAAGAAAAAAGCACAGCAGGTGGCCAACATGGGCTGGAATACGCGTACAGGAAAGTGTCAAGATGTGAGATGGGAGACAGATAAAAAGGTTAGGAATTCCACGAAGGCTTTGGACTTGGGGCAATAGGGAACCGTGTTAATGTATGTGAAAGTGCTATGCACATTTCAACACATGATATGAATGTAAGGATAGAGAACAAAAAGGAGAGAAATGTTTGTTTGTTTTTAAGATTTTATTTATTTGACAGAGAGAGACACAGTGAGAGGGGAAACACAAGCAGGGGGAGTGGGAGAGGGAGAAGCAGGCCTCCCGCTGAGCAGGAAGCCTGGACAGGGGTGGGAGGGGCAGGGGGATTGGGGATGAGGGTGGTGTACCAAGGTAAAAGCGGGACAAATGGCCCAATGGCCTGCCCCCTTGACCTCCCCAGGTGGCGGGGGTGGGGGGGAGGCTCCTCCTGTCCATTAGATGGGAGAGTCCTGGCCTTCCAGGCCTGGAGGGATCACAGGAGGGCAGCAGGCACGTGACTCTCTCCTCCCGGGCCAGGGCACTCAGCAATGCCTTTCCTTCCAGTGCAACATTCCAAGTCATTCAGACACTCGGAAAATCTCAAAGCTAAGCAGCCACCTGTCTCTGACAGTCCCTTCTAAGCCTGGAGTCAGACTCCGATCAGGTCTCCCTGATGCCATTGTCTGACTCCTCATCCCTACCACCCCTTCTGCCACGGGAAGAGGCTCAAGGGATTCATCTCTATAACTCGACATACAGGAGATTCACAAACTCAGTTTGGTTTGTTTTGTTTGTTTGTTTTTAAATTTCAGAACCTTTAATACATTCACATGGAACAAAATGCAAAAGCCCAAAAGGATGTATATTAAACTGCTCCCTCCCATCCTAAGCCCTCAGCTACCCAGTTGTCTGTCCCAGTTTCTCGTGTAGCCCTTCTGGAGGTATTGAAGCCAGTCCAACCTTCTACCTAGGAACTAGCAGGGACTGTGTTTGGCCTCAATCCTGGCACAGCAGATCCTAAACTCCACAGTCACACCGTTCAGAGGAAAAGTGCTCGTCCAGCCACACCATCTGAAGTCAGAAGGCCCTGGCCCGCTTGTGGGCCAAGCCCAACCTCCACGACAACATTTATTCTCAGGTTCCTGGGATCAAGACATCCACCGGGACTGTGAGGCTTCTCCTGGTGTCAGTGAGGGACGAGCACAATTCTTCATGCAGGGGTCGGGGATGGGGGTGAGGGGGGACAGGGAATGACACCCAAGGGTGGAAAGTGGGTACAGGAGTAGGGAAGAGGGTGGGACAAATCGTGACTAAGGAGAGACAGGGACAGGTGCTCCCTGGATGTGGGTGTGACCAGGACACCAGAACCTCAGTCTGCAGAGCCATTGGATGTGAAGGTCCCTGTAATTCAGAGTAGGACTGCTAAGAAGGGCGTGTGAGCAGCCTTCCCTGGGGCCTTCCCGAGACAGGTCAGGGCCAACCAGAGGTGTTTCTTTGCATCACACAGCTGCCTTACTGGGCCACAGAGCTCCTGTCCTCCTCACTCCCCAGGAATCTGGTTCTTGTTTACCATAAAGAAGTGTGGTTATTACAGAGCCTAGTGGCCCTCCTCCAGCTTCCCCAAAGTGTGTGGAGGAGCCCAGGGCCTGGGAAGGGAGAACTGCTGAGTAGAAAGACCAGCAGACTTCCTGTGGGGCTGCCCCTCCCAGGGCTCCCTCACCAGGACAAATCAGAAGAACCGGGCAGGATCCTGGGAGCCTTCCTTGGCTGAGACATCTGGGACCTACCCTCTGCAAAGTTGGAAAAGAAGGAGCAGGGAAGCAGAAGAAGTCAATGAAAGCAAACAGACAAGGCAGAGGGTCAAAGACCCAGGAAGAATCAGGGTCAATGTGATACCATCTATCATGTGTTCTACACTGTGCTAAAAAATAACAGAATCCTGGGGAGGAAGTGAAGCCGCAGGGGCGATTTAAGTTCTGCAAACGTTCCATCCCTAGTGACTTGCCCAGGGCATGTCACAGAATATGACATTGGTATTTTTTCTGGATGGATGGAATGGAAGGTGGCAGACAGTGCAAAGAGAAAGACAGAATCATGATAAAGGCCCCCATTTACTGAGTGCTAGTTATGCTCTTCATGGGGTTCTAAGTGCTTTCCTTGTGTTAATTCAATCAATTCCCACAAGTCTGGAAGGTGGGTATTACTAATACCCTTCCAGGAGCCTCGACGAGGAAATCGAGGTCCAGTGAATTTTAGTGACTTAAAGGAAGGACTGGAGTGGGGGGTTTGAACACAGGAAACCAGGACCCGACACTGTCTTTTTGGGTCCCCTAGTCTCCAACAGGGAGCAGGCCCAGATGGAAAGGGACCCCCCAGAGTCACACAACTGTCACAGCTTGGGGTATAGAGCTCTATCCTAGAGTTTTCTTCTTCTATCAATTACCCTGCTGTGACCTCACTGCCGTCCCTAACCCTGGGTGGGCTCTACTGGGTCTTTATTAAATCTTCATGAGACTAAGAGGGTTAATGGTTTTCCCAAACCCAAATTCCAACAGTCTATTCAATTTGGCTCAAGATCTTGTACAAAAGCCACAAAAAGACATGGGCCCGAGGAGAAGCACAAGAGCCCAGCATCCAGCTCTCGCTGGTCTGTTTCTGCTGCGTCTCCTCGACGCATTTTCCTCATCTGTCTCCTCTGCAGTTTTCAGAACATTGTCCAAATGAGAAGGTATTTCTGAAACACCCACTTGGTTCATTTCCTCCCCACATAGCTGTCTGTGCTCTTCTCCCTAGGAAGTTGCGCTAACAAGGTAGTAGGAAAATCAGGTCATTTACACTATTTTTCAGAGTTTCCAGAGCCTGTGGTGCTGCAAGTGGAAATGTCAACGTGGGATAATTACATTAGCCCGGATGCCCTCATTTCTGACTACCCTTTATCCACAATCGATTACTGAAGAAGACAAAGGGCGTGAATAATCAGCCAAGCAGATGGAGGGTCAGGTGGCCAGGCCAGAAGAGAAAGTGGGTAAGAGGGAAGAAAGGCCTCTGGCCCAGAGAGGGTCTGTGCGGGGGTGGGGGGGTGGGGGGTGGGTGGAAGGGACTGGGACGAAACAGGCTGCAGGGAAAGGTGGAGGGCTCCTACCTGGCCTCAGCAGGCTAGGTGTATACAGAGGCACCAAATAATCGCTGGACTTGTCCTTGAACGTGTGCTGACAGCCATGGGAAGCTCTCTCTAGGAAATGAGGAAGGAGGTAGTAAGAAAGGCCCCTGAGGATATCAGCCTAAAGGAGGAAGCTTGAGCATTAGAATAAGTTTGAAAGATCCGGAGTCCTAGATATTTAGAGACAATCCTTGTAACACACACACACACACACACACACACAGAGACTGTGGGCCTGATGGAGGCTCACAGTTTTCTTCATCTGGCTTCTTCTATGCCTTTAGGTCTGGTGGAGAGAATGCGGCCAGGCATTTCTCATTGGACATTTTAGTCAGTTTCACTTCCTGTGTCTCATACTGAAAGCATAATAATCATCATAATGATAATAATAATTCTGCAGACTTGCCTCTGCCTCCTATTTATCTAGGGCCTGCCAGAAGTGTGTATGTAAGTGGGGGAGGGAGAGTACAGCTTATCTGTTCCATCAATCAACCACTGGGAGTGGAGACAGGCATGGGGGTGAGGGTGGGGGATAGTAATTAGCAATGGAAATTATTAAATTCTTTTTTTTTTTTTCCCCAGAAAGAGGAATCTAAGTGTTGCTCCCCAAATGGCTATTCTCACCATAGAGACATTTATAAATCTCTTCTCCCAAGGTCCTCCAAAAATAAATCCTCCAGAAAATTTTCCTTTTTTCAATGTGCCCCAGTTAAGGAAATCCTTGTGTACTGAGGCCCAGAGTGTTTAAGCTGACCTCTACAGTCACACAGCAAGCAGGTCAGCAGGAAAGATAGGACAAGCCAGGCTTCTTCTGCATTAAGAGCTATCATCAAGAAGGGAATTTCCAGCTCTACAGGGAACTTGCAAAGTTGTTAGGAAAAACCACAACTATTTCAGCTAAGGAAAAAATGTGCAGTCCCCGCAGGCTTGAAGTCCTAGAACAATAAGAGAGAGTGCGCTCTTACTGAGAACGCATCGGGAACATCTGCGATTAGGAGGGGTAGGAGGAACAGCTTTCAGACTTTGGTCAGGAAATGCATTCCTGGAATAAAGGTGTCGGGCCAGTGTTTTAATTTTTTACCTCGTCAAGAGCTGTACTCTAAGGACAAAGGTTGAACACTTCACAGGCTCTTCGGACTCAGATGGGAGTGGAGGGAATGAGGGAGGGAGCCATTATCTTGATGACCACAGTGACACAGTCTTCCTTTAGATCCTCCCCTCGCCCTGGGGATCTGAAGAGAGAGGGAGGGAGGCAGGAAGCAAGTGGTTCAAGAGTCATTTTTATAAGAACAACAAAAAAAGCAGGTAAAGGGAAAAAGAACAAGAGAACCCCTAATTAATTGAATTTTCAAAATCACCTCCTTGAGGGTACCTGGGTGGCTCAGTCAGTTAAGCGTCTCTGCCTTTGGCTTGGGTAGTGATCCCAGGATCCTAAGATCCAGCCCTGTATTGTGTTCCCTGCTTAGCAGCTCATGCTCTCTCTCTCTCTCAAATTTAAAAAAAAAAAAAAAAAATTTTTTTTAAGATTTTTATTTATTTATTTGACAGACAGAGATCACAAGTAGTCAGAGAGGCAGGCAGAGGGAGAGAGGAGGAAGCAGGCTCCCCGCTAAGCAGAGAGCCCAATGCGGGGCTCCATCCCAGGACCCTGAGACCATGACCCGAGCCAAAGGCAGAGGCTTTAACCCACTGAGCCACCCAGGGGCCCCTAAATTAAAAAAATCTTAAAAAAAAAAAAAATCACCTGGAGTGTGAATGGTTTATTTGGTTAAGTATCTGACTTTGGCTCAGGTCATGATCTCGGGGTCCTGGGGTGGAGCCCTGAGTTGGGCTCCATGATCAGTGGGGAGTCTGCTTCTCCCTCTCTCCCTTTCCCCTTCTCCCTCGGCCTCTTCCCCCACCCCCATGCCCACTTGTACACATACTCTCTCTCAAATACATAAAGTCTTTTTTAAAATCCCCTTCCTGCTCAGACACCAGCAAAGACACACGCGCCACACAGACAGTCTGAAGCATTAGTTACATGGAAGGTAAGAGGAGGTGATGTCACACATTCATTTATCATAATATTTATTGTTGTTGGATCCCCCCACCCCCACCGGCCCCGGGGACAGTCATCGGCCTGGGACTGGATGGTGAGTGACAGGTTAAAAATGTGAAAATGAAAAGTTAATTGTGACCCTGTACGTGATCGACCTCAGGCTGTCCGGTGTCACATCAGCACAGAGAGGGAATTATAATAATATCCAGCACTTACATAGCAAGCGAGACGTGCCACACTCTGCTCTAAATCATTCACGTACGTTTGCTTGCTTATGTAACACTTGGCAGCAACGCTGTGAACCAGGCGATGGCTATTGTGACGTCACTATTCCTGTACATTTTGACCCTGGCTGTCTGGGCATCTCAGAGTGTGTAGAAGGCCCATGTTCTATAGCCCCTAACCACCGACCCTCTTCCCAGTCACAAATACCATCGGCTCAGGCCAGGCCACATGACCTACAGGACCCAGTGCAAAATGCAAATGCAGGGCTCCTTGTTCAGAACTTAATTAGGATTTTTCAGAAGAGCAGCCGCAGAGTGTTAGACCCAGCACAGGCTCCTCTGAGCCCAGGTCCCCGAGCCACTGCGTGGGTCATGCACCCATGGACCCTCCCCGGTCCTGGCGCACAGGTGTGCTGCTGTCTTCTGTGATCCTACCCCGGGGGGGGGGGGGGAGCCCGACTCTGGAAACAAGCCGAGGAAAAAGGAAACACGTCCTGCCCCCAAATGCAATGGGGGTCTGTGTATGACTTTGTTGAAGAAAATATCTACAGCGGACAGATTGGGTTTTCGCACGGGATCTAGAGGATTTTTAAGACCTCTGCTAGCACTGCACTAGGAGATCCGTCCTGCTCATCCCCTCTCCTCAGGTCCGCATCAAACAGGTTGGCAGTTTTCGCTGACTGAATCCCAGCAAGGCCTCCTGGATCCTGCCCCACTTTTCCTTCTCCCTGGCTACCAGCCTGGTTTTCGCTCAGCTGGAATATTCCTTCGCTGCTAACAAGATCCCTTTCCTTCAAGCACCATTGTTTCGGGTCCTCTGCTTGTTACAGTTGGGGCTTTCTTCGTTCCGTTGTAGGACTTCCCGGAGGCTGGACATTCCTCCAGGGTGGGTGCTCCTGTCCTAGAGAGCTGCGCCTTCCTCAGGAGCCCAGAGAAGAGCAGTCTGAGCCTTCTGGGGGTTCGTCCCCTGCCTCTTCTGCCCAGGGTGGGTGCTCCTGTCCTAGAGAGCTGCGCCTTCCTCAGGAGCCCAGAGAAGAGCAGTCTGAGCCTTCTGGGGGTTCGTCCCCTGCCTCTTCTGCCCACACGTCTCATTTCCCATCAGGCCCATGGTCCAGAACACAGCTCGGCCTCTCCACACCCTCACTCAGGAGAGCGCAGAGGAAAGCAGGACATCCAAAGTCTTATCTTCTAGTACAATCAAAATGTGGCCAATTAGAAGGATTAGGAAGACCCGCCTCCCAGCTGGATCCTAAGGAGCAGTTAACCAGGAGGAGAAGCTAATGGGTGGTTTTGTTCTCTTCTGGTTTTTGTCTTTGTTTTTGTTTTTGCTTGAAACTGTACATGAAGGCTTGTTTGGCCTGGTTTCAACCAGAAAGACAGAGAGACCTGACTTCCTTAATTTCATTACGCATCACAAAGTAACTGCAGCTTAGGATGGTTTTAAAGAGCGATGGCTTTCACTGCTACTTTAGGGAGGAAGCTCTAATCAAAGATGCTTTACTGCTCTATTTATAAAGTCTTACTGGTTCCCTGATCTCATTTAAAGACCAACGTAAATTACCCTGGGACCGGAATGTGGCACCCCACCCCCTCATGTCCGTGGGGACGCATTCAGCTGGGAAGGTAACCAGCAACAGCTTCATCTATAATAAGATAATAGTAACTTAATAAGACTGAGGGAAATGGTTTCAGGTTGTTCAGGAATTCCGCAAGTCGCACCAAGGATCCGGGTCTCCCCACCCTCTGGCTCTGCCACCCGTGCCCACATCCTCAGGGGACTGTCTACGGCCTCCAGCTCAGCGCGCTCGTCCCTCTCGCAAGGACACTGCAGTAGCTCTGAGCTTTGCATCCCTGGGCGACAGGCTGTCAACAGAGCAAGGAAAGGGGCAGGGGTAAAACAAAGAACCAACAAATAAATTTTAAAGGGCTCCCCCCCCACCCAGGACTATGTTATCTATCAAGGGAAAACATTTCCCAGAGAGCCTCTGCAGATCTCCCGTTCCATCTTACGGACGAGAAGGAGATGCCATGCCCAACTTAAGCCAAACACTGGACAAAGGACCTGGAATTCCCAGGGTAGGAGGGCGCCTACCCACCCAGGAAGAGAGGGATGGTTTTGAGTAGTAACTGACAGCATCGCCCCACCCCTACTCAGCGGACCCCCCCCACCCCTCCTGTACCATGTGGAAATGCTCCCGGCCCTCACTCCCGCTTCACTGCTGCCCTGCCTACACCTGTCCCGTGTCCCCACCTCTCCCCTTCCCTTTCCTAGCAGACTCACTACAGGAGCCACGGGGTGCCGTGGACAGCCACGGGGTGCCGTGCCTGGGTCCACTTCCTCTCCCATGTCCTCAGCTCTCCCCAAGTCGTTTGGTGTCCCTGACACCCTCCATCTCCTCCTCGCCTGAGTTCACTCCCTCACTTCCAGCTCTTTGCTGGATTTGCCCTCTTGGAGCCCTTCTTCCTCAGCCTCCCTCCTGCCGCTGCCCTCAATGGCTCTTCTCCCCTGCCCATCCCTGAGGTGTCTGTTCTCTGGGGCTCCTCCTTTGACTGTTTCCCAATCATTCCCTACTACTGCTCAGCTAACTCTGTACAGGGAACCCCCGCCCCCGCCAAATCTATAATTCCATCCCAAATATTTTCCCTGGAATCCATATGGACTTGATTAACTTAAATTCATCATCTACAACACTGATTTCATTATCTACACACACACACACGCGCGCGCGCACACACGAGCTCACACACACACACGCACATGTGCACACGCACACACGGCTTCATTCCAGGGCTCAGAGAATGCATCACAAGCCACTGGGTTGCCAAAAGCTGAAGCAGGCTGCGCTCCCCATCTCTCATCGCGGACACTCAGTGACCACTTCCTGCTCATCCCACCTCCTCCCGACCAGTCTTCTTCCCCTCTGCTTCTGTGCCACTTCCCTGCCCTACATTCATCATCTTCTCTCTGGATCATGGCACCCGCTTCCTAATGGGTTTCTGGTTTTCTCTTTCCAATCCATTCTCTCAACATTGCCCCAATAATTTTTTAAAAATTGTTTGAAAAATATAAATCTGATCATATTATTCTAGAGCTTTCAAAAGCTCCCCAGAGCCTAGAGAAATGGACCAAACTCCCTAGTAGAGAAGACAGGGCTCTTCAGAGGCTTGGCCCCAACGTCACGAACACTGTTTTTAGCAGTTTAATCTGCAGGGGTTGTGTCCATTCAGTTGAAGAGAGGACAAAAGGTGACAGAGATTGGTGAAGACACTATACTCAAATACGATTTTAAAATCTGTTACTAGATTTTCAAATTTTGTAAAGCCATGTTGCTCCTGGAATCCTTGAGTAAACACAATGCCCCCTGAATATCGAGTTAAAATGGAACTGTATTCATCTGGGTTTTAACTTTTCCAACCATTTAACAGGAAAGACAGGGCCAGGCAGCCCACAGATGTTGGCTGGATCACTTTATTTCCACACTTGCACTTCCACACTGTGGCCTCATCTTAGAATTTGGAAGTGAGATGAAAGATACCAAGTCAGTGGAATGAAGGGGTGAATGAAAAAAGCATTTTGGACAATGAATGATAGGACCTGGTTACTGTTTTTTAACAGTTTTTAACTGGGTGCCCATAGTAAGTTCTGTCCTCTGTCCCAGAGGAACACAGCCAAGTTCTTGGATTTGGAAATAGTAAAAGACATGACAGTTTAGTATAGAGGATGAGAGGAGTTGCCTCTATGGGTAATTGTTTATGGGGGTTGGGGGAGGAGAGAAAGAGAACACATGGCATTAATAAATCACAACCACATCCAATAAAACAGAAATTGGGATCCTCAATTTCAGATAAAGGCAACTAATACTCCCTTTCCACATTTTCTTAGTATCAGAACCCTAGCTTTTTTTTTTTTTTTTTAAAGATTTTATTTATTTATTTGAGAAAGAGTGAGAGAGAGCATGAGAGGGGAAGCAGACTTTCCATGGAGCTGGGAGCCCGATGAGGGACTTGATCCCTGAACTCCAGGATCGTGACCTGAGCTGAAGGCAGTCGCTTAACCAACTGAGCCACCCAGGCACCCCCAGAACCCTAGCTTTTAAAAGGCAAAAGTCAGAACTCAGACAACAGGGAAGCTTCTCTTTCTTAGGATCTGACAAAACAGAGCCAATGAGAAATGGAAGTGGGACTCAAAAAAGAGAAAGTCCTTTCCGGAGATGCACCTGTGAGATTCTCTAGCCGGTGGAACGAAGACAAAAAGCATAACGGAGCCTCTACTACTCAGTGGTAGTGTACCTCACATGCATGGCCTCATTCAAGCCTCATACTATAAGGTAAGAATGACTATTTCCATTTGTGGCTTAATAGAGAAAAAACTCTAGCCACATACTTAGTCTGGGACAAAGGGACAAAGATCTTTCTGACCCCAAAGCACATGCCTTGTCATCTCCCTAAGACCATGAGCTAGAAAGTCTCCCCTCCCAGGATAGTGGCTATCTTTCCAGATTCATTCATTCATTAAACAAGTCTTAACTGAGTGACCAGGCACGGAGGAAGGCTATGGAATAGATGTGGTTCTGCTTCGGGGAAGGAGAAGGTCCTTCTGGACAAGAAAGTTCTACAACTGTAGGAACCTGAGATGGTCGCCACCCACTTCTCTGCTAGTATCAGTATCTGAGTAATTCCCCCCCAGGGAAAGGGCCAGAACCCGGTAACCACAACTGGTCTGACCAGGCTAGGGAGAACAGAAGAGAAAGACACCGGAAGTCTGAGAGTTAAACTGGACCCTGGCAGGCTCCCCATGGTTGCAGTCTTAAAGACAGGCCCAGTAACGTTAAATGAATGATACACTTAAACATGGCTAACATGGCACATTTCATACTGTACACAGCTTGCCACAATAAAAGAGTTTAAAGGTCCACTTAGCAAAATAAACCCTTGAAAACAATTTTTTTAAGATTTTATTTTTATTTTTTAAAAAGATATTATTTATTTGACAGAGAAAGAGAGAGAGCGCGCGAGTGCACAAGCAGAGGGAGAAGCAGACAATCCGCTGAGCAGAGAGCCTGATGCGGGGCTCAGGGCTCGATCCCAGGACCCTGAGATCATGACCTGATCCAAAGACAGAGGTTTAACGAACTGAACCAGCCAGGCACCCCTGAGATTTTATTTTTAAGTAATCTCTCCACCCAACTTGGGGCTCGAACCTGCAACCCTGAGATCAAAAGCAGGGGGCTCAACAGACTGAGCCAGCCAGGCACGTCTTGAAAACAATTTTGAAACACACTATGCCACACTGCTCCTAAATGTACATTTATCTAAAACATTGACCATTCAGGCACCATTCAGTTTGTTTTTGTTTTAGGATATCAGTAGAAGAAAGGAAGGAAAGGAGGAAAGGAGGAAGAAACTGTAGCAAAAGCACCATTAATTTACCTGTGGAAACAGTCACAGCCATAGTCCAATTGTTTCCCTAAAAGCAACAATTGTCCTGGTTTGTTTCCTACCCATAGCATCCAGCATCTGATACCTGAAGCGTCGCGGTGCACATAAAAGGAAGGTTCGGTAAGGCACCTAAAAATAAATGTAAATCATAAAGCCTGTTAAGCAACGATAACAAAAGCAAAACAGGCCCAGGACCAAGTCTTTCCGGCCTGAGTGCCACAGTCACCAGGTCACTCTGACCTTCTCTGGCAGGCAGCCCCGGATGGCTGGGAAAGGTGACTTCCCCACCAGGACGGAAAGAGCCTGACAGCCACGAGGGGCTCAGCCCTGGGGGGTGTCTCAGGTCCAGGCATGAGCGACAGTGACAGCAGCTTCTGACAAGAGAGAGCAGCCTGGCAGTAGGACTCCTGGGGTTCTAGGACCGGGAAGCACCCCCTTTCCCACTCCACGTCAGGGACCGCCCAGCCACACAAACACCGTGGCAGGCAGTGGCCTTCCCGGGAGGCAGGCAGTACCTCTGTATCTGCACATAACAGATATGGAAAGAGCTAGGTTTGAATAAAAGATATGCAAACAGGTAGTTTCTATTCCTCTATGGAGCAAAAAGAAAAAGTGACTCACTCAATGCTGTCATTGGAACCAGCGCCCATGCTTTTTCCACTGTAATGTGTCAGTCCAGAAAACTGAAAGAGGCTCCTGGCCGGGGACTGGGACTGCAGTCAGGAGAAAGAGAAGGAAGCTAGAGGGACTCGAGCCTGGACTCTCAGTCTCCTTCTCCTCCTCCTCCTCCTTTCTGTTGTTGTTGTTGTTTTAGTTTGGGGGACACAAATTGCTAAGGACTAAAGTGAGGGATGAAGCCACCTCTGGGCCACGTCATACCTCTATTCACCACCAGAGGGGGCAGTTGCTCCACAGCAGTGGTCTCTGCTGGGCCGAGAAGAGACTTCCTAAACTGAGAGACCCCTAAGGCCCTAAGGGTCATTTTAACTCTCCCCCGCCCAAGTGTGGCCAGCATTGACTTAGCAAATGTCACCCCATTTTCGATAAGGGAGGCATACACGGATCATCTTGTCCCAGGCAGCTGGCTGTGTTCCCCACCCTTAAAAGAATTCCAGAAATAAGAGTCCGGCACCTCGCTTGGCGGCTCTTGCAAGGCTGTCGGTTTTGGCTGCTGGCTACCCCAGCCCCTGTGACAGGAGCCCCGCCAGGGCAGGTAACCGCCGCTCTGGGTGACGGAGCTTTAGCCCCTGCAAAGGGAGCCGGGATTCCTTTCTCCTGCCCAGGAGACCCAGGCACCTTCTTCCATCCCTTAGGGCTCCTTTGGGCTGAGAGCAACACTTAGACCCTTGGTCTGCCAACCGAAATCCCAGAGCGCCTTTGTGCGCCTCTTCAGCTTCTTGTTCTAAGAAGCACCCTTTGTGGGGGTGAATTTGGGCTCCTGAGAAACCCCATTTAGAATCTACTCCCACCCCGCCTTGCCCCCAATGCATCTGTCTTCGCTTCATTCCATCTGCTGTCCTCAGAGGAATGGCTAATTAAATTGAAAAGAGCTGGCCTATTTTTGGTGTTTTTCAGCTAAGACCTGGAGGAATAGCCACAAAGTTTGGAAAGAACCCCAGGGAGACTGAAAAGCCCTGGAGTTGGCTGGTTATTCTAGGATTTCAGATCCTAAATCCCATGGGCGGTCTGCTCTAGTTAGGGCTCCGTCCCAGGCTCTGGGGCATCAAATTTGAGGGTGGAGGAAGGGGAAAAACCCTCCCGGGTGGGTGGGTCTTGATCCCCCACATCCTAGAAGAGACAAGCTCCTTTATTTGGCTTTGTTTTTCCACTGCCAAGTCAGAACAGCAACGGAAGGAGTTTTGGGGAATAACACTTGTTCTCTCTAGAAAGGTGGCGGGGAGTTGGGGTGAGGGGTGAGCTGTGGAAGGGGGCAGGGCGGAAGCCGAGGTACAGATCCCCAGCTCCCGCTCCTTCACCTGCTTTTGTACAAATATTGTGTCCTTCCAGAAAATTACTTTCTACCCACAAAGAAAACCGGTCATGGTACTCCCTCCATGGAAACACCCTTGCTTCCTTATTTATCGGCTTGACTGATCAACTCTGGAACTGGACCCATAATATTCCTTTGAATCATCCCACACATTTCTCAACAGAATCAATTCCTGCCAGCCTGTGTTCTAGCTGCCCTGAGTGTTCACTTTCCTTTCTCTCTTCTTGCTGTTCCCACACATTTCCCAGGAGTTCCCTTTTCTGCCTCCCAAACTCTATTTACTGATGGACTCGAAGTGCACATGTTACCTCTCCTAAGCTTTTTTTTTTTTTTTAACACTTCTAGAAATTAGCCACTGTCTCTGCTGTGACTCTCTAGAACTTTGATAATCCTTCCATCATACCTGCGACCAAACACATTACAGTGATTTTTGTACTTGTCTCTGTTCTGTGTAGAATATTTGCTTCTTGAGAGCCGGGAGTGTGTTTTCCCCATCCAGATAGCCTGGGTTCCAAGCATGGAGCCAAGTGAGTTCTAATTGATGAATTGCTTGATCGGTTAGGACCTCACCCTTGGAGGCAGAGGAAACCTGTCCTCTCAAGAAACCAGAGGGGAAGAGAGTTCATAAATTACAGGCGGGTAGTTCAGAAAATGATCCTTCCCAGGTTCGGTGAGAAGTACTGT
Source organism: Mustela nivalis (assembly GCF_964662115.1). Lineage (NCBI taxonomy): Eukaryota > Metazoa > Chordata > Mammalia > Carnivora > Mustelidae > Mustela > Mustela nivalis. The sequence continues at coordinate 37,349,434 of NC_139035.1, forward strand.
GTGGAGTCAGACAAGTACAGTCCGATGGCTGTCTTTGTCCACGGCTGTTACAGAAAATCCCAGGTGTGGAAAGACCTGAAACTTGACCCCGGGTGGATCCAGTTGCGAAGCGGCATTCTGCTGCAGTGAATGAAAGTACTCCCAGCTCTTTGCTCACCTGTCTTTCAAGCCCCATCTCACATTCCCACTTCCTCCAAGAAGGCTTCCCTGAACACTCCTGGCCCCTGGTTTTCCAGTTAGAATATCAAGTTCTTTTTTTAAGATTTTATTTATGTATTTGAGAGAGAAAGAGAAAGGAGGGCCCAGTGGGAGGGACAGAGGGAGAGGGAGGAGAAGCAGACTCCCCACTGAGGAGGGTGCCCGTGGGGCTCAATCCTGGGGCTCGAGGATCATGACCTGAGCTGAAGGCAGAGGCTTAATTGACTGAGCCACCCAGGCGCCCCTAGAATACCAGGTTCTTGAGGTTCTATGCTCAGTGGACAACACAATGCTGGTGCATGTTTTGTGCCCCTAAATTGTTTATTGATACTGATGGAATTGCCTCTTAGGATCACAGAGACCGTGTTGTACGCACCTTATCCCTCTGGATCCACTCCCCATGCTCCCACCACACTCTGCGCTTGGGGACTTGGCTCTTTAGGGTCACACCAACCAGTCTCTTCTCCCCTGGTTTTCAGTTAGGTTTGGCCCATAAGAGGTTGTGGGAGTAAGAGGAGATAGCAGCCTGTTCAGCCTTCTTGCTTCCTCCCTGCTGACTGGAGGTTGGCCCTGCCTGTCTTCCTCTACCAAAGGCAACCATACTCTGAAATTGCCTCAGCCGTCCCCTTGGCCGATGTGGCTAGCCCTTGGGTGCTTCACTGACCTTTGAGAGTTTCCTATAACCCTGCCCCAGTTTTATAAATAGCCTCTTATCAGACTCTCGCTGTTATTCCTCTCTGAGTGGGGATTAGACACGGTGGCCTTTTGACCCCCTTGCCTAGCTCTGCGCCTGTCAGCGTTCTCCAGATGGTGGCTCCACATCAGTGCTTGGGCCCTAAATAGGCTCAGAATCAAATTTATTAATTACATGCCAGGAACTTACATGCTTCTGCATATGTCCCACTCCCCACTGATTTCTTAAATTTTCAAGCCAAAGAAAATGAACCATTGTCCCGACCTCAGGAGTAATCTTCATGAAACTTAAAGTTCCACAATATTCCCTGAAATCACAAACAATCCTAATCCTTCCCTATATGCCCACTGTTTTTCTGAACCAGTTAGATATGCAAATGTGCAGTGGTTTTTTTTGTTTGTTTGTTTGTTTCTTGGTGGGAGGGGGTCCCAATTTCTCCCTTGGAACAATCAACCATCCAGTCAATAATCTTTGGCACTGTTGTGTGTGCCCTTCCTCCATTCCCCTAGTTCAGGCTTCTTGAGTTCAGGTTTCTTGGGGCCAACAGCTCCTGCCGTCGGGACCTCGCCATTCCACAGGACCATGTCATCCTTCAGGGAGCAAGTTTTCTGACCCTTTGCAGTCCCCAAACAGCCATCCAGACACCCCCTGCAATGACAGGTGCACCTGGGTTCCACATTTTCCACCATGATACATGGGCATTTTTCCCATCAGCAGGATCTGAGCAAACAGGTCTCCTGGCTCAAGGTTCCCCAACTTCTCAAAAGCTCAGATCTGAACAAGGAGGGCTTTAGCGTGCTGAACCATTTCACCTAGTTCCAGGACTTTGGTAAACCTCTTATCCCGGGAGCCTCTCTCTGTCTGCTGCCCTAGATCGCCCAGGGGGCCCTGAGAGCCAGATCCCAAACCGGCCACCTAAAGGGAAACTGAGGTCTAGAGAAGGGAAGCAACCTTTGCCCTGAGTCCCGGAGTCTCAGGAGAAGGTGAGTGGGGGAAGGGAGAGCAGACAGGTGTACCGCTGAAGGTCATCAACTGTAGACATTCATCCTGGGAAGGTTGGAGTGGGGGCAGGAACGCACGCACACAGGATGTCAAACTCTGGGAAAGAGAACACATGAGCTCTGCATGTGTGTGTGTGTGTATGTGTGTGTGTGTGTTTGCACGCCCATGAACACCCACTGGAAGCAACAGCTTTGGCCAAATTAAGACTCGTGGCACTTTTGTCAACCTTTTCCTCCCTTCATCTCCTTTGCCTACACTGCCCGCCTGGGGGTTATCACCCTTTCCCAGTGCCAGGACCTGGGGACTGATAGCCTCGCCTGGGGTGAAGTCCGGCTGGCTGGCTCCCTCCCCGGCCTGAATTGCCCCTTCGCACTGCTTCCCCACGGCTCCTCCCCGTCCACCCAGGCCCCATAAAGAAGAGCTGGCATCCTTGCCCACACAGCTCCTCATGCCAGATTGAGACACTTGAGCTGGGAGATTACCGGAGCTCTCTTTTTAACCAGCTTGGGCTCATGTGACTGGCTTTGGTCCAGGCAGACAGATGCGGGCCAGCCCTCCAGGCTGGGCACACAGCACTATTTATTTCCTACTGGGTTCTCTGCAGGCGAAAGCTGGCGGGGTGGGGATTTCTCATTGCATTTAAGCCTCAACTGGCGCCACTGAATTGCCCCAGGCTCAATCCTGTAGGTAAAAATATCAGCCCCCCCTGTGGCCACCTCTGGGGAGCTGGTTGGGGGCAGAGGAAGAGAGTCCCTGAGGATGCACCATAAACACTGCATGGGTGGAATGGGGGTTGAATCGGGCACCTTCTTTTGATAGCAGCAGAGGAGAGTCTGTCTCTAAACCATGGCTCAGTGACTAACCAAGGGGACCAGGGTGCTTGGTGTCTCCAGTAGGGGGCTCAGTCTCTCTCACTTTGTGTGTTAGGAAGAGCCTGGGCATCATTCATTCAGGATCTCTCAGGCGGGAGGCATTGCGGACGATGGGTGGTCAGTGTGGGACAAGGTCATGACTAGTGACCGCGAGGGGCAGCCACCACGAAAACCCATCCCCACCTCTTCTCTTTCCCTTCCTTTCCTTTTCTTTTCTCTTTTCCTCCTTAGGGCACTAGTGCGTGTCTACAACATATATATCTACTTGAATCTCAACTCTGCCTGAGCTTTGTTTAACTTCCACCAAATTTTTAGAGCAAGAACTCATGTCTTCCTCACTTTTGAATTGCCCAGCGCAGCGCCTGGGACCCAGAATGCAGGCGAGAAGAATGGAGAAGGCAGGAAGAGAAAGGAGGGCCAGGCGTTGGGGGCGGGGGTGGGGGGGGGGGGGCTCTGCCGAGAGCTTAGCTGTCGGGAGAGGGAAGAACACTCCTGGGGCTCCGGGGGCCTGCTGTTGCTGCCTCCCCGGTTTCTGACTTTCCCGACCGCGACTCCTCGGTGGGAGAAACCCCAGCCTTGCCCCGTCCCCCAGTCTCAGCTCCACCCAGGCTCTCCGGGCTAAGGCTGCGCCTTTCTCCAGGGGGTGGGGGAGTGGGGGTGGGGGGGTGGGTAGCAGAATTCAGGGCTGGGAATAAAGAACGAACCAAGGGATTACTCTCTCTTTGTAATGCAGCTGCCTCGGTCCAGGTTGGGCTTGGAAAGGGTAGGATTGGGGGGGGAGGGTGACGATGCGGATGGGAAACAGTTGTCCCTGCAGGAAGACGGGCCGCGGAAGCTCCGGACCCTGTGATCAGGGCAGGGTGAAGGGGAAGCACCTGTGGTCCGCCCCTCTGCTTGGCGCCGCGGAGAAGTCGGAAGCCACCCCCGTCTCACTCCCGCGGCTTTGCCTGGGGGATTCTTCTAGCATTTGGAAGCGGAGAGCGATTGGGGGATCCAAGGAGAAGAAAGGGGGGCTCTTGAATGAAGACGGTTGACCGAGATGGGACTGCAGCTGATCAGAAACTGCAGAACATGATCTCAGGGAGGAAGTTTGAATCCATCCCAAACGTTCACCGGGGTCTCAGGCCCCGACAGAGTTTGAGGATGTTAGCTAAATAAACCATGTCGGTACAGCAACCGGAGAAAACAGCAAAGCTAGCCAGCGAGTTGGGAAGGAGTCGGGAGAGAGGGAAGAGTGGTAGGGGACTCTGGGGTCTGCTCCTTCCTCCTCCCCTGTGGGTGCCCGGGAGAGTTAATTCGGGATAGAATGGAGGTCTGAAGAATCAGCACCAGGAGGCAAACCCCTGACTGGAAATCATGCTAGGGAAACCCCGAGGGTGACCCCAATCGCATCGTCCAGGACAGGAATGGAGGGAGGGAAAGCTCTGGCATAGTGGCTCTTTCACACCTCCCCTCCCGCATCTTTCTCCTCCGTCAGCTCAGGACACAAGCCTCACACCACCCACGGAGACTCCGAACGTTCTCTTCCAAATCCATCTTCCCTTCCTGCCCCATTCACTTACCGATTTTCATAAATTTAAAACCAGAACAGAGGGGCACCTGGGTGCTCAGTGGGTTAAAGACTCTGCCTTCAGCTCAGGTCATGATCTCAGGGTCCTGGGATCCAGTCCCGCATTGGGCTCTCTGCTCAGCAGGGAGCCTGCTCCCCCCTCTTTTTCTGCCTGCCTCTCTGCCTACTTGTGATCTCTCTGTCAAATAAATAAATAAAATCTTTTTTAAAAAATAAAATAAAACCAGAACAGAGCAATGGTAACTTGGGAGTTCTCTCTGAGCTCACTGCCTGGCTTTTGAAAAACAACAAAACCTATGAACAACAGGCCAAGATGCTGTGGATACTCCCATCCCTGACAAAGGCCATTGGAGAGTTTCCCCGCCCCCCAGCCTCCCACAGTTGCTCAATAAATCAGTCAGTGTTGAAAGAATAAATGCACGAACAAAGGCCTGTATGGACGTGCTTCAGAAAGCAGAGACGTTTGGGCTAGAGCTCCACCCTGGGCATGGTATTAGTTCCGATTGGGTATCCTGGCTCTGCTCGCGCATCAGGAGCCTGTCAGCCGCCAGATGCAGGGGCAGGGCTGGGCAACCTTTGCAAAACAAGGTCAAATTGTGGCCAGGCTCCGGCTATGGAAAGATCAAGATCAGACCTCAGCATTGTTACCGACAAGCAGTAGTCACTCAGGTTTCTGCCTCTGGACTGAAATGCCTTCCTGGGTAATGAAGAGCAACGTGCAACACACCAAGTGTTCCCAGTGCCATTCCATCGCCTTCTCTAAGCTCTGAGTTCTGAAGAGCCCCACGGCTGTCCTGGCTTGGGGTATACCAGATGGTGGGGGAATGTGGACAGCGTGCGGAGGAGGGCTGATAGAACTGTGCCCGGCTGTAGTTTCTCTGACCCTGCAGCTGCTTTCGTGGGAGCACGGGAGGCTCTTCTCCAGCTTCAGGCCAGGCTCCCAGAAAGCCTGTTCAAGAATCTAGGGGACGATTCAAGGATGGCAGAAGGCGGTCCTCCAGCTCGGTGGCCACTGGGCTCCTGTTGCCGGGGCATCATGGCCCAGAGCAAGATCAGCAGCAGACAGGAGCGAGACTGCCCAAGGGCCACTAAGAACTTCGTTTCCCTTTCCTTCTATGCTCTCAGTTCTGTGAGGATTTAAGCTCTTGAGTGGTACAAGGCTTTGGCCCAAGACAAACACTGAAACTTCTGAAATAAAACTGTACTCCTTGAATCTGCTTGTTAGGATTCATCCTTAAGGCTGGGCCCCTGAAGGCTAAATGTCAGTAATCCTGATGGGAGAGCGGATGTGTAGGGCCCCTGGGAACATGGGCAGCCCTACATGGCTTCCCATCTCCCTTTTCCACAAAGCCAGGGTGTATGTCCCCAGGCTCTGGGGAGCTACAAGAACTGTAGCTGTCTCTCATCCTACCCCTTTATTTCCTTTTTTGAGCATTTTCTTTATCATTGTCAGCGCTGAAAACCCATGACTGGTGCCCACTCGCATGCTGGGAACCTCTCAGGGTATAGCACCCAGGACCAGCTAGGGACGTCCTCAGACTTGGTTTTGAAACAATCAGGAGATGCTGAAAAAGTCTCAAAGCATTTCATCTTTATTTTTTTTTAAAAACAAACACCCCCCACCCCAAAACAGAACAAAACAAAATCCATTGACTCATCCATGCCAAGCTACACTTCCCAGAGGAAGCGTGTCAGCTGATTCAAAGGAACAATGATAGAATCCCATGATACCAAAATGATTCAAACGTGATGCTTTAGAGGCTGACATCCTGAGCTGAAACAGTCACGGGTCACCATCTGGCCCGATTTGGGGCCCTTCTTTCTTTTTTAGCTTATTTGTGTGGTGGCAGAGGAGGGGAGACTCTCTCTAGTCAACAGGCAGGCAGGCTTCTCCTGTTATAGAAAAATGATGACAGTCTAGGCACGACTTAGTGGTTGGTGAGCTATATTAAGAATCATATTCTCTCCTTCAAAGTCTAGACGATGTATTTGTGGCTCTGGCTTATCTCAGGGGTTATGGATCTCAGGAGCCAAAGCTTTTAGTCCTTACATGGATGGGTTCATTGTGACGCTTACAAACTTACCTCACTGAAATTAGTGGGCATACTTGAATAGACACTTGGAAAGGGTTACCCCTAATCGCATTATAGTTGAAGGCCAGGTTTGGAGGTAAATTCCTTTGAATTCCTGGGATTTAGGAAATCCAGTTTGAAGATGAAAGCAGGACATGTTGAACTGAGGGTATGAAGAATATTCTTGAAAACGGGGAGGCTGATCCTGGCAGAGGACAACTCTTCCTTGATGTGCTAGTTTCTCGTCTTATCTTGTCCCTCTCTTTATTTGGAGACTTGAGGTTGTTCATATCACAGATGACTGCAGTGGCTCTGCGTGTAGTTAAGTTCCAGCACTCTACGGACCAGTCATCTCCAACATGATGGGAGACCTGGAGAAAAACATGTTCTGTCCACCTGGCTCAAAAGTTCAGTACTTTTCCTTCATTCTCAAAGGAGAAAAAAGTATCCAGGGGCAGTCCAGAATGATCGTTGCCACTTTTCCAGCTTCCATGCTGAGGACAACCAACAACAGATGCATGAGAAATAATTAAAAGCTTTCCACGGTTCACTAAACCAATAGGAGCATTGTTAGGAAAGCTCAGCATTTATCAGCTGCTATTTAAAATTTAGCATTTAACTTTAATTATGCCTACTTAGGAATTAGGCAAAACAGTGTTTCAACACGACCAGCTGCTGCAGATCCAAACTGTTTCGTGGTTGAACTTTTTATTTAATCATTTGTTCTGTTGCTTTTTGATCATGCAACAAACCCCATTCTTAACAGATTAAAGGTCAAAAAAGTTAGGAGTATAATGACATTCGCCAGCTAACCCGTCTGTCCCAAACCCTCTTAAGACACCGAAGACTCAGGACACCTGGGTAGCTCAGTTGGTCAAACATCAGAGTCTTAATTTCAGCTCAGGTCATGATCTCAGGATTGTGAGATAGAGCCCCGCATCAGGCTTCAAGCTGGACATAAACCTGCTTAAGTTTCCCTCTGTCCCTCTACCCCTCTCCCACTGCTCTCTCCCTCTAAAAAAACCCAAAAGTCAAAAACCAAAGCCAAGAAAACCCCCCACTGAGGACTAAAGCATGCTCCTATAGTCATACACTAAAGTCTTCTGGAGAAAAGCCATACTACACCCTCTCTTCCTTCAGTGTCCGAGGGACAGAAACAGAATCTTTTAAGTCACAGTTAAGGTTCTGGCTGTATTTTTCACTATTATCAAGGTGCCAAGTGCTAGACCAGATGTCCTCACATAATCCTCCTCTGATTACCCTTTCTCAAAAAGGAGAGATTAGAGATCATGTGGGTCTGGGGCACCTGGGTGGCTCAGTGGGTTAAAGCCTCTGCCTTCAGCTCGGGTCATATTCCCAGGGTCCTGGGATCGAGCCCCACATCGGGCTCTCTGCTCAGTGGTGAGCCTGCTTTCTCCTCTCTCTGATTGCCTCTCTGCCTACTTGTAATCTCTGTCTGTCAAATAAATAAAATCTTTAAAAAAAGAAAAAAAAGAGATCATGTGGGTCAATTTAAAAGAAGACAAGACGTGAGCACCTTCCTAGTGCACGGAGGGAAGCGAACCCCGACCACCTGCACACGACTGACAGCGTTACAGCCGGTGCACTGAGCATCATGAGGACGTGGGCCCGCCCATTTGAAGCTGACATTCCAGTAAAGGAAACCACGATAGCCTGTGATGAATGAACAGATCAGTCACTGGGAGGTAGGACAGAGTCTGATACGAGGAGCAGGTATTAGCTGGATTAGCCAATGTCCCATGTTGGGGGGCAAAAGAATGACTCTAGGAATAAGGTAAAACAAAACTTCCTACCCAACTCTTTTCATGGTGGCAATAGCAATTCGGAAACTCCACTGATTCGTTCAACTTAAAAATCAGTAGAAGCCAACCCACTTGAGCTGTTTAATTGAAATGACCAGAAAAGGGGCGCCTGGGTGGCTCAGTGGGTTAAGGCCTCTGCCTTTGGCTCAGGTCATGATCCCGGGGTACTGGGATAGAGCCCCACATGGGGAGGGGGGTCTTTGCTCAGCAGGTAGCCTGCTTCCCCCACCCCTCTGCCTACTGTGATATCTGTCAAATAAATAAAATCTTTAAAAAAAAAAAATGACCAGAAGAACAAAAATGGCTGCAGAGCCATTCAGTGACTGCTGGGGAGACAGCCTGAATCTCTGCACGAACTCTGATCCAGTTCAGTCACTCTGCTATGGGCAGGGATCCAAGTGACAATTTAACAGTGGCTGATAAAAGGGGGCACCGGGTAACAGCTTCTAAAAATGACAACTTGCCCTAAACTTGAAACCAATTCATCAACCTCCCCAGATCCATCTGGCACAACAGGCTCGTTTTAAAGCAGCCCACTCTCCCCAAACCTGACTCGGCTGCGGAAGACGGCGCCCCAGCCAGCCCGATGACTCTGTTCTGCGTCACTCTCCAGGTTGCCAAACCTAGGCAGAAACACATCTATCCGCCTTCCCAGAGCTTTCTAGAATTTGTATGGCGTCAGAGTTGTCTACAGCCTGTCCTCGGCCTGGTTCCAGGAACCTAAATCTATCTACTCAATGCACAGAAACGGACCACGTGACCACCGCAGCCACGGACTGCCTCCTCTCCCCGTGGCAGACGGCGTGGGCTGACCCAGGAGATTGCTTCCGACAAACACATCCCGGTTCTGGGCACGGCAGATGTGTCTGGGGCAGCCGTCTTTTTTAACGCTGTTTGCTTAAGAGCAGGTCTTCCACACTGATAACAACGGGCAAAACAACCCCGACACGTGCTCTGCCGAGATAACGTGGGGGCTGCTTGCGCTGCTTCTCTGTGGGGCCTTCTCTGTGCGGCCGCGGGCTCAGCAGGAGCTGGAGGGACGTGGAGTGTGGGTGTGTTCCCACTGCCTTCGGTAAACCCGGAGCGAAGGAAGTGATTCAAGTTTTAAAATGTGCCATTGCTCAGGCACCAGAAGCACCAGGATGTGCCCTTTTCAAGAGGCCAAGGCCTCAGTCTGAACCCTTATGCCCGCGGCCAAGGCCATGCTGTGGACATCGGCTCACTCTCCATTTTCACAGCCCATGCTGTGGAGACCAGAGTACTTCTGAGACAGGAGTTCCTTCAGTGATGTGCCCCTGGCATTTCTCTTCTTCTGGTTACGGAGTTGCCCGGCGATCTTATGATCTCTGACCTTAAGGAGCTCGAAGACTAAGTTCTAGAGTGAAAATGGAACTGGGCCATCCTGGGAATGGTGCTGAAGAAAGCAACGGTCTACCTCAGAGAGGCCGCTCTGAGGACCAAGCTCGGGCACACTCTTGGAGGAGGGTGGAAGTAGAGGGGAAGGACACAGTAGCACTGAGTTTTGAGTTACTGTGCCTTCTCCGCCCTTCCAAGGAAGACAGCTGGCTAGCAGTCAGCTTTACTGTCAGCCCTCGCTGAATCTTAGCAGAGAAAAAGAAAGGATGTTCAAGCGAAGGAAAAGGAAATGGTTGACAGCCGGCACCTGGATTGTCTTATAGCTGAAGTTCACTCAGCACCTAGGGGGCAGTCTTCGGCTTAAATGGCCGGTGGGGAGACTGTGGCATGCTGAAGCGGCAGAGGGCTGGGGAGAGAGGAGGGTGGGCTGTGGGCCATGGTTAGGTTTCTCAGAGAGTGATCACTTTTATAGGGAAGAAGTCCATGGAAATGCAGCAAGTTGGCTGGTCTCCAGGGTTCCGAGAAACTCGGGAACTGAAGTTTACCTGCTGCTTCTCCCTTAACAGTCATCTGAGGCAAAGAAGCTGCTTTATGCTCCCTGGAGACAGGGGTGAGGTGGGGTTGTAAAGTGATACAGAGGACTTAAGTTTTAAAACCAGTGCTTGGTAAAGGGGTAGGATAGCTATAAAATGCCTTTCCCAGGAAACATATCAGAAGCAGAAAAATCATAAAAATAATAACAACATAAAATTAAAACAGCACACATCACAGGATTGAAAGAGAAATGAGTCATTGAGAAGCAGTGACACCACTTTTTCAAGTGACTAAGAACTTCCAGAACCTTCCCCTGCCTCATATTCTGCCAAGCTCTTTCACCTGGGATGAGCCCACAGAACGGCCTGCTGAGGCAAGAGGGCTAGCTTCGGCTCTCATCGAGAACCACGGCTGTGTCCCAAGCTACCCCTCTGGAACAGAGGCTGAGGGGGACGAGAAGTGACGAGTGGCCAGGATACACTTCCCGGGGCACCTTGTATCTTGAGAAAAAGGGACTTAAACCAGTAGCAGCATACGTAAGGTGATGTACATCTGACGACAATAACGAAGATGCACTGACCTATAAAAAGTCATTTAATGTACATTCCAGGATGGCCAACACAGGCTGGTTAGGTAATTAGCCCTTGAAGAGTTCTGTTACATCATATAAAAATGTTTTGCCTTGTTAAAAAAAAAAAAATCTAGTCTAACAAAAACATATCCGCCAATGGGCCTGTATTTTTTCCCCCATGTTCAGGTCTGCAAGATAATTAAAAATACAAACATATACATCTCTGAGCACAGCACTGTCCATTAGCTAATGAGTTTCGGCAGTACACTGCACAGAGGTATACCACCACTGGTTTCGGACATTAAGTTAGCTTTAAGCTTATTGGCTATTCCGACAACTGGAGGCAGCTTGGAACCCAGTCCCTGGAAAGCGTTTGCAGGATTTACCACCCGTTTGCCTGATACCTTTTCGATGGTAACAGGTCTGGGCACAGACTTACTAATCCAAGGATGTCTCAGTGCTTGAGCTGGGGTCAAACGGGCAGAGGGGTCCCACTGAAGGCACCTTTTCAAAAACTCTATAAACAAGTAGTCATCACATCCCTTCAGTGCTGTCAGCCAGTCTTTGCTGCCTGGGGGGCCCCGCTTTTTCCCCCTACGTGAGCGACCCCCCACAAGCACGACCCTCCCATCTGCCTGAGTAGTCACAGAACAGTAGCGAGGTAGGCCCTTGGAGTTAATGAAGTACTTGGCACGTTTGGATTGCTCCAGAAGTTTCGGTGGTGGCATCCCGAGCAGCTCCATCATGCAGGCCAGCTGGTCTCCCTCATCCTCTCCCGGGAAGAGAGGCTGTCCTGTTAGAAGTTCTGCAAGGATGCAGCCAAAACTCCATATGTCTATAGGCGTGCTGTAGCGGCTCCCTAAGATGATCTCGGGAGCTCTGTAGAACCGAGACTGGATGTACGTGTAAAGCTTCTGGTATTCGAAACAGCTGGACCCGAAGTCAATGACCTTGGTCGCACTGCGCCCGTGGTGCTTTAGGAGAATGTTTTCTGGCTTCAGGTCACAGTGAATGATCTTATTTTTGTGGAGAGCATCCAAGGACTGCAAGATGGATTGGGCAAACTTGCGAACTAACTGGACGCTAAAACCCTGAAACTTGTTTTTTTTAATGAGCTCATAAAGGTCTATGCTCAGCAATTCGAAGGCCATGCAAACGTGGTTCCGGAAGGTGAAACTTTCCAGCATGTGGATGACATTCATGCTCCCAGTTTTGTCCTGCTTTTTAAGATGCTCCAGAATCCGGATCTCCTCAGCGGCTTGCCGATGGAAGCGCTTTTCATTGCGCACCATCTTCAGGGCCACGTACTGTCGAAGTTTGTGATCGTAGACCCGGGCCACCTGCCCAAAACTGCCCTTGCCGATAATCTTCAGCACCTCGTATCGATAAGCTAGATGGTCACGAGGCACGTGAATATAGGCCCCGTCTGCATCGTCATAGCCACCGTTATTGGGCCCGCCGATCACTCCGTGTCTTTTTTTGGCATTTGGGCCCACGAAGTAAATCTCGGGGTAGTTGACTATCTCCAGCTTCTCGTAGGCAGTCAGGTGGTGTTTGTACTGCTTCAGGGCTTGCTCGGGAGTCAGGGGCACTGCTTTGGATGTTTTGGCAGAACTGCTGGCTTTCACCGCATTGGAGCTATCTGAACTTTTACCCTGAGAGGCGGCAGGAGAGCACTTTTCAGAGTCGTTGATGCCATCTGTCTGAAGAGTATCAGATCTTCTGTTGCCAAATTCTTGAAAAAGCTGTTCTACCTTCACCTCACCTCCGCTCAGAAAGCGCTGAGTATGATCTCTGGTTAACTGCTCGGTGGTGATCTATGGAAAAGAAACATGAATGTGATGGTGAAGCCACTAAAAATAGCGGAAGGATGAAAGAACCTGTCCCCGGCCGGAACCACACCAGAACTGTCCAGTCACGTAGGTTACAATTACCCAAAAAGTGAGATGAGAGGCAGGAGTCAAAAGAGACTTGTGTCATACCGATCTTCAGACCCCCGGAGTACAATTGGCCACCTCAACCCCCAGTATAGGCCTTGCTTTGTTTAAGAACAAACGGTCTTCTTACCAAACCCTAAACATGCTAAGTTCCTTCTAATAGGTCTGTCTTTCCAGTGAGAATCTTCTTACTCAACCCCCCTCATCCTGCACTTCTTCAAGTTCCAACTCAAGTCCCCTCCCTTCCATCTGGAACTACTCCAAGCCCAGGCTAATTAACCTCGTATCTTAACTGTAGCTTTTCAAGTCTGTACCACGTGATCTGGCATTTGATAATATACAGACTGTCTCCTATTATTTACTGTTTTGAGTATCTCACCAATTCTTAAGGGCATACATCAGAATATGCATATTAAAGTGTTCTGTTTAAAAAAAAGAAAAAAAAAAGAGGAGAGAAAGAATCCATGAAGGACCAGGCAGTATTTGAACCCAGGTCTTCTGTCAGTCCAGCACCCTTCCCACATACACAACTTGGCACCGGGTTCTACTAGCACTTCTACTACTCTCCACTAGGGCTGAATCATGGCTGTGGCCTGGAATCAAGCAAAACCTCATTATCTACTCCCAGGCCCCCCTCAAAAATGACTGAGTTCTTGCAGTTCAGCTCACTGAATCACAAGAGTTTTAAGCCTAAGAGAATTCCTGAGATCCTCCGGGCCAATTCTTTATGCATCTGATGAGTAACAGTGAGAATCCAAGGCCCCGGGAGGGGTGGAGGAGGTTCTGCTAAAACTTTCCTATAGAGATAGTGTCTCTCTTCTGCGTCTCTAACCTACACCTACACCCATTCTTCCAAGGAAAAGCCTATGTGATAAAGGCACTTTACTCTTTACACTTGAATTTGCTTAACATTCTCCTTCAAGAAACCATAACTCACTGAAGAAAGCTCTACTTATTCCTCTGAGATGAAATATAATTCTATGAAATTAGATGGAGGAAAAGAAAAGCAAAAAAGAGAAATACAAAAAAATTACACACACACTAAGGAAAATTCAAGATGGTGCTAGAAGGAAAGAAGAAAACAAATGAAAAGGTCATGATCCAAAGTGGCCATATCCTTAAAAAACAGAATTTTAATATAACCTAAGAAAACAGCACAAAGCCTGTTATCTAAATAACAATATAAAAGAGAAAACATAAATAGCAGCAAAAAAAAAGATGAAACAATTTAAGTGTTGGCCAATTTTATATACAGCTGTAGTTTTTAAGAGCCGGACATTCACTCCTGCCTGCTCCTTTCAGGTCATTTCTATCAATTTGAACATGTAGGGAGTCCTGTAGTTACAAAAACCGGGTGGTACCTGATAGCACACAAAAGTGAGGCAAGCGATAAAACTGTAGCCACACTTTGGCAAGCAGTGTTTGAGTAAAGAGATGATATATGCACCGAGAAAAATCTCTGATACCATAATGGAGAACTATCACTGGTCAAGAAAATAAAACAGGCCTGCAGACAGAACCTAAATACCTTGCTAAGTAGTAAATATTACACAACATGTTTCTTATCAGTAAGAAGTCAAATGACTCTTTCTGTCCTCAGGGCTGAAAAAACAGAAGAGGGTCCCATCGGTCCCTCTGGTCACAGGAAGCCTCACTGTTCACTATTACAAGTGCTTAAAAAAAACAACAACCCACAAATAAACAAGAAACAAGTGTTCTCAAGGAACTATAATCCAGGAGGCGATGGGTTTGGCAGAATGAGGGAATTAAAATTCTTTGGTTTTAGGGAGATTTACATAATAAAAGCAAAACTCCCGCTTGCATCCCAGACAGTTTTCCTTAAAATTTTTACACCTAACTTCAGTGCTTCTACATATTTACTGTGAGTCACGTGCTGAAGAAGAGAGAGGTCTATGGGAGTCCTGGCTATCCTGCTTAAAAGCTGTAAGTCCCTGGGCAGGTTGCTTGACCTTTCGCCCAGTTTCTTAGCCTTAGTTTCTTTATATATAAAATGTGCATAATAATACCAATTTGCAGGATGCTGTGTGAACCAAATTATAATTAATAATATATGTGAATGACCCTTACAAGCTATAAAAGATTTTACAAACACTGGTAATAATTTGGCAAAATTCTCAATATATCAAGGCTTAAACTATGTGCCTTCTCTTTGCCCTTTCAGTTTCTCTCTTCTCTCTGTGGGACCTCCTTCCATATCTCCAGTCCCCCTCCAGCAGACATCTGGCACTAAATAGGTCTCCCGTCTCCTGCAGCATGATAGCCCCCACAACAGGCCTTCCTTTAGGGTGCACGGAAATCCCTCACCCACTTTCTCTCCCAGCAAGAAACCTGCTTTCAACTTGCTCTACAATTTAAGGTGTCACCTCTCCAAGTTACTGGAACTTTAACAGATCAATGCCTTAACCCAAAGGAATGACCCTCCAGAACCGAGGTCACCAATGACAAGCTGGTAGGGAAGGGATTTGAGGGTCCATCCCTGGGTATTTTACCAACTCTGCCTACATGTAAGGCTGTGCCAGCTCTGGAGGTCTTCATTTCTGTTTGTGATAAAGAGAGGGTCTCAGGCACAGAACATTAATATAAGAACAGAAATTTAATTTGCATCGAACTACTACAATAAAATTAAGGATGTTGTTTGGATTTCCTGACTCTGGTTTTTCCTTGAAGTGAGCCTAAATCTCACTCCGTGTAAACTGAGTCTTAGTTTGCCCTCTGGAACTACACAGAAGTGTCCAAATTTCATGTAAAAGTCCTTCACATCCTTGAAGGGGGCTGTCCCACCCCCACCATTTTTCCCTGGGCTCATCAACCCACCACATCCTCTCCCTTACAGGGTTGCTTGGTTGCTTCCTATCCTATTCACACTCTCAACGTGGGCTGCACTGCATGTCTCTCTGGAAGTGTGGCTCCCAGGAAGAAAACCATGCTCCAGGTACAGTCCACTCTGGATTTTCAAGGTCTGAGTCTCCAGTGAATCTGAAGAATTACAGGAAGGAGTTTTTCCACACAGGGAGGGGTTCTCTTCTTAGGTTTCTTTCCTTTCCTGTATGTACATAACTCAAATACTGGCCTGAATCAATCATGTATCAAGACTATTGTGCTATAAATAAAATCTTCCTTTCATTGTTCTAGGAGAATCTACAATGTGCATGCATGTTAAAGTATAATAGTTATAAAATACTACATATTTCTAGTCTTTAGTTATAATCACAATAACTGAGCAATACAGATTATATACTAATTATTTTTGTAATTATGTAATTATCCCACAGGGACAGATAATGCCAGATTAATCATGTTTTGTTTAAGAATGCTTCACATATGCTGTTAACTTGAAGGGCTCTTGACATTTCAAATAGAATCCTCAGCTGTGTTAATAGAGTCTTGAAGATCTTGTTGAGAAATTCTGAGAAGGCATATACTTCTCATCCAGACAGGAAACACTCCATTCTCTTTCCCTAGCTCTTGACCCTAAATCTGCAACACAAAACTTAACCCAATAAAAGCCTATATGCAGATGGTTTATGGTATACAATGAGAACATAAGAACATCTTGGATAAACAATGAAGCCTAAAGGCTTTGTGAAAACAGCAACAGGGTCTGGGGATGGAGTCATGTCAGAAGGGTCTTTCCATGTCAACAGAGGTCAAAGAGCCTATTTTTCAGCAAAGTACGCAGAGACACCATTACCTTCGAATGAAAGTCCTATGTCCTCAAAATGGTTACTCTGTATATTATACATTAAGAAATTCATTTTGACCCTGAAACATACCATTTAATTGACCTGCTGGGAGATGATTAGCATTGGCTAACTCTAAATTGAAGTTAAAATGAACTTTTAAGTCACATGTTAATGAACCAGCCCAACTGCAAAAAGTTTCCCACAGAGACATGCTAATGGGCAGCCAGTAACCAAGAAAACTGATGGTCAGATGGACATTGCGGAGGGGATGTGCTATGGTGAGTGCTGTGAACTGTTTAAGACTGATGATTCATGGACCTGTACCCCTGAAACAAATAATACATAATACATTATATGTTAATTAGAAAAACAAAACAAAATAAAAAACCAAACTGAGGTCAACCAGAGGAGTATGAGATTCTGGAGCTCTGAGAAGTTTTTCACATATTAAAGAAACAAGCCTGCTGAGAATGGAAAGGAAACTTACTGTACTCCAGAGAACAGGTTAAAAATAGGGTGACCAGCCTTCCAAATATATTTAGCCAATACTCTGTAATATTATTAGCCTCAGAACTAGTGAAAAGATTGACTTTAATAGCAAAAGCTGACAAAAAATTGGGGAGGGCTATGAAAAATGCATGCAATATTTTTTGGAATATAGAAACAATTTGAGGTCTTAGATGCAGAAATGTGAAGGAGAAATTACAAATTAGTATATTCAGTTATTCAATTCGTTCATTAGATGATATATACAGCAAATGTTAAAGTCACGGGATAGCTTTTCCCTATCCTGGAACTTGTCCAAACCCTGTTCTCCCTACTACTCTGTGTACGCTGAGGGCATATGAATTAATTTTTTTATTACCTTAAGTAAAACAGTGTCAAAAGCTAAATGTCTGCAAGCTCCAGAATGATTAAATTCATCAAAAACCAAACTGTACTGTTCAAGTTTTATTTATGGTCCATAAAGTGATTCTCTGTAGCATACTAATAAGCTAGGACTGCATTTCTCTCTTGCAGGGGAAAATAGGTACGGATCTATGAATTCAGGGGTATTTTCGATTTCTGGTTTTTGTTAAAATGAGTTTTTACAACACACAGCCTATATCCTTCTATAACAAAACAAACATTCCCTCGATAAAAGTAGCTTATTATTTTTTTGCTAATGCCATATATTTATCCCCGTGATTGAAAGGAATAAGTGCAGCTCCAAATAAAAATCATTCTATAAAGCTAAAGTGGGAACATAGCAATTGTTATTTCAAAGTCAAGAGAAACCAAAAGGAAACAAAAGAGTCTGGGTTGCCAGCGAGATGTAACTGTACCTTGGGCATTAAGTAGCACTTCCTTCTTTTCAAGACAACTAGAGAGCAAAGAACAACTTCATTTACTTACATTTAGTCTTCTGGGCAGAGGCGGTTCAGAAGGATTGCAGAGTACATTGGAACAGGGTGGGCATTTGGTTTCATCTATCATCATGAAGGTATCATAGACACCATCCCCCAATCTAGTTGAAAGGATTACAGATAAATCCATCAGTAACTTAAGTATATAAACTTGTATTTTCAAAACATTCTGTGTCTTTATTGCCTCACATCTGCCACAAAAAACTAATACGAATAAATGTCTACACTGCATGTTGGCATTGGATACAAACAACTGGGGTATTTGGCAAAAGAACAGAGGAAGCCCAATTTTCCTTTTTTTTTTTTTTTTTTAAAGGGAAGCATTTCTAGGTTTTTATTTTGAAATAGTTAAAACAAGTCTGTCTTTGTGAATGTTCTTAAAAAAAAAAAAAGGGGGGGGGGACTCTCAGGGTGCCTGGCTGGCTCAGATGATAGAGCATGTGACTCTTGATCTTGGGGTTGTGAGTTCAAGTCATATATTGGGTGTAGAGATTAATTAAAATTGGAATATTTTAAAAAATTAAAATAGGGACTATCAAAAGGATCTCATTTAACTTACTACTAGCAACTAGAGGCTAGTTGAAATCTGAAGCCTAAAAGCTAACCAGAACAGGAAAAGAAAGAGGGAAAAAAAAAAAAAAGGCAGAGGTAACTATATTTTAAAAATCAGAGACTTGGATTCTAATCTCAGCTCTACCACTGGCTGTAGTAACTTCTTCCCTGACCTTGTTTTCCATACGTTATATGGGAAGAATAGTTCCAGTCTACAAGAAATGAAAGGTCTTAGGGCTTTCTTCTTTTTATTGTTTATTTACGTACCTACTTAACATCTACCTAATTTGTAGAAACATACAGGGAAAAGCACAACAAATACTAAAGGGATTCTCTAAATTACAAAATGTACTGAATTTCACTTCTGTATCCACTTCATTTTCTGGTGGATGGTGGAAGCTAAATGCTAAACGATTAAGGAGCACCTCTGTTCTTTAGCACTGTGTCTCCACAACTGAAGAGGGAGAGGGTTTATTTTATTTAATCCACAGGGTGGTCCTAGATAATGTATTTCATCTACCACTAAGAATATGAATTTCCCAGTTATACACATCAGTCTTTCAGTGTATCATTTTTACATAATACACCACAAATTCAATAATAATGACCAGGAAGAATTTTAAAAAATCTTTTAAAATATGCTGAAATATTTATTTCAGTTTTTTAATTTCAATATTTAAAGTTGCCTTTAGAAACTGCTTTGTAAAATTACTTCTAGAGCTTTCTTCATTGATGTGTTATAGAAACACAAAGAATAATTTAAAAAGTCCAGTACAGATATTTTTGGAATATTCTTTTTAAAAACTAGCTCACATTCTGATAGCATTATTTATATCTTTACTGGAAACTGCCTGACAACCCAAAATTCGGGATGTGACTGAGTCTTTGCCAACAGCATGAATATAATAAATAAAATGGGAGAGGCGTCCACCTTTATAGAGAAAAAGACACTGAAGACCTGCAAGTATTCCTATAAATAGGCAGAGGAAATCACCCGAAGGAAGTCTGCATGCAAACGAAGCGCGGGGCAGGGGGGGGGGGGGTGTCCCTAGTCTCCTTTTAGGCGTAAAATACAATGCAAGGTGGAGAATCTCTCAAAATAGGATCCCCAGAAAGCCCTACTCAGCACAACCCTTCACCTGCATATCCGAAGCCGACCGCACCCCTCACGGCAAAACCCCAAGAGTTCAGCCCTTGGTTATCGGCTCTGAGCAACAGGGCTTCCGTGAAAGGTAGTGCTCCCTACCTCCACAGTTTGCTAAAAAAGCCCCACACAACGTCCCAGGTTCTTAAGAGTTCCTTACCATATCCCCGATCTAGGGCTGCTTCTCGTAACTCCGCTCCAGCCCCCTCCCCCGATCGCGGTGGGCTTGCGGGGGAGGGGAGCTGACGGAGGGGAAGAGGGTGGATCCGTCCCCCGGAGGCGGTCAGAACCCTTCCCTCGTCCTTCTGCTAGCGGCTCACTCCAACCTCAGTCCAGGCCTCCCCCGTGCCGCCCCCCGACCTCGCCAGCCTGCTCCAGCCGCCCACTCGGACGCCCCCAGCCCGTTACCCTGCGGCGCCGTTACCTCCGCTGCTGGGGCGGGAGTCCGACTCCGGGCGGCCCCGCATCCTTCTGCCCCGGCCCGCGAGCCGTGCCTCCCATCCGCTAGCTCGGGGCCCCCGGGGGGAGGGGCGGCGGTTGGAGGGTTCGAAGTGCAGGGTCCACCTGCGCTGGGGCGGCTGCCGCCGGGACCGCGACGCTTCCCGAGGGAATCTCGTCCAGACACTGCAGATCCGCGCGCCTTCGCTCGCGACTCGCTGGGCCGGGAGTGGGGAGAAGAGCAGCAGGGGTGGGTGGGGGAGCGGTGTGGTCGCCTAGCAACCGCGGCACGCCCCGGGAAACGCCTCTGCGCCGCTACGCGGTGACGCAGGGGGGCGGGGCCCGAGGCCTCGCCCCACCGCGCGGCGGTGGCCTGGGCCACTAGCGAGGGCTCCGGGAGGTTCGGGGCGGGACGTCAGTCGCGGGTGCGGCGGGTGTTCTCTGGCGGCGAGTGAGCGGCGGGGAGCCGCTGCCGCTGGGGGGAGAAAGGCCCGGACGGAGGATTTGTGGAAGTAGCCGTGAAACCCGCAATTTCTGCCTCAGAAGTACGGCCCGCCCCTCACTGTCTATTGTCCTTCAGCACGTTGTAGCCTGAACTTCTAAAACCTCCCTTGAAGATGTGTGAAACAATGAATGAAAAAACGTGTCATTTCCGTAGGTTTTCCCACCGAGGGGCTTCTCCCCCCGCGCCCCCGCCGGAGGGCAATGAAAGCTATAATAAAAACGTAGGAAGCTACGTTTAGTGACACTTCGCTGACACCGGGCCAGCGCTCCCGAACATCGTTTTGTTCATGTCAGCGACCACACCGTAGGACACCCCCCTTGGACGGGTTTAAGTAGGATCCAGAATTTAAGCGGACCTCGGACTCCCCCACCACGGGACGCCGCGGATGGTAGGGCGCCAAGAGCCATTTTTCCGAAGGGGAAACTGAGGCCACGGGATCCCTGCTTCTCCAGGATCTTCGAGGAAGTCCAACCTCCCAGCCTGCCTTTGGCTTGCAGTAGGCCCCCCGGAAGGCTCTGGGTTTTTTGTTTTGTTTTCTAGGAATATTTAGGGAGTTCGTTTCTTCCTTTTCTGAAAAAGTGAAGAAACCTCAGTAAACCCTAATGTTACATGGATTTCGATCCTTGGAACGAAGTGAGACGGAAGGAGGTTAAAATAGAAGAACGCAAATGCGGTTCTCTTGTGCGTGGCATCTAATCGGAGTTCCTGGAACCCACGAAACCCCGAGGCCCAAAGAGAGAGAAACAAACGTTCTCAAAATGCCGAACAGGGGCACCACCTAGTGGGGCCTGGAGACTCATTGTCCCAAACCAGCGTAGCATAGTCTCTAAATCTGAAAATTTCCATCCGAGGCTCATTTCCGTGTGACTAAAAGTCATATTCCCTGTTCTCATGCCTCCAAGTAAAATGTCCTTAAAGAGTCAAAGGATTTTCACTTTGTAAACTAAGAATGTGTCTGTTTGGGGAACTTTTAGCGTTGCGACCAATGTTGCTTGAGCTGCTCAATGACATCAATAAAACTTCCCCCGGCTCCTAAAGTTATTCTAATTTCATAAATAAGCTTCTGTGGGTTTTTTGACCCTCCAAGCCGCACCCCAGCAATCCTGCTTTCCTACGGGTTTGTGTTAGGGCTCCTGCGGAAGCTTTTGTTTGAAGAGAGTTCCATGGCAACAAAAGTTTGGACTAGATTGCTACTGAGGTCCCTTCCAGCTCCGTGATTGCAAAATTCTACTGAATAATCCCTGTTCTTAGTACTTATGTGGACACCCTAGACCACTTTACTGCCCTGAACATTCAAATGGGACTTGCCCCCACAAGTTTTCTTGCCTCATTCTGAATCACTGCTTTGAGAGGAACACATCTCTGGTTTCAGACATACATACCTCTGTGAGCCAGCCTGAAGCATTCCTGCTTCCCTTCCTGCTCCTGAGGCGGGAAACAGAAGCTTCCTTTATCTTTAGCCTATTGTTCCCATGGTCAAGGAAGGAAGGGTTCCTTGGAGGTGCTGAAGCTTCATGGATCTCTGACTTTAGTGTTTTAAACACTTTCCAGTATTTCTGCAAAGAGCCCCTGTTTCATAACAGTCTGGCTGGGTTAAAACAATGGGGTAGGTTAAAGTCCAATAAAGGAACTAACAGGAGCTTCCTCACCCTTTCTGAGCTGATATCTTGTGCCCTCTTGAGCAGCTTGAGCAGCTCCCATATGATTCATGTCCTTCCTTCCCCTCTAAAGCCCTGCTCAAAAGTAGTTCAAAATAGCCCTTATCTTTCTCCACATAGCTAAAGCCAGATTTAGCTAACGTGGATTAGCCAAATATATAAGATGCCTGCATGACCTTTGAAGCTGGTTCCAATGTATCTGCAAAATCAGGAAACCAAAAATGGCGCTATTCCAGGGACTTCAGAAATCAATGGAACATTCCGAATGTGATCACAGCTGTTTCAAATGCATAGAGTAAGAAAATATCCCTGTGGCCATATTCACCTTCAATTTTGTGACGAGATAGCTGTCAGTAGGTTAAATTTAAAATAGTTTCATTGCTATGAATTATTCTTCACAGCACGCTATGCCAATACATAATATGACATATGAATCAAAAAATTGGAAAGCATTTAAAAAAAAATCATTTGGAGGCACGCCTGGGTGGCTCAGACTGTTAAGTGTCTGTCTGCCTTCTGCTCAGGTCATGATCCCGATGTTCTGGGATGGAGCAATGCATCAGTCTCCTTGATTGGCAAGGAAGCCTACTTCTCCCTTTCCCTCCACCTGCCGCTCCCCCATTTGTGCTCTCTTTCTGTCAAATAAATAAATAAAATCTTTAAAAAATCATTTGGAAAGGAACTGTGAAGCTTTCCCTTTTCCCCCAACTGTATTGACCTCAAATTTACCTGAGCTCCAGAAAATGCACCTGCTATTTTTTTTTTTCAGAAACACAGAAATCTAGCTCATTGAAACACTAAAACCATGTCTTATTTTTCTGAAACCCTACGAGTCTGCCTGACCAGACCCTGGAAAGGCAGTTCAGTTTTTTCCAGCTCTGCATTCAGGGGACATTTGAGGAAGTTAGGGCTTGGAATTGGGCAGATGCCTCGTACCCTTAACTATCCACTCCCATTACACAGGTCCCCTGACACCTTCCCTTGAATAGGTCTCTGGTTACCCTGACCTTCAAGGCCCATACATGCACAGTACACCACTTAAGCTGCCCTTAGGCAGCGGGTACCCTACAGGCCTATAGAAAAATGACCCATCCCTAATCATTGGCATTGCCTCAAGAGTAAGAGAGAGTACACCCCCAAACTCCCCCGGGACCTGCTCCCCATAGGGGTCCCCCGTTCTTGCTACAATCAAGTCTTCCAAGTGTGTGTTATTGGAAGATACCCTGGCCAAGTTGCCGAGCCTTGCCTTAGCAAGGCAGTCCATATTGCCCCAGCTCTGCTTTGAGCAGGAATATGCACATTGTGTAGATTAAGGCTTGGAATTAGGTAATGCTAGATATTCCCAGCAGCCCACTCTTATGACCCAGACTTGCCTAACATTGTGCTTTTCCCTGTCCCTCACTCCCTGACCTGTGCTACCAGGGCTTCTGTGATCCACACCCCTCAGCAGGGCTTCAGCAGCCTACGGAGCTCAGGCCAGATGCAAAGGACCTAAATGTGCACAAAGGCACCTGAATAGCTTCTAGGATGGAGGGTGGCCACCATTTGAAAACTGTTGCTAGCTTTAAACTAGCAACAGTCTGTCCCCTTGTAGACTCACTCTCTGCTGGAGTTCTGGGCATCTGCAGCCATCATGGATCCCAGGTGGCCCGTTTGGCTTCCCTCCTGCGGCAGTGCCCCAGTACAGGGTGTAGACTAGGCCTGTGCAGGCATAAAGGGAATCTGGAACAGGGCAAGTGTCCTAAGAGTCCACGAGAGTGGACTCTTGTGTTTATAAGGCATCTGCCAAATTCCAAGCCCTAACCTAAACAAATATGCTTATTCCCCCTGGAAGCAGAGCAGGAGGAATTGGACCGTCTTGTTTAGGATGGGTACAGGGGTGTGGCTGGATATCATCCAATAACAGATACGTGGGAGCCTTGATGGCTGCAGGAGCCCGAACACCAGCGGAAAGTAAGTTCAGGTGAAGACTACTGCCATTCCAGTGGCCACCTCAGAACAGTTTTCAGTGTTGGGCTACCTTCACCTTTGCACCTACGAAGATGGTTGCCGATAGGTGCTAGCTACACAGGCCTGGAGAGCTTTGCCAACCCAAAGGTGGCTGCTGGAACTCATATGGTGCGTGCACAGGACGTGAAGGCCAGGGGTGCAGGCGACTAGGCCCAGGGCAAGTGTTGGGAAGGGCCGGATGACAGGAGGAGCCCTAGGAGGTAGAGCACATCAGCCCAATTAAAGATCTACCTTCCATTATGGATGATTCACCCCAAGGCAGAGCTGGAGGTTTTTCAGCTCCCTTGACAGGGTGTGGCCTGGTGGCAGGCAGGACAGGGTGTCCTCTATTAGGAGATGTCTAGGAGTCTTTGATTCTGGTGAAGCCCAGTACCCAGCAGGCAGCAGGTCCATATGGACTGAGGGCTGCCCACTTGCAGCTGCCACCTCAGAGCCATTATCAGAAGGCTACTCTGCTGGTGGCTAGGCTGGTAGCTGGGTGGGGCCTGACCAGAGTTCCATATGGTTGAGGGCCACGCCCACTCCAGCCCGGCTTGGGGGGGGGTATGTCCTGCGCATGTGCAGGCAGCACTGCTCAGGGTGGAGGGAGCGCCTGACCCCGGTCAGCGTCTGGAAACAACTGGTTACTGGAGCAGGCTCTTGGGGTTACAAGGTAGCTGCCTAATTCCGAGCCCTAACCTACCCTATTGCACATATTGCCACCGAAGGCAGAGCTGGAGTATCTGAACGGCCTTGCCAGGGCTAGATCATGGAGGCCGGTCAGGGCATCGTCCAAGAAGAGGCACCTGGGAGTCTTGATGGCCGTGGACGCCTGGGACCCCAGCAGATAGGAGGTTCGCTTGGGGACTGATGGTTCTTCTTTTTAGGGACTGACTCAGACCAGTTTTCAGGAGGGTGGGTTCCCTCTAACCGTGAGGCTAGGCAGGGGGTTGACGAGGGGCTCTAACTTTAGAGGCTGTCAGGCCTGGCTGCCTGAAGGTGGCTGATGGTATTCAGAACGTATATGAGCCAGTGGCACAGAGGGTGGTATCAGGCACCCCAACAGGACAAGCATGGGAGCGGCTGGGTCACAAAAACAGTTATTGGAAGTACCTGACATTTGCCCGATTCCAAGCCTTAATGGGCACAAAGGCACAAAAGCGCTGGAGGAATCTGGATTGCCTTTCCAGATCCACCCAGGAGGGCTAGCTGGCGTTTCCTCCAATAGCAGATGCCTGGGAGCCTGATGGCTGGAGAAGCCCAGGACTTTATAGGCACCGACTGTGGTCAGTTTAATGGTGCCACCCCAGAAGATTTTTCAGGGGGTGGGTTCCCTCAAACCTGAAGGAAATTCATGTAGTTGGCCTCCCACCCAATTACCCAATTTCTAAAGGCCTGGAGGGCCTTAGCAGCCAAAGGCCTGCTGCTAGGTTGAGGACCGGTAATGTGGGGTATGGCCAGGCCACAGGAGGGGGCTATTTGGAGTATCTGACTGACATTCGCTTAATTGCAAGCCTTGACATATGCAAATGCACGTATTTCTGCTGAAGGCAAAGCTGGAGTAGATGGACAGGGCAGGTGGCTGACTGGGGTCAGATACCTGGGAGCCTTAATTACTGGGGGAGCTTGACACCATTACTGCCATTCAGCTTATTGGGTTCATGTTGGAGTTCCAGAGGGCCTGGACTGTCCCCAGCAGCCCACAGGTAGCTGCCAGGGTGAAGACTGGGCGTGTGTGGGTTGCAGAGGTCAAGGTCGCTAGATACCTGCACCACATCGATGTTAGGCCACAGGAGGGAGATATTGGGGGTATAAGGTGCAAGCCCAAAGTGCAAAGCCCATATACCCATTGTGAACCTTTCTCCCAAAGGCGGAGCTAGAGGTTTTGTGTGTGTGTGTACACATATATGTGTGTATGTGTGTGTATATATATGTGTATATATATATATATATATATATATATATATATATATATATATTAGATTTTATTTATTTGGGAGAGTGAGCAAGAGAGGTGGGAAGGGGCAGAGGGAGAGGGAGAAGCCGACTCCCCTGCTATGGGAACCCAGACTTGGGGCTGATCCTAGGACCCTGGGATCATGACCAGAGCCAAAGGCAGATGCTGAACTGACTGAGCCTCCTTACATGGATGGGTTCACTGTCCCACTTTCATCTTCAACCTGTATTTCCTAAACCCCAGGAATTCAAAAGAGCTAGAGATTTTTTAACTGCCTTGCCAGAAGGAGCCTGGCTGTTCATACAGGCTTTCCTCTGTTTGGAGACACATGGGGGTCCTGGTTCCTAGAGAAGGTGCGACACCATCAGGCAGCAAGTTCACATGCAGAACAACTGTGCCCTTTTGTGGCTTTCAGCTCAGAGTGCTCTATGAAAGGTGGGCTCCCTCCACAATGGTGGCTGTGCAAGTGGTTGGGGCCTGGCTGGACTATCATGAACTTGAAAACCTGGGTCTGCCCAAGGTTGATATATGGGATGGTTACTGCTCAGGTGTGGGTTGCACAGGTTTGGGTAGCCCAGGACCTGGGAGAGGGCAAGTGTCAGGAGAGGCCGCGCCACAGGAGAGGACTATTGGGTGCACCTGGCATCTGCTTAATATGAAGGCTGAAGCTCCAAGAAGGTGCATATTCCTCCTAACGGCGGAGTTGAAAGACTCTGCGCTGCTTTGCCAGGGTGAGTCTGGGTGGGTTTCTGGAGGTAGCCACTAAATAAGAGACCCCTGGGTGTCCTGATTGCTGGAGAAGCACGGGACTCCACAGGCGGCCAGTCCAGATGGGGGCCGACTGCCATCCTTTTGCAGCTGCCCGCCCCCCCGCCCTCCCTAGTGATTTTCAGAAGATGGGTTCCCTCTGCACCAGCAGCTTTGCACATGCTCGGGGCCTGGCCAGACTTCCACAGGTTTGGAGGGCCTTCTGGATCTTAAGGGGTGATCTGTGCATGCACAGGCAGGCAGGTCAGGGTAGCCGAGGATGTCAGCAGGGCAAGTGTCGGGAGAGGCCAGGTCAATGGGGAGGGCTCTGGGGATTACAGGGCTTCGGCATAATTCCAAACCTAACCTATGCAATGCACATATTCCTTGGGAAGGCCTAACTGGAGTCATCTGGCCCGTCTTGCCAGGCCTGGGTTGTGCGGGCTGGCTAGGATAGCCTCCAACAGGAGACACCTGTGAGCGGGGATTGTGGCAGAAGCCTGGAACCCCAGGAAAAGGCGAGTACGCATGGGCACTGACTGTGGCCAGTTAAAAGCTGCCACCTTAGAAAGATTTTCACGGGGAAGGCCCGGAGGCCAATCAAGTGCTCGGGATCCAGCGGGAGTTCCACGGACCTGGAGCGCCCCCTGCAGGCCAAAGCCAGCTGATCCAGGGCGGACTGCACATGCGCGAATCGCGCAGGTCAGGGCCGCCAGGCACCTGGAGTAGGGCAGTATCAGGATAGGCCTTACGGTAACAGGACGCTGCCGTTGGGAGTACCTAGTGTTTACCTAATTCCAAGACTTAAACTACACAAATGTGTATGTTCTCCCTGAAGGCGGAGCTGGAGGCATCTGGACTGACTTGACAGAGTTGGATTGTGCAGGCTGGCAAGGGTCACCTGCAGTAGAAACACGTGGGAGCTCGACTGGCATAGAAGCCCTGGACCCAGCCGAGAGTAAGTGCACTCGGGGACTGTTACCCATTTGGCATCCCCTGAGACCCGTGTCCGGGGGGAGTGGTCCCTCTCCATTTTGAGGCTTTGCAGGTGGTTCCAGACGGGCACCAGCTTCACAGGTCAGGGGGCCCCAGTGCCCAAGTGTGACTGATGGGGTACAGATTGTACACGCATAGGATGGTCACGTCAAGGTTGCCAAGGACCTGAAACAGGGCAAGTACTGGGAGAGGCTGCGTCCCAAGACTGGTTTTTGGAAGTACCCGACATCTACCAAATTCCAAGCCTTAACCTGCACAAAGGTGCCAATTCATGCTGAAGGCAGAGCTGGAGGAATCTGGGCTGCCTTGCCAGAGTGGGGCACGCTTCACTGCTGGAGACAATAAGGGACACCTGGGGGCCCCGATTACTGGAGAAGTCCGGGACTCCACCAGGCAGCCAGTCCAGATGGTCTGTCATCAGATTAATGCTGCTGCCTCAGAATGATGATCTGGGGGGTGGGCCCTCTTCACCCTGGAGGCTTACAGGGGTTTGGGGAACAGCCTGTGCTCCCCAGGCCTGGAGGGTACCATCCGCTGAGGGCCGCTGACCGTGTGCTCTACCGGCCCAGCTCAGTCGCAGAGGTCAGCATAGCCAGGGAACTGAGTCAGGGCAAGCTTCAGGAGAGTCTGAGTCAAACAGCAGGCTATCAGGGTACGTGGCATCTGCATAACTTCAAGGCTTACCTTACACAGATGTGCATATTCCTGCTGAAAGTAAAGTTGGAGTAAGATGGAGGGTCTGGCTGGCTGGTGGGGGTACCGTCTGATCAGAGACACCTGGGAGCCTTGATTGTTGCTGAAGTCTGAAATACCAACATATGGTATGTCTATGCAGGGACTGACTGTTGCCCATTTTAATAGCAGTCTCGATCAGTTTTGGTTTTTTTTTTTTAAAGATTTATTTATTTGACAGAGATCACAAGTAGGCAGAGAGGCAGGCAGAGAGAAAGAGAGAGAAGGAAGCAAGCTCCCGCTGAGCAGAGAGCCTGATGCGGGGCTCGATCCCAGGACCCTGAGATCATGACCTGAGCCGAAGGCAGAGGCTTTAACCCACTGAGCCACCCAGGAGCCCCTCTCTGATCAGTTTTGGGGGAATGGGCTCCTTTACACTTGAGGCTGTGCAATTGATAGGGAATGGGCCCTGGCTCTGTAGGGGCAGATAGCCCTGTTCACCCAAGGGTGGCTTTTGGAATATGTACGGTGCAGGTGTGGGCCGTGCAGGTTGGGGTAGCCAGGACCTTGTACTCAGGGAGACAGGGCAAGTGTATGGAGAGGCCAAACCATGGGTTGGGGATAGTATCTGGCATATGCCTAATTCCAAGGCTTAACATTCATAAAGATGAATATTTCTGCAGAGGCCAATTTGGGGAAATTTGGACTGCCCTGTCAGCAGGGGCCAGGTGGGATGGCCAGAGTACCCTCCGATGAGAGACACCCGGGGGCTTTGATTGCTGAAGCCCAGGACCTCGTTAGAAAAGTCCCCCAGCTGGTCTGAATGGGGATTGACCATCACCAGGTTCAGCAGGAACCTCAGATTTTCAGGCGGTGGGCTCTCTCCACAGTGGCAGCTAGCAGTCTTTCAGGACCCGTCTGAGTCCCAAGGGCTTGTGGGCGGGGGGTCTGCCTGAGGCCAGCTTACAAGGTGTGGACTACACACGTGTGGGGCTCCCAGATCGGGGTGGCTGAGGATCCAGAGCACACCAAGTATCTGGAGAAGCTGACTTACTGGAGCAGGCTCCTGGGGCTACAAGGCATCCTCCTTATTCCAAGCCCTAATTTATACACATGAGCATTCCCTGATGGCCGACCTGGAGGAAGATGGAGGGGATGGGCTGGCTAACCGCGGTACGCTCCAATAAGAGACATCTGGGACGCTTGATGTTGCTCAAGTCCAAAAGAGCAGCGCACACGGGGAATGACTACTGTCGCTTTCTTTTTTGTTTTTTATTTAAATTCATTTAGCCAACATGTACGGGAGATGTGGAGGAATGGTTCCCTACCCCCAGAGGCCATTGAGGTGATTGGGTTCCGGCTGGAATTCCACAGGCCTGGAGCGCCCCCTGTAGCCCAGGAGAGTCTCTGCAGATCAGGGTAGCCGGACCTGGGAAGGGGCAATTCCGGGCAAGGCGGAGCCACAGGAGGGGGCTGTTAAGGATAGAAAGCCATGGCCTAGACACAGGACCTACCTACTCGTAGTTTTCTCTCGGAAGGCTAAGCAGGAGGTTTTCCAACTGCTTTGCCAACAGGGGCTGGGCCAACAGGTTGGGGTATCCTCCATCAGAGATGTGGGGATCCTGGTTCCTAGAGAAGCTGGGACCCCATCACCTAGTAAGTTCACACGGGGCTGGTTATTGCGCATTTGCAGCTTTCAGCTCAGAGAAGTTTTGGGAAGGTGGGCTCCCTCTATGCCTGTGGTTATGCCAGTGGTTGGTGCCTAGCCAGAATTTCACAAGCTTAGTGGACTGTAATTCCAAACCTTAAGCTATACAAATGAACATTCACCCCATGAAGGTAGAACTGAAAAAATCTGGACCACCTTGCCAGGGCAGAGCTGGGTGAGATGGCTGTGATACTGTCCAGTAAGTGACTGCTCAAAGCTGTGGTTGCTGGACAAGCCCAGGACCGAGTTAGGCAACCAGTCCAAGCGGGGGCAGTCTTTCACCAGTTTAAAGCTGCCCCAGAAAGATTTTCTGGGGGTAGACTCCTTCTACCCTGATACCTTAAGGTGGATGAATTCAAGCCAGAGTTCCCCAGGCCTGGAGTGTTCTCTGCAGCCCAAGGCCGGATGGCAGAGGGAGTATTGCTCACGTGCAGGATATGCAGGTCGGGCTAGCCAGGGACCCAGAACAAGACAAAGTCGGGTGAGCCTGGGTCACAGGAGGAGACTTTGGGCATACCTGGCATATTCCTCATCCCAAGCCCTAACTTACATATGATCCATATTCCCCTTGAAGGCAGAGCTGGAGGAATCTGGAATGCCTTACGAGGGTTGGACTGGGCAGACAGCTTCTAGTAAGAGATGCCTGGGAGCCTTGATGGCTGCGGAAAGCTAGGACCTCAGCAAATAATAAGTACACATGGGGACTGTCACCCATTTCCGTGGATCCCTCAGAACAGGTTTTGGGAGGTAGGCTTGAGGCAATGCAGGAAGTTAGGGACGAGCCCTAGCTCTGTAGGCCTAGAGTGACCTGGCTAGGCAAGACCAAGGCTAGGCTAGCTGGGTGCAGGCTGTTTACGTCAGGAGGCGCAGGTCAGAGGAGTCAGGGACCTGGTGCAGGGCAATGTCAGCAAGGCTGCGTCACGGGAACAGGCTATTGGAGGTAGCTGGCATGTGCCTAGTTCCAAACTTTAACCTGCACAAATGCACGTATTCCGCATGAAGGCTGTATTGTTTTGGGAGGCAAATAATACTCAAAGACTAATTTTGTTTGCCAACAATGTATTTAACAAAGGTTCCCTGTGCGAATTGCCCAAGCCAGTAGCATATAAGAGAATGTCTTTTCATTAGATAATATGAAAATCACAGACTCCAAACCAGTGTTAGATTGATCACACGATTGATCCAGGCAAGGAGAGATGAAAAGAATGAAACCCAAACATAGCTGAGGTGTGTCCTTATCAGAGTTGGTGCTCAGGAGATACCACTTTGTCAACCCAGAGCTGAAGCCCAGCTGCTAGTGCAAAAGGGAAAGTCTCGTGTTGCTAGAACACATAGCTAGGGAACGAGGATCTGGGATCAATGAATAATGTGATTTTTGCAGGGATGCTAGATGGCTTTTGCCCCTGCCTGTGAAAGAGTCCTGTTTACAGAGGCAGGAACTCATTGCCCCCAAGGTCTTCAGGAGTCCTTTTAGACCAGCCACGTATAGCCTTGCCCAGACCATACACTCTCCTAGTTCTCATGGACTCTCAGTGTTGATAGTCTAACGTCCCCTTGCTGTAGCTGCTGCTTCATATGTTTTCTATTTGTTTATTTATCTGTTATGTATTATTATTCTTTAAAATTAACATATAATGTATTATTTGCTTCAGGGGTACAGGTCTGTGATTCATCAGTCTTACATACTTCACAGCACTCACCATAGCACATACCCTCCCCAATGTCCATAACCCAACCACCCTTTCTCTACGCCCCCACCCCCCAGTAACCCTCAGTTTGTTTCATGAAATTAAGAGTCTCTTATGGTTTGTCTCCCTCCCCGGTCCCATCTTGTTTCATTTTTTTCCTTCCTTCTCCCCATGCCCCCGGCCCTACCTCTCAAATTCCTCATATCAGAGAGACCATATAATAATTGTCTTTCTCTGACTGACTTATTTCACTTAGCATAATACCCTCTCGTTCTATCCTCGTTGTAGCAAATGGCAAGATTTCAGGGTTTTGATGGCTGCATAGTATTCCATTGTGTATATATATACCACTTCTTCTTTATCCATTCGTCTGTTGATGGACATCTGGGCTCTTTCCATAGTTTGGCTATTGTGGACATTGCTGCTGTAAACATTCAGGTGCACGTGCCCCTTCAGATCCCTATATTTGTATTTTTAGGGTAAATACCCAGTAATGTGATTGCTGAGTCATAGGTTAGCTCTATTTTCAGCTTTTTGAGGAAGCTCCATACTGTTTTCCAGAGTGGCTGCACCAGCCTGCATTCCCACCAACAGTGTAGGAGGGTTCCCCTTTCTCTGCATCCTCTCCAACATCCGTTGTTTCCTGACTTGTTAATTTTAGCCATTCTGACTGGTGTGAGGTGGTATCTCATTGTGGTTTTTATTTGTATTTCCCTGATGCCAAGTGATGTGGAGCACTTTTTCATGTGTCTGCTTCAATGTGTGTGTTTTTTTAATGTTTTATTTATTTTTTTAAAAATTTCTTTCGAGTGTTCCAGAATTCATTGTTTATATACCACACTGCTTCATATGTTTTTAAGGTAAGCCTCCAGGGGGCCCCTCAGCACCTGAGCTACTCCGTTATTATGGGTGAGAACAGACAAGACGATGACATCCAACAACTTCACACAAAAGCAACATTCAAATAAAGTTCACATCTAAGACCAACTTTATTTTTGTCTTTGTCATCAACAAGTGGATTTGAAATCCTGTCAGACCAACAAACCAGAGTCTTCCCTGTGCTTTCAAATTACTCACACATTAATTAATACTAAGGGTCTAATGTCCTGTACAAATCCAAATGCATAAAAATATCCATTTACTCTGTGATTTTTCGTCACTTACGGTGTTAATCACAAGCAGTCCTATTCGGAGAGCATTTTTCCTTCGACAAACATTCTTTCACACATAATTGAATGGCCAGTTTAAACAATGATATTACTAGTGTGATCAATTTAAGCATAACAAAGAACTCTTTAACGTGGTACCACATTTAATCTCCAAACAACCAGAAGTTAAGTTATCTGAACCACTCAGTTTAACGTCCTAGACAAATACGTTTCCAAGTGAAGATCATCTTTATAAGGCTCCAGAGGATGCAAACTTGCACGGTACTGTCAAGCAGGTGTTCAGTTGCCGTAACTCCAGCATTCAACACGGCCATTGTGTTAGGGAATACATGTGTTCATTCTCATTTTAATTCCTGCAAAGTTATTTTGATTTTTATTAATCTTCCAAATGTGTCTTGACTTAGGTTTTCTTTTTTTTTAGCATCTTAATTTAATTTTATTTTTTTCAGTGTTCCAAAATTCATTGTTTATGCACCACACCCAGTGCTGCATGCAATATGTGCCCTCCTTAATACCCACCACCGGGCTCACCCATTTCCCCACCCCCCTCCCTTCCAAAACTCTCAGTTTGTTTCTCAGAGTCCACAGTCTCTCATGGTTTGCTCCCCCTCCAATTTCCCCCAATTCACTTTTCCTTTC
The DNA here is from genome assembly GCF_964662115.1 of Mustela nivalis. NCBI lineage: Eukaryota > Metazoa > Chordata > Mammalia > Carnivora > Mustelidae > Mustela > Mustela nivalis. Next base: position 37,383,035 of record NC_139035.1, read on the forward strand.
CTTCTCCTAATGTCCTCCATGTTATTCCTTATGCTCCACAAGTAAGTGAAACCATATGATAATTGACTTTGTCTGCTTGACTTATTTCACTCAGAATAATCTCCTCCAGTCCTATCCATGTTGATGCAAAAATTGGGTGTTCATCCTTTTTGATGGAGGCATAATTGTGTATATGGACCATATCTTCTTTATCCTTTCGTCTGTTCAAGGGCATCTTGGCTCTTTCCACAGTTTGGCAATTCTGGCCATTGCTGCTATGAACATTGGGGTGCATATGGCCCTTCTTTTCACTACGTCTGTATCTTTGGGGTAAATAACGAGTAGTGCAATTGCAGGGTCGGGGGTGGCTCTATTTTTAATTTTTTGAGGACTCTTCACACTGTTTTCCAGAGTGGCTGCACCAACTTGCATTCCCACCAGCAGTGTAAGAGGGTTCCCCTTTCTCCACAACCTCTCCAACACTTGTTTCCTGTCCTGTTGATTTTGGCCATTCGAACTGGTGTAAGGTGGTATCTCAGTGTGGTTTTTTTTTTTTTTTAAATATAATTTTTTATTTTTTATAAACATATATTTTTATCCCCAGGGGTACAGGTCTGTGAATCACCAGGTTTACATACTTCACAGCACTCACCAAAGCACATACCCTCCCCAATGTCCATAATCCCACCCCCTTCTCCCAAACCCCCTCCCCCCAGCAACCCTCAGTTTGTTTTGTGAGATTAAGAGTCACCTATGGTTTGTCTCCCTCCCAATCCCAGATTCTTTCATTTATTCTTCTCGTACCCACTTAAGCCCCCATGTTGCATCACCACTTCCTCATATCAGGGAGATCATATGATAGTTGTCTTTCTCTGCTTGACTTATTTCGCTAAGCATGATACGCTCTAGTTCCATCTATGTTGTCGCAAATGGCAAGATTTCATTTCTTTTGATGGCTGCATAGTATTCCATTGTGTATATATACCACATCTTCTTGATCCATTCATCTGTTGATGGACATCTAGGTTCTTTCCATAGTCCCCTTTGTGGACATTGCTGCTATAAACATTCGGGTGCATGTGCCCCTTTGGATCACTACGTTTGTATCTTTAGGGTAAATACCCAGTAGTGCAATTGCTGGGTCATAGGGCAGTTCTATTTTCAACATTTTGAGGAACCTCCATGCTGTTTTCCAGAGTGGCTGCACTAGCTTGCATTCCCACCAACAGTGTAGGAGGGTTCCCCTTTCTCCGCATCCTCACCAGCATCTGTCATTTCCTGACCTGTTGATTTTAGCCATTCTGACTGGTGTGAGGTGATATCTCATTGTGGTTTTGATTTGTATTTCCCTGATGCCAAGTGATATGGAGCACTTTTTCATGTGTCTGTTGGCCATCTGGATGTCTTCTTTGCAGAAATGTCTGTTCATGTCCTCTGCCCATTTCTTGATTGGATTATTTGTTCTTTGGGTGTTGAGTTTGCTAAGTTCTTTATAGATTCTGGACACTAGTCCTTTATCTGATATGTCGTTTGCAAATATCTTCTCCCATTCTGTCAGTTGTCTTTTGATTTTGTTAACTGTTTCCTTTGCTGTGCAGAAGCTTTTGATCTTGATGAAATCCCAATAGTTCATTTTTTCCCTTGCTTCCCTTGCCTTTTGCGTTGTTCCTAGGAAGATGTTGCTGCGGCAGAGGTCGAAGAGGTTGCTGCCCGTGTTCTCCTCAAGGATTTTGATGGATTCCTTTCGCACATTGAGGTCCTTCATCCATTTTGAGTCTATTTTTGTGTGTGGTGTAAGGAAATGGTCCAGTTTCATTTTTATGCATGTGGCTGTCCAATTTTCCCAGCACCATTTGTTGAAGAGGCTGTCTTTTTTCCATTGGACATTCTTTCCTGCTTTGTCGAAGGTTAGTTGACCATAGATCTGAGGGTCTATTTCTGGGCTCTCTATTCTGTTCCATTGATCTATCTGTCTGTTTTTGTGCCAGTACCATGTTGTCTTGATGATGACAGCTTTGTAATAGAGCTTGAAGTCTGGAATTGTGATGCCACCAACGTTGGCTTTCTTTTTCAATATCCCTTTGGCTATTCGAGGTCTTTTCTGGTTCCATATAAATTTTAGCATTATTTGTTCCATTTCTTTGAAAAAGATGGATGGTACTTTGATAGGAATTGCATTAAATGTGTAGATTGCTTTAGGTAGCATAGACATTTTCACAATATTTATTCTTCCAATCCAGGAGCATGGAACATTTTTCCATTTCTTTGTGTCTTCCTCAATTTCTTTCATGAGTACTTTATAGTTTTCTGAGTATAGATTCTGTGTCTCTTTGGTTAGCTTTATTCCTAGGTATCTTATGGTTTTGGGTGCAATTGTAAATGGGATTGACTCCTTAATATCTCTTTCTTCTGTCTTGCTGTTGGTGTAGAGAAATGCAACTGATTTCTGTGCATTGATTTTATATCCTGACACTTTACTGAATTCCTGTATAAGTTCTAGCAGTTTTGGAGTGGAGTCTTTTGGGTTTTCCACATATAGTATCATATCATCTGCGAAGAGTGGTAATTTGACTTCTTCTTTGCCGATTTGGATGCCTTTAATTTCCTTTTGTTGTCTGATTGCTGAGGCTAGGACCTCTAGTACTATGTTGAATAGCAGTGGTGATAATGGACATCCCTGCCATGTTCCTGACCTTAGCGGAAAAGCTTTCAGTTTTTCTCCATTGAGAATGATATTTGCGGTGGGTTTTTCATAGATGGCTTTGATGATATTGAGGTATGTGCCCTCTATCCCTACACTTTGAAGAGTTTTGATCAGGAAGGGATGCTGTACTTTGTCAAATGCTTTTTCAGCATCTATTGAGAGTATCATATGGTTCTTGTTCTTTCTTTTATTGATGTGTTGTATCACATTGACTGATTTGCGGATGTTGAACCAACCTTGCAGCCCTGGAATAAATCCCACTTGGTCGTGGTGAATAATCTTTTTAATGTACTGTTGAATCCTATTGGCTAGTATTTTGTTGAGTATTTTCGCATCTGTGTTCATCAAGGGTATTGGTCTATAGCTCTCTTTTTTGGTGGGATCCTTGTCTGGTTTTGGGATCAAGGTGATGCTGGCCTCATAAAATGAGTTTGGAAGTTTTCCTTCCATTTCTATTTTTTGGAACAGTTTCAGGAGAATAGAAATTAGTTCTTCTTTAAATGTTTGGTAGAATTCCCCCGGGAAGCCGTCTGGCCCTGGGCTTTTGTTTGTTTGGAGATTTTTAATGACTGTTTCAATCTCCTTACTGGTTATGGGTCTGTTCAGGCTTTCTATTTCTTCCTGGTTCAGTTGTGGTAGTTTATATGTTTCTAGGAATGCATCCATTTCTTCCAGATTGTCAAATTTATTGGCGTAGAGTTGCTCATAGTATGTTCTTATAATAGTTTGTATTTCTTTGGTGTTAGTTGTGATCTCTCCTCTTTCATTCATGATTTTATTTATTTGGGTCCTTTCTCTTTTCTTTTTGATAAGTCGGGCCAGGGGTTTATCAATTTTATTAATTCTTTCAAAGAACCAGCTCCTACTTTCGTTGATTTGGTCTATTGTTTTTTTGGTTTCTATTTCATTGATTTCTGCTCTGATCTTTATGATTTCTCTTCTCCTGCTGGGCTTAGGGTTTCTTTCTTGTTCTTTCTCCAGCTCCTTTAGGTGTAGGGTTAGGTTGTGTACCTGAGACCTTTCTTGTTTCTTGAGAAAGGCTTGTACCGCTATATATTTTCCTCTCAGGACTGCCTTTGTTGTGTCCCACAGATTTTGAACCGTTGTATTTTCATTATCATTTGTTTCCATGATTTTTTTCAATTCTTCTTTAATTTCCCGGTTGACCCATTCATTCTTTAGAAGGATGCTGTTTAGTCTCCATGTATTTTGGTTCTTTTCAAATTTCCTTTTGTGGTTGAGTTCTAGCTTTAGAGCATTGTGGTCTGAAAATATGCAGGGAATGATCCCAATCTTTTGATACCGGTTGAGTCCTGACTTAGGACCGAGGATATGATCTATTCTGGAGAATGTTCCATGTGCACTAGAGAAGAATGTGTATTCTGTTGCTTTGGGATGAAATGTTCTGAATATATCTGTGATGTCCATCTGGTCCAGTGTGTCCTTTAAGGCCTTTATTTCCTTGCTGATCTTTTGCTTGGATGATCTGTCCATTTCAGTGAGGGGAGTGTTAAAGTCCCCTACTATTATTGTATTATTGTTGATGTGCTTCTTTGATTTTGTTATTAATTGGTTTATATAGTTGGCTGCTACCATGTTGGGGGCATAGATATTTAAAATTGTTAGATCTTCTTGTTGGACAGACCCTTTGAGTATGATATAGTGTCCTTCCTCATCTCTTATTATAGTCTTTGGCTTAAAATCTAATTGATCTGATATAAGGATTGCCACTCCTGCTTTCTTCTGATGTCCATTAGCATGGTAAATTCTTTTCCACCCCCTCACTTTAAATCTGGAGGTGTCTTCGGGCTTAAAATGAGTTTCTTGGAGGCAACATATAGATGGGTTTTGTTTTTTTATCCATTCTGATACCCTGTGTCTTTTGACAGGGGCATTAAGCCCATTAACATTCAGGGTAACTATTGAGAGATATGAATTTAGGGCCATTGTATTGCCTGTAAGGTGACTGTTACTGTATATGGTCTCTGTTCCTTTCTGATCTACCACTTGTAGGCTCTCTCTTTGCTTAGAGGACCCCTTTCAAGATTTCCTGTAGAGCTGGTTTGGTGTTTGCAAATTCTTTCAGTTGTTGTTTGTCCTGGAAGCTTTTAATCTCTCCTTCTATTTTCAATGATAGCCTAGCTGGATATAGTATTCTGGGCTGCATGTTTTTCTCATTTAGTGCTCTGAAAATATCATGCCAGCTCTTTCTGGCCTGCCAGGTCTCTGTGGATAAGTCAGCTGCCAATCTAATATTTTTACCATTGTATGTTATAGACTTCTTTTCCCGGGCTGCTTTCAGGATTTTCTCTTTGTCACTGAGACTTGTAAATTTCACTATTAGGTGACGGGGTGTGGGCCTATTCTTATTGATTTTGAGGGGTGTTCTCTGAACCTCCTGAATTTTGATGCTCGTTCCCTTTGCCATATTGGGGAAATTCTCCCCAATAATTCTCTCTAGTATACCTTCTGCTCCTCTGTCTCTTTCTTCTTCTTCTGGAATCCCAATTATTCTAATGTTGTTTCGTCTTATGGTGTCACTTATCTCTCGAATTCTCCCCTCGTGGTCCAGTAGCTGTTTGTCCCTCTTTTGCTCAGCTTCTTTATTCTCTGTCATTTGGTCTTCTATATCACTAATTCTTTCTTCTGCCTCATTTATCCTAGCAGTGAGAGCCTCCATTTTTGATTGCACCTCATTAATAGCTTTTTTGATTTCAACTTGGTTAGATTTTAGTTCTTTTATTTCTCCAGAAAGGGCTTTTATATCTCTCGAGAGGTTTCTCTACTATCTTCCATGCCTTTTTCGAGCCCGGCTAGAACTTTGAGAATTGTCATTCTGAACTCTAGATCTGACATATTACCAATGTCTGTATTGATTAGGTCCCTAGCCTTCGGTACTGCCTCTTGTTCTTTTTTTTTGTGTTGAATTTTTCCATCTTGTCATTTTGTCCAGATAAGAGTATATGAAGGGGCAAGTAAAATACTAAAAGGGTGGCAACAATCCCAGGAAAATATGCTTTAGCCAAATTAGAAGAGATCCCAAATCGTGAGGGGGGAGAAAGGGGATAAAAAGAGGTTCAAAAAGGAAGAAAGAAAAAAAAAAAGAAAAAAAGAAAAGAAAAGAATTTTAAAAAAGAAAACAAATAAGAAAAATATAAAAAAGAAAAAATATATATATTAGATAAACTAGTAAAAAATCGTTTAAAAAGAAAAAGGTAACAGTTAAAAAAAAATTTTACCCGAAGGCGAAAAAAAAAAAAAAAACAAAAAAACAAAAAATGAAAAAGAAAAAAATTAAATTAACTGCAAGACTAAAAAAAAAAAAAAAAAAAAATCACAGGGAAAAAGCCATGAGTTCCGTGCTTGGCTTTCTCCTCCTCCGGAATTCTGCTGCTCTCCTTGGTATTGAAACCGCACTCCTTGGTAGGTGAACTTGGTCTCGGCTGGATTTCTTGTTGATCTTCTGGGGGAGGGGCCTGTTGTAGTGATTCTCAAGTGTCTTTGCCCCAGGCGGAATTGCACCGCCCTTAACAAGGGCCGGGGTGAGTAATCCGCTTGGGTTTGCTTTCAGGAGCTTTTGTTCCCTGAGCGCTTCCCGTAGAGTTCCGGAGGACTGGGAATACAAATGTCGGCCTCCTGTTCTCCGGCCCGGAGGAGCCGAGAGCCCAGGGCCCCACTCCTCAGTGCGCCCTCAGAGAACAGCGCCAGTTACTCCCATCTGCCTGACCTCCGGCCGCGCTCCGAGCTCACCGAGCCTGCGACCGGTTCAAGGTCACCCCGAGCTGCGAGCTTACTGTCGGCTCTGTCTCTGTAGCCGGCTTTCCCGTTCCAATACCCGCAAGCTCTGCGACACTCAGACACCCCAGATCCTTCTGTGACCCTGCGGGACCTGAGGCCACGCTGACCCCGCGTGGGCTTCGCCCCGGTTTAGCCTCTGGAGCGATGTCCCTCAGCGGAACAGACTTTTAAAAGTCCTGATTTTGTGCGCGGTTGCTCCGCCGCTTGCCGGGAGCCGGCCCCTCCCCCCGGGGTCTATCTTCCCGTCGCTTTGGATTCACTTCTCCGCCGGTCCTACCTTTCAGAAAGTGGTTGTTTTTCTGTTTCCAGAATTGCTGTTCTTCTTCTCTTCAATCTGCCGATGGATTTTCAGGTGTTTGCAATCTTTAGATAAGCTATCTAGCTGATCTCTGGCTAGCTGAAGTAGTCTCAGCCTGCTACTTCTCCGCCATCTTGACTCCTCCCTCAGTGTGGTTTTGATATAAATTTCCCTGATGGCTAGTGATGATGAACAAAAAATTTTTTTCATGTGTCTGTTAACCATTTGTATGTATTCTTTGGAGAAGTGTCTGTTCATGTCTTCTGCCTATTTTTTGACATGATTATCTGTTTTTGGAGTGTTGTTGAGGAGTTTGGGGTGTTGTTTGAGGAGTTCTTCATAGATCTTGGATATCAGCTCTTTATCTGTAGTGTCATTTGTGAATATCTTCTCCCATTCTGTGGGTTGCCTCTTTGTTTTGTTGACTGTTTCCTTTGCTGTACAGAAGCTTTTTATCTTGATGAAGTCCTAAAAGTTCACTTTTGCTTTTGTTTCCTTTGCCTTTGGACACCTGTCTTGAGAAGCTGCTGTGGCTGAACATACTGCCTATGTTCTCTAGCGTTTTGATAGATTCCTGCCTCACATTGAGGCCTTTCATCCATTTTGAGTTTATCTTTGTGTATGGTGTGAGAGAATGGTCAAGTTTCATTCTTCCATACATAGCTGTCCAATTTTCCCAGCACCATTTATTGAAGAGGCTGTCTTTTTTCCACGGATATTTTTTCCTGCTTTGTCAAAGATTATTTGACCATAGAGTTGAGGGTCCATATCTGGACCTTCTACTCTGTTCCATTGGTCTATGTGGCTGTTTTTGTGCCGGTACCATGCTGTCTTGGTGATCACAGCTTTGTAGTAAAGCTTGAAATCAGGCAACAGTATGATGCCCCCAGCTTTGTTTTTCTTTTTGAACATTTTCTTAGAGATTTGGGGTCTTTTATGGTTCCATACAAATTTTAGGATTGTTTGTTCCAGCACTTTGGAATTTTAACTGGGATGGCATTGAAAGTATAGATTGCTCTGGCAGTATAGACATTTTAATAATGTTTATTCTTCCAATCCATGAGCATGGAATGCTTTTCCATCTTTTTGTGTCTTCTTCAATTTCCTTCATGAGTGTTTTGTAGTTCTTCGAGTATAGATCCTTTACCTCTTTGGTTAGGTTTATTCCAAGGTATCTTATGGTTCTTGGTGATATAGTAAATGGGATCAATTTTCTAATTTCCCTTTCTATATTTTCATTGCTAGTGTATAAGAAAGCAACTGATTTCTGTGCATTGATTTTGTATCTTGCCACATTACTGAATTGCTGTATGAGTTCTTGTAACTGGGGAGTGGAGTCTTTTGGGATTTCCATATAAAGTATCATGTCATCTGGGAAGAGAGAGAGTTTGACTTCTTCTTTGCCAGTTTGAATACCTTTTATTTATTTTTGTTGTCTGATTGCTGTTCCTAGGACTTCTGGTACTATGTTGAACAACAGTGGCGAGAGTGGTCATCCTTGTTGTGTTCCTGATCTCATTGGGAAGGCTGTTAATTTTTCCCCATTGAGAATGATATTCACTGTGTGTTTTTCATAGATAGATTTTATGAGTTGAGGAATGTTCCCTCTATCCCTATATTTTGAAGAGTTTTGGTCAAGGAACAGATGCTGCATTTTGTCAAATGCTTTTTCTGCATCAATTGAGAGGACCATGTGGTTCTTCTCTCTTCTCTTATTGATTTGTTCTATCACATTGATTGATTTGCAAATGTTGAACCACCCTTGCATCCCAGGAATAAATCCCACCTGGTCATGGTGGATAATCTTTTTAATGTACTGTTGGTTCCTATTAGCTGGGATCTTGTTGAGAACCTTGGCATCCATATTCATCAGGGATATTGATCTGAAATTTTCCTCTTTGATGGGGTCTTTGCCTGGTTTGGGGATCAAGGTAATGCTGGCTGTATAGAAAGAGGCTCGAATTTTCCCCTCTGTTTCTATTTTTCGAAAGAGCTTCAGGAGAATAGGTGTTATTTCTTTTTTGAATGTTTGGTAGAATTCCCCAGGGAATCCTTCAGGTTCTGGACTCTTGTTTTTGGGGATGTTTTTGATCACTGCTTCAGTCTTGTTACTTGATATTGGTCTATTCAGGTTGTCAGTTTCTTCCTGTTTCAGTCTTGGAAGTTTATAGGTTTCCAGGAATGTATCCATTTCTTTTAGGTTGCTTAGTTTATTGACATATAACTGTTGATAATAATTTCTGATGATTGTTTCTATTTCCTTGGTGTTAGTCATGCTCTCCCCCCCTTTCATTCATAATTTTATTAATCTGGGTCCTCTCTCCTTTCTTTTGGATTAGTTTGGCCAGTGGTTTATCCATCTGATTGATTCTTTCAAAAACCAGCTTCTAGTTTTGTTGATGTGTTCTACTATATTCTAACTCCTTGATCTCTACTCTAATCTAATTATTTCCCTTCTTGTGTGTAGGGTTGGCTTAATTTGTTGTTGATTTTCCAGTTCTTTAAGGTGTAAAGAGAGTTGGTGTTTTTGGAATTTTTCAAATTTTTTTTTTTTTTTTTTTTTTAGTGAGGCTTGGATGGCTATGTATTTCCCTCCCTTAAGACTGCCTTTGCCATATCCCATAAGTTTTGGATCCACGTGTCTTCATTATCATTGGTTTCCATGAATTGTTTAAGTTCTTATTTGATTTCCTGGTTGATCCAAACATTCTTGAGCAGGATGGTCTTTAGCTTCCAAGTGTTTGAATTCCTTCTAAACTTTTTCTTGTGGTTGAGTTCCAGTTTTAAAGCATTGTGGTCTGAGAATATGCAGGGAATAATCTCAATCTTTTGGTGTTGGTTGAGCCCTGATTTGTGACCCAGTATGTGGTCTCTTCTGGAAAAAGTTCCATGTGCACTCAAGAAGAATGAGTATTCTATTGTTTTAGGGTGGAATGTTCTGTATATATTTATGTGGGCCATCTGGTCCAATGTGCCACTCAAAGCTCTTGTTTCTTTGTTGATTTTCTGCTTAGGTGATCTGTCTGTTGTTGAGAGTGGTGCATTCAGATCCCCTGCAATTAATGTATTCATATCATTATGACTTTTTATTTTGCTTAACAGTTGGCTTATATAATTGGCTGCTCCCATGTCGGGGGTATGAATATTTACAATTGTTAGATCTTCTTGGTGGATAAACTGTTTAAGGATGATGTAGTGTCCTTCTGTATCTCTGACTACAGTCTTTAGTTTAAAATCTATTTTATCTGATATGAGGATTGTGATCCCAGCTTTTTTTTGAGGCCCATTTGCATGAAAGATGGTTCTCCACCCCTTCACTTTCAGTCTGGATGTATCTTTAGGTTCGAAATGTGTCTCTTGTAGATAGCATATGAATGGGTCCTGTCATTTTATCCAGTTTGCAACCCTGTGCCTTTTTATGGAAGCATTTAGGCTGTTCACATTGAGAATAATTGTTGAAAGGTAAGTTTTTATTGACATCATATTGCCTGAGAAGTCCTTGTTTCTATACATTGTCTCTGTAACTTTCTGTTCCATGTCACTCTTGGGTTTTTTCTTCTTTTATAGAACCCCCCCCTTAGTATGTCTTGTAGTGCTGGCTTGGTGGTCAGACAATCTTTTAGACCTTGCCCATCTTGGAAGCTCTTTATCTCTCCATCCATTTTGAATGTCAGCCTTGCTGGATAAAGTATTCTTGGCTGCATGTTCTTCTCATTTAGTGCCCTGAATATGTCTTGCCAGCCCTCTCTGGTTTGCTAGATTTCGGTGGACAGGTCTGATGTTTTTCTGATGGTCCTTCCTCTGTATGTAAGGAGTCTCTTCCCCCTACCTGGCCTTATGACTTCTTGTCTGAAATTATGATTCATGAATTTCACAATCAAGTGTCTGGATGTCTTTCTAGACTCATTGATTTTGGGGGATGTCCTTTCTGCTTCTAGAACTCCATTTCCCAGATTAGGAAAGTTTTCATCCGGTATTTGTTCAACTATATCTTCTACTCTTCTCTCTTACTCCACCCTCTCAGGAATTTCAATAATTGTGACATTGGAACATTTCATGGGGTATTTATTTCCCTAATTCTGTTTTCATGGCCTCTAAATTGTTTGTTCCAGGCCTCCTCCTGGTCTTGCTTTTCTATCAATCTTCTAGATTTCTGTCTATCTTCTAGATCACTGATTTGATCTTCTGCCTCAGTTACCCTAGCTTTTAGAGTATTTAGATTAGATTGGATCTAGTTAATAGTATTTTTTACTTCTGCCAGATCAACTCTCACTTCCACCCCTAGAGAATCTATGTTGCCACTAATTGTTTTCTCCAACTTAGCCATTGCCTGGAGTTACCCTGAATTCCATTTCCATTTTGTATATATCCATATCCAATCGTTCTGTGGCAGAGGTCTCAGTCTCTGAATTTTTCCTCTGTTCTGTGTTCCTTCTCCTAGTCGTTTTGGTGAGACGTGGTTGAGGGGATGTATAACTGAATATATCAACCACGATCCAGTCAAGATGCCCCTCTGCACAGATGATCTCCTGCCCCTGTAGAGATCCAGAAGTGTATAATCTTAAATTTTAGGCTTATGTCATGGGTGTTCAGAGTGCTCTGGTAGATACTTAGCTCATCTCAGGGGACTGGTTGAAACAGGGTTTTCTACTTCTCCACCATCTTGCCCTCCCCTCTTGTCTTAGGTTTTCTAATGTATGATTTATATTTATTAGGTCACTTTGAGGAGGTTCAATGTGGATTTTTTTTCTGGTTATTTTAATGGTTCTTGATCTTTTATTGACCTTGAATAACATCCTTTCCCTTCTATTAATACTTTCATTACCTGTTGTATTTTTACACATCACATCATGTTGTGTTCCTTATTTTCCCTTGGACTCCATTAGGTAAGGATGGAGTTTGGCTTAGAGTATGCTATCGGAGTTCAAGTTCCCATGTTATAGATAATGGGTTGGGGAGGCATCAAAGCCATAGTCATAGGTACTTTTATGGTACTTATATACCATAAGGTATATCCAGAAGTCTGGCAGTCATAAAGGTATTTTGGTTCCATTCCAGCAATATACCCTCAGGAACACATTTTCCTTCTATCATAAAGGGTCTTTCTATGGCCAGTGGGCTCCACTTTCCTGTTTGATATTGGGAAACTGCATATGTGGGTAACCCAATGTCTTATTTCCTCATTTAAACACTGATATTCTAATTTTACATTTGCCCAAGGAATTAGAGCTGTTAGGATGTGTGATATCTACTTCTGGCTGGGCAGTTATCTCAGGCGACCATTATTGCCTTGAGATTATAGCTGTTCTAAGACTACCACACATACCAACCATTCCTAACTATAACATTGACAATCAACAGAGAAACATGTCTCATGCTGTTGTTTAGTATTATTTTTAGTGTTTTTTTCCAGCTGCTTTGTGCCAAGCTTCCATTGCTCTGTATACTTTTGTGTGACATTTATGTTTTGTATTATGTTGTGAAGATTTCCATCTGTGTACCTAATGATGAAAAAGGTACAATTGCATGGGTGTTAAATTGAGATTGGTTTCAAAAAGTTGAACATTTAATATGATTTGATGGATTGGGAATTGAGAAAAACATTGGCTTGCCATTGTTACTCCAGTTACACCTGTCAGTCCAACAAGGAACTGTAAGGGTTTCCTTCCTTTTGGTGAGTCTGTCTTTGGCATGCATTGTAAATTGAGCATAAATGAGGATGGATAAAACAACACAATTAGGGTATCTGTATCTGGCTAGAAAGTCCTATGGGTTAAATTTCAGGGTGTAGGCCACTCTTGTAGGGTATGACTGGGAGTGGTTTTATTAACATAGATTGCCACATTCTTAGGGTAGAAATCTGTAGTGTGATAAAGAAGCCTGATATATACCACAAAGGATAATGATATATGCTATGTTTCCTATGTCTCCTCTACATACTTTACAAAGTGTCCCTGTTCTTTTAAAGTCTGGACATAATATCCACGGATCTATTGTTCACATTGTTCATTCATACCTATTTTCTAATAGGTGAATATGGACTAAATAGTGTAAATTGGGAGTGTAGTAAATGATCAGTTTTTTGGATTATTTCTATTTAAAGATATAATTCCACATTCTGTGTATTCAGTACCTGTTCTTTTCTAATAAAATGCTAGCACACAAATCAGGAACTAAATCTGGGTTATTTTAAGAGTCTCTGTCATGTGGCCAATGCTGCCCTCAATTCAGTAAGATAAAAGTAGCACCTGGTTGCCTTGGTATATGCTGGTTATAATACCAAGAGCCGGTTAGTAGTTTGTAGTAGTTAGTAGTAACCAATCTTCATCTGTGTCAGTGTCTGACACAGTATCTGATAGAGTTGTTATTCAATCCTTGGTGAAGTTAAACTTCCTTTTATGAAGTTTAAAATGGAGGTTTCCACTGCTTCATCAGCTTCTCTAAATATTTAGTGGCTCTATTGATTGAGGTTTCCCAGTGAGTAGATGGTGACAGTGACAGTAGATGGTGACAGTGAAGGATGGGGTGGAGAGGTTGGCTTTGGTGATGCTGGTGATGTCGATGAGTCCTCTGTTGCCATGAGATGACCAGGATAGTGATCCTTGGAGAAAGTAGTAGATGTCACAGCCAGTGGCGTTGTTCTGGGCCAAAAGGTGGCATTCCATTTCAGAACTCTGCTATTGCTGGAGCTGTCAGAGGAGTATCCGTAGCTGCAGTGAGCATGGTGTCTAATAGTGAGCAACAGGCAACAGAGTATGGCCAGCCGGCAGCATGTTCCACTGACCCGCTTAGTAATCTTGGTAGAGTTAAAAATGCATTATGGGGGGCGCCTGGGTGGCTCAGTGGGTTAAAGCCCCTGCCTTCGGCTCAGGTCATGATCCCAGGATTCTGGGATCGAGCCCCACATCGGGCTTTCTGCTCAGCAGGGGACCTGCTTACTCCTCTCTCTGCCTGCCTCTCTGCCCACTTGTGATCTCTCTCTGTCAAATAAATAAATAAAATCTTTAAAAAAAATGCATTATGGATTTCTGCCTGCAAAATAAGGATAGTATCCTAGACACTTTTAATTCTTTCTTGTTGTTCTAAGGATAGAACACAATAGATAGGATAGATAGACCATAATAGATGATAATAGGTAATAGATAATAACAAGGATATTTAGGATTATGTCCATTCTTGCCAACATTTCCCCATGCATAGTCACCTTGCATCATACTAGGCTAAATATTAGGCATCTGGGGTTAATACAATGAAGATGGTATTCTTCATGGCTGACGTTTTTACAGAACCATCACATTATCATCTTTAATTTGATATAATATGGTTTTTTTCTTCAGTCATCCAGTAGGATTTATTGGTGGCAGGTGCTATAATTTCACCAGTACTATATATATATATGTCATTATTATTTCTTTTAATGAATATTTTTCCTTCTAATTTAGAATCTGGGGTATTGTTAGTACTCTTATCTGTTTGGGTACTTGCAATGTTAATTCATAGGTGTTCCATTCTTTCTATATTTATGATTTAGAGATCTTGCCACCTCCCAGATTGCTTTAGTCCAAGCTTTTATATCAGGATTAGTATGTTTCTGCTTGAGTAAGCCATTACACCCTTTCATTTGACCCAAATGTGGTTGGCTTCTAGGTTTAAGTGGAGGTTCCACATTATGCTTTGCCCATATTTTTTTTTAAGATTTTATTTATTTATTCAACAGAGATCACAAGTAGGCAGAGAGGCAGGTGGGGGGGGGGAGCAGGCTCCCCACTGAGCAGAGAGCCCGATGTGGGACTCGATCCCAGGACACTGGGATCATGACCCGAGCCGAAGGCAGAGGCTTTAACCCACTGAGCCACCCAGGCGCCTCCTTAGCCCATTCTTACATTTGCTTTTCTTTGAAGTGGGTGCCCTGATCTGATTCTATGATGGCTGGGATACCATAGCAAGCAATCCAAATTTCTAATGCTCTGCTGGTGGATTTTTGTTAATTCTTCCTGGAAAGATAAGCGCAATCCTATTCTGGATCATGAGTCCACAATAGTGCATGCAAACAGTTGACTCTCTGATATAGACAAGGGTTCTATATGACCCTTTGTATCATCTGGAAGTGTCTGTCAGCTTTGACCTTCCATGGAGTATTCATTAGTGACCTCCAACCCTTAAACTTTCAGCAATTCTCACATTTCTTAATTTGAAATTGGAGGTATTTGGTGTGTGTAAATATGTGTTTCTTGGCCATGTTCTAGTGATTTTTGTGCCAACATGACCTGTTTAGTGAAATACACCCATGCAGTAATCCAATCATTTGGCATATCTTTGTGCTCAGCTTTTATGTTCCACTGTCCTTTTTGTTGATCTGGGGTTGTATTTTGAGTTGGTTTCCTCATTAATCACGAATAGTTGTGGTTTTTTTAAATTTCAGGAATTTTATATATTTTTTGTAGTGAGTCTATCTGATCATTAAGTTTTCTTACTCAAGAGTTGTCTTTCTGATGTGCAGAGACCTGTGTGATGAACATGGAGGTATCAGCCAGTGCCATTTGCTGTCCCATGTCCTTATGTTCTTATGAACTCCATATGTTTATATTTCCCATTTTCCAGGCATTTCCCCACCATGTTCCTGACCAAAGAGCTATTTCATTAGCTGTTGCCCATGAGTCTGAGAAAAGATGAATGTCATTCTAATTTTCCTTAACAGATTGTCCAATCACCAATTTTATGGCTATTAACTCAGCATATTGTGCTGATTTTCTCAAGCCCATTTCCGACAGGGCTGGACCATCATTAGTCCTCAAGGATGCTGCCTGCCAGCATTTTCCAGATGGTGTCATGGAGGCTGATCCATCTATAAACCAGGCATTGTTGAATGTCACAGACCACGGCAGTCCCCATTGCCCAACTGCTGGAGCTTGGATAGGCTCACCCCTCAGGAATTCTGGCAAGTCCACTATTGGCATATTGGAGATTTTCTCAGTTCATACAGAAGTTGACCTTCAATCCATTTGCCTTGCTTGGAAATATACCATTTCCATGTTAAGACTTTATGGTCAGGAGTAGTTTCTGTTTGTCAGAGGCTCGCTTACCCCACTCCAGTATAGGCTGTAGGAGTTTAAGTATAATTAGCTTATTTTCTATCAGTGGCTCTGTATTTTGTAGGGCTTATAGAGTACCTAGGCGAGCCTTTAGCTGGTTCAAAAGGAATTTCATTTTTTTTTAAGATTTATTTTTTTTGAAAGTGAGAGAGAGACAGAGACAGCATGAGCAGAGGGGGAGGGGCAAAGGAAGAGGGAGAAGCAGATTTCCCACTGAGTAGGGAACCCGATGAGGGGCTCCATCCCAGGACTCTGAGATTATGACCTGAGCCCAAAGGCAGATGTTCAACTGACTGAGCCACTCAGGTGCCCCAGAACATAGGAATTTCTTAGTCCAAAATACAGTTGGGTAATATTTGGGGTCCTGTGATGTTTTAGACCACAGAGACCACATTGCAAACCCTTGTGATTGCAGGCATTCTGGTTTATCTCTAGAGTCCTCATTAGCCGATGCCAGTGAATTACAGTTCTGACAGCATTTGTGAAATAAGTAAAGGCAGACTCTTGAGTCTCTGTCCATCTAAACTCCTTACTCTTCCTAGTTATTTCATAAATGTTTGTAATATGATCCTCATGTGTGGTATGTGCTGTTTCCAATATTCAAACAGTTGGATCAGTTTTAGAGCTGCTGCTTTTGCAGTACAAATGGAATGCAATCTAGCTTGTCTGGGTCTGGGTCTGGTGTTTTTTGCCTTCAGAAGACCTAGAAATTTTATTGGTTGTTACTTGGGTCAGTGGTTCATTCTCTGAGTGTAAGGAATTAAATTAATTCTGCTGTGATTCTAGTCTGTTCTTCCCAGCTATCCCCATAAGTATGTCATCAATACAGGAAATGCTGGTTTGTCTATGTGTTGTTTTCTTGAAAGGCCTCGATGTTTTGTGTTAGAAAGTTGTGGGCTATTATCGGACTGTTGTGATATTCTTGTGGTAACAAAGTGAACTGATATTATCTGCCTTCCCATATGAGAGGAGTCATGGGTTGGCTCTCTTATCAGCTGGAATAGCAACAATATGTCAGATAAGTCTATCACCAAGTAGTAAGTTCCTCATCCAGTGGTGATATTGTTTATGATAACACCTATATCTAGGAGTGCTCCCGCAATTGGGGGAGAGTATTTAACTTCCCATAACTACTGTAAATCTATATTACCCATCTGATTTTAACAAGGCTAGACTGGATTATTGAATGGTGAAATAGTAGGGCCATTCTTTTGTTCCTTTAGGTGTTCTTGAATTTTTTTTTATTTGTATGTGTCTTATTACATCTATTCCAGGAACATTTTCTAAATTGAGACCAATAATGAATTTAGCCTTAATATGTGGTTGTTCGTTTAGAACCTCCTCCTCAGGAGCTTCCCAAGTGAAATCTGAGATTGGACCTTGTATATGTAGGGCAGAGAGAGAGAAAGAGAAAAGAAAGAGGCAGGCCACTCAGGTTGGTAGGTGGCAGTTTTCGTAAGCAAAGGAAATGTACATGGCTTGTCTTAGGCAATAGCAAGATGACGGGATCCCCCATACCTGCTGCCAAATCCAAATTATATAGAAGCCTTCACTGGGTTCAGTCTTGTATGCTGGGCGGGTGCTCTTGATACCACATCACTATCTCAAGCCTATGTCTTTGGAGAAGCCTGTAGGAGCTGGAAAGGCAAGTAGAATATACATTCCAAGGAGAGGGATGGAGGTGAAGAGCTTCTGAGTGCCTGGGTCCAGCTCATGGGGTGACTGGCAGTCGCATCTTTTTTGATGACCTTTCGAAACAGTGGTCTATCATCAATTGTTAGGAACCTATGTACTCTTGTCCCTGGGCTAATTTTACTCTTAATCCTTCAACTAATCCCTTTTGTTGTTAAAATTTTTTAAATTAGTTGGATATCCTTGTACCATTATTACTTGGGACCCTGTATGTGATAATACAGTGGTATGTATTGTATTTTTTGAAATTTATTAATTTTTAAATTTCTTTTTATTTTTTAATTGAAATATAGTTGACACACAGTATTACATTAGTTTCAGATGTATAAAAGAGCAATCTGACAACGTTGTATGTCACATCATGCTCAGCATAAGTGTAGCTACCATCCATCTCCATGCAACACTATTACAGTATTACTGTATTACAGTACACTATTACAGTACCACTGAGTTTATTCCCTGCACTGTACCTTTTATCCTCAGGACTTATTTAGTAGTCTGTACCTCCCACTCCCCTTCACCCATTTTTGTGCATCCTTCTACCCCCTCCCCTCTGGCAACTATTTGTTCTCTATATTTATGGGTCTTTCTGCTTTTGTTTGCATGTTTTTAGATTCCACATGTAAGTGAAATCATCCAGTATTTGTCTTTTTCTGAGTTATTTCACTTAGCAGAATACACTCTAGGTCCATCCGTGTTGTCAAAAAGGCAAGATTGTACTGCCTTTTTTTTTTTAAGTAACTGAGTCATATTAAGTTATATATGTATACATAGTCATGTCTATATCCATTGATGGACACTTAGATTGTTTTCATGTCTTTATAAATCATGTTGCAATAAACATAGAGGTGTGGGTATCTTTTTGAATTAGTGCTTTGTTTTATGTAGGTAAATATCCATTCGTGGAATTACTGGATCATATGGTATTTCTATTTTTTTTTTTCATGTAGAGGTTTTGTTTGAACATAGACTTTCATTTCTCTTGAACAAATGTCCAAGAGTGCAATTGTTAGGTCATAGGGAAATTACATGTTTATTTTTTATTTTTAAAATTTAAGTATAGTTCACACAATGTTAATCAGTTTCAGGGGTACATGACTGGACTAGTTTATATATTACGCTGTATTCCCTCCAAGTGTAGCAACTATCTGTCCTGTTAGGTCACTATTACAGTATCATTGACTGTATTCTTACACTATGCCTTTTATTCCCCTGACTTATTCATCCCATGCTGGGTGCACGTATCTTTTCAAGTTAGTAGGTTTTGTTTTGTTTTCACAGTCTTGAGGTTTTTTGTTTTTGTTTTTGTTTTTAACACTTATCATGCCATGAATGCACAGGGAATGGGTTTCAGCAGCTCAGGCTCCTGTCTCACAATGTGTGTCCATACTGATTTCTCCAGTAATTGCACCAGCTTATATTCCCACCAATAGTACATGAGGGGTTTCCTTTTGTCCACATCCTCTCAAATACGTGTTGCTTCTTGTTTTTTGTTCTGTTTTTGTTTGTTTGTTTGTTTTGCCATTCTGACAGGTATAAGGTGGTATCTTATTATGGTTTTCATTTGTATTTCCCTGATGATTAGTGATGTTGAGCATTTTTTCATGTGTCTGTTGGCTACTTGTATATCTTCTTTGGAGAAATATCTGTCCATAACTTCTGCCCGTTTTTTTTTTTTTTTAATTTTATTTATTTATTTGAGACAGAATGAGTGAGAGAGAGCATGAGACAGTAGAAGATCAGAGAGAGAAGCAGACTCCCCAAAGAGCTGGGAGCCCGATGTGGGACTCGATCCTGGAAGTCTGGGATCATGACCTGAGCTGAAGGCAGTCGCTCAACCAACTGAGCCACCCAGGCGCCCACCGTTTTTAATTGTTTATTTGATCTCTGGCATTGAGTTGTGTAAGAGTTCTTGATATATTTTGGATATAAATCCCTTTTCAAATATACCATTTGCAAATATATTCTCCCATTCAGTAGGCTGTCTTTCTTGTTTTCTTGATGATTTCTTGACTGTGCAAAACCTTTTTGTTTTGATGTAGTCCACGATAGTTTATTTTTACTTTTGTTTCCCTTGCCTCAGGAGACGTCTAGAAAAATATTGCTATGGCTGATGTCAGAGAAATTACTGCCTGTGTTCTTTTCTAGGATTTTTATGATTTCAGTTCTCACATTTAGGCGTTTAATCCATTTTGAGTGTCTTTTAGTGTATGGTGTAGGAAAGTAGTCCAGTTCATTCTTTTGCAGGAAGCTGTCCAGTTTTTCCAGCACTGCTTATTGAAGAGACTGTCTTTCCCCCATTGTATATGCTTGCCTTCTTTGTTATTGATCAATTGACCATTTAAATGTGGGTTTATTTCTGGGCTCTCTATTCTGTCCCATTGATTTATGTTTCTATTTTTATGCTAGTACCATACCGTTTTGATTACTATAGCTTTGTAGTATATCTTGAAATCTGGAATTGGACATCTCCAGCTTTGTTCTTTCTCAGGATTTCTTTGGCCATTCAGGGTCTTCTGTGGTTTCATACAAATTTTAGGATTATGTGTTCTAGTTTTGTGAAAAATGCTGTTGGTATGTGTGTGTGTGTGTGTGTGTGTGTGTGTGTGTGTGTGTGTGTATTTTTTTTAAGGATGCTTGCAACCCAAATCCTTTTTTTTTCCTTTTCTTTTTTAAGATTTTATTTATTTGACAGAGAGAGAGATCACAAGTAGGCAGAGAGGCAAGCAGAGATAGAGGGGGAAGCACATTCCCTGCTGAGCAGACAGCCTGATGTGGGGCTCGGTCCCAGGACCCTGAGACCATGACCTGAGCTAAAGGCAGAGGCTTAACCCACTAAGCCACACAGGTGCCCCAGTATTTTTTTTTTTTAAGATTTATTTATTTATCTTGAGAGTAAGAAAGAGAGCAGAGGGGAGGGACAGAATCCTCAGGCAAATTTCCTGCTAAGTATGGAGCCCCATGTGGGGCTTGATCTCATGACTCATGAGATAATGACCTGAGCTGAGACCGAGAGTTGCATACTTAACCAACTGAACCATCCAGGCACCCCCAAAATGCTGTTAGTATTTTAATGGGGACCACATTGAATCTGTAGATTACTTTGGATAATATGGACATTTTAACAATATTAATTCTTCCAACCCATGAGCATGAAATATCTTTCCATTTCTTTGTGTCATCTTTGATTTCTTTCATCAGTATTTAATAGTTTTTGGAATACAGATCTTTTACTTCTTTATTTAAGTTCATTCCTAGGTATTTTATTATTTCTGGTGCAATTATAAATATTTTTAATTTCTCTTTCTGTCACTTTGTTGTTACTGTATAGAAAAACTACCAAATTTCTGGGTATTTAATTTTGTATCTTGTTACTTTACTGAATTTATTATTTCTGATAGTTTTTTGATAATCTTTAAAATTTCCTATTTATAGATCATGTTGTCTGTGAATAAGGACAGTTTAACTTCTTTACGAATATGGATGCCTCTTATTTCTTTTTCTTGTCTGATTGCTGTGGCTAGGGCTTCTGGTACTATGCTGAATAAAAATGGTGAGAGTAGATATTCTTGTTCCTGACCTTAGATGGAAAGCTCTGAGTCTATCATCACTGAGAATGTTGTTAGTTCTGGGTTTTTTACATATGGCCTTTATTATATTGAGGTATGTTTCCTCTAACCCCATTTTGTTGACAGATTTTACTTTTTTTAAAGACTTTAATTTAAATTCAATTAGTTAACATATAATATATTGTTGGTTTCAAAGGCACAGGTGTGTGATTCATCAGTCTTCTGTAATACCCAGTGCTCATTACATAACATGCTTTCCTTAATGTCCATCACCCAGTTATCCCATCCCTCCACTTCCTTCCCCTCCAGCAACCCTCAGTATGTTTCCTCTGACTAAGCGTCTCTTATGGTTTGTCTCCCTCTCTGGTTTCATCTTGTTTTATTTTGTTGACAGTTTTTAATCATGAATGGCTGTTGAATCTTGTCAGATTTTTTCACATCTATTGATGTGATCATAGCCTTTTTATCCTTCATTTTGTTGAGGTATGTCCTTCTATTGCACTGATTGGTATACAAACATTGAATCATCCTTGTATCCCCAGAACAAATCCCACCTGATGAAGGTGAATGATGTTTTTAGTTTGTTGTTATATGCAGTTTACTAATATTTTCTTGAGAACTTTTGTATTTATGTTCATGAGGGATATTGGCCTGTAGTTCTCTCTCTCTCTCTCTCTTTTTTTTTTTTTTTTTTTTGGTGTCTTTGTCTGGCTTTGGTTTCAGGGTAATACTGGCCTCATAGAATGTATTTGGAAGCTTTCTTTCCTCACCTATTTTTTGGAATAGTTTGAGGAGAACAGATATTAACTGTTCTTTAAATGTTTGGTAGAACTCCTCTGTGATCCATCTGGTCCTGAACTTTCATTTTTTGGTAGTGTTTTGATTACTAGTTCAATTTCATTGCTTGTAATTGGTTTGTTCAGATTTTCTATCTCTTTCTGGTTCAGTTTTGAGAGATTGTATTTCTAGGAATATATTTCTTTTAGCTTGTATAGTTTGTTGGCATAATTTTTTTGGTAGTACTTTCTTATAAACTTTTGTATTCCTGTGGTGCCACTTATTATATATCCTCTATCATTTCTGATTTTATGTTGGTCCTTTCTCTTTTTTCTTGATGAACCTGGCTAAGGGTTTTTCAATTGTGTTTATCTTTTCAAAGAAACATCTCTTAGTTTCATTTATTTCTCTCTCTCTGTCTCTGTTTCTCTTTCTCTCTCTCTCTCTCTTTTTTTTTTTTTTTTTTAGTCTTTATGTTATTTATTTCTTCTCTGAACTTTATCATTTTCTTTCTTCTATTCACCTTGGGGTTTGTTCTTCTTTTTTCATTTCCTTTAGGTGTTAGATTAAATTGTTTATTTGAGCCTTTTCTTGTTTCTTGAGGTAGGACTGTTTTGAGATATACCTCCCTCAAAGAACTGCTTTTGCTGTGTCCCTTTGATGTGGGGCCGTTGTTTTCATTTTCATTTTTCACCATGTATTTTTTTTTTCCAGTTTCTTTTTTGATTGCTACATTGACCCACTGGTTGTTTAGTAACATGTTTAGTGTTCACATGTTTGTGTTTCTTCAGTGTTTTTCTTGTGACTTATTTCTAGTTTCATAATGTGGTTGGAAAAGGTGCATGATATGATTCCAGTCTCCTTCAATTTATTGAGACTTGCTTTATGGCCTAAAATGTAATCTATTCTGGAGACTGATCCACCTGCATTTCACAAGAAGGTGAATTCTGTTATTTTTTGATGAATTGTCCTGTATATATCTGTTATGCCTGTCGGGTCCATTCTGTCATTCAAAGACCTTATTTCCTCACTGATTACCTGAATGATCTATCCATTGATCTAAGTAGGCTGTGAAGGTCCCTTACTATTACTGCATTACCATCAATTTCTCTCTTTTTTAAAAAAAGAATTTGTTTATTTATAGAGCATGAGTGGAGGGAAAGGCAGAGGGGGAAAGAGAATCTCAAGCAGACCTGCACTGAGCGGGGAGCCTGACATGGGGCTTGATCCCATGATCCTGAGATCATTACTTGAGCCAAAATCAAGAGTCATATGCTTAACCTCTGAGCTACCCAGGCACCCCATCAATTTTTCTTTATATCCATTAATATTTGCTTTGTATATTTAAGTGCTCCAGTGTTGTATGCCTGGATATTTATAATTCTTATATTCTCTTGTTTGATTGATCCTTTTATCATTATGTAACACTCTTCTGTGTCTCTCTCTCTAGTCTCTGTTTTAAAATCTATTTCTTTGGGCACCTGGGTGGCTCAGTGGGTTAACCCTCTGCCTTTGGCTCAGGTCATGATTTCCGAATCCTGGGATGGAGCCCTCCATCAGGCTCTGCTCAGTGGGAAGCCTGCTTCCCCCTCTCTCTCTGCCTGCCTCTCTGCCTACTTTTGATCTCTGCCTGTCAAATAAATAAATAAAATCTTTTTTAAAAAAAAAAGTCTATTTCTTTCTGATGTAAGTATTGCTATTCCAGGATTTTATTTTATTTTTTTTCTGCTTCCTTTTACATGGTGAATGTTCTTCCATCTCTTCGCTTTCAGTCTGTATGTATCTTTAGGTCTGAGGTGAATCTCTTGTAGGTCTTGCTTTTTTATCCTTTGTGCTACTCTATCTTTTGTTTGGAGCATTTAGGCCATTTATAGTTAAGGTAATTATTGGTAGATACATACTTATTACCCTTCTAAAATTTGCTTTCTTGTTGTTTTTGTAATTATTTTTGTTCTGTAATTCTTTTTTCTTCTTTTGCTCTCATTTTTGCAGTCAAGTTTTTATAGTGTTATTTGTGGCTTGCTTTCAGTTTTTTGTGTACCTAAGTTTTGGGTTTGTGGTTGCCATTAGGTTCACATATAACATCCTAAGTAAATAGCAGTCTATATTAATTTGATAGTCATTTAAGTGCAAATACATTTAAAAACAAAACAAAACAAAAAATTTTCCCCTTCTCTACCATTTTTACTCTTTTCTCCATATTTTAAGTGCACATGGCCATATTTTACCTCTTTTTGTTCATAGTTTCTTATGTCTTATGGCCATTTCTTTTCCACTTAATGAAGTCCCTTTAACATTCCTTGTAAGGGTGCTTTAGTGGTGATAAACTCCTTTATCTTTTGTTTGGGGAAACTCTTTATCTCTCTTTCAAATCTTGAGGATAACCTTGCTAAGTAGAGTACTCTTGGCTGTAGATTTTTTCCTTTCAGCACTTTGATTATGCTGTTTCCTTCTGACTTACAAAGTTTGTGCTGAAAAATAAGCTGAAAGTCTTATAGTTTTTTCCCCAGTATGTAACTTTTCCCCCTTCTCTGGATACGTTTAAGATTCTCTCTTTATCTTTAATCTTTGTTTAATTATTACCTTCTATGTGTGGTGTGGATCTTCTTTGGTTCATCTTATTTGAGGCTCTGTGATTCTTGAAATTGGATGTCAAGTTTTCAGTTACTATTTCTTTAAATAAATTTTTATACTTTTGTCTCTCTTCTTCTGGGATCCTTATAATGTGACTGTTTGTCCATTTGATGTTGTCCAAGAGGTCTCTTGCTCTGTCCTCATCACTTAAAATTATTTTCTTTTTGTTGTTCAGCTTCTGTGCTTTCTGTCACTGTCTTCCAGATCACTACATTCTTCTAACCTGTCAATTCCCTGTAGTGTGTTTATTTCAATTATTCTATTGTCTAGGTCTCATTGGTTCTTTTAAATATTTTCTATCTATTGAAGGTCTCACTGAGTTTTTCCATTCTTTCTTCTTGGCCAGTGAATATCTTTATAATTATTTTAAAGTCTTTTATCAGGTATATTGCTTATTTCTCTTTTTAAATTTTTAATTATTCATTTAAATTCAATTTAGTTAACATTAACTGTATTATTAGTTTCAGGGCAGAATTTAGCGATTCATCAGTTGCATATTAAAACTCAATGCTCATTACAAGTGCCCTCCTTAAGGGCTGGCTCATCACTCAGTTACCACATTCCCTCACCCACGTGCCCTCCAGCAACCCTCGGTTTATTTCCTATAGCTATAAGTTTCTTATGGTTTGTTCCCTTTCTGTTTTTATCTTATTTTTCCTTCCCTTCCCCTGTGTTCATCTTCCCCTGTGTTCATCATTTAAAAAATTCCACATGTGAATGAAATCATATAGTATTTGTCTTTCTCTGACTTATTTCACGTAACATAATACTCTCTAGTTCCATCCACATCATTGCAAATGGTAAGATTTCATTTTTTTCTTCTCATTTTTTTTATTATGTTAAGTTAGCCACCATGCAGTACATCAATAGTTTTTCATATAGTGTTCAAACAAGATTTCATTTCAATAGTGGTGAGAGTTGACATCCCTGCTGTATTCCTGACCTTAGGGAAAAAGCTCTGTTTATTCCCGTTGAGGATAATATTCACTGTGGGTCTTTTTTATGTCCTCTCTATCCCCATGTAGTGGAAAGTTTTTATCAAGAAAGGATGCTATATTTTGTCAAATGCTTTTTCTGCATCTGTTGAGAGGATTATTTCTTTTCTTTTCTTTTAAAGATTTTGTTTATTTATTTGGCAGAGATCACAAATAGGCAGAGAGGCAGGCAGAGGGATAGGTGGGGGAAGCAGGCTCCTTACTGAGCAGAGAGCCTGATGTGGGCCTCGATCCCAGGACTCTGGGATCATGATCTGAGCTGAGGGCAGAGGCTTTAACTCACTGAGCCACCCAGGCAGCCCTATTTCTTATTAATGTGGTGTGTCATGTTGATTTTATTTGCAGATGTTGAACCATTCATGCAGCCCAGTAAATACCATTTGGTCATGGTGAATAATTCTAATGTACTGTTTGGTCCTATAGCTAGTGTCTTGGTGAGAATTTTTGCATCCATTTTCCTCAGGGATATTGGTCTATAATTCTCCTTAGTGGGGTCTTTGTTTGGTTTTGGGATCAAGGTAATGCTGATCTCATAGAATGAATTTGGAAGTGCTTTCCATTGCTATTTTTGGGAACCGTTTCAGAAGAATAGGTATTAATTCTTCTTTAAAAGATGGATAGATTTCCCCTGGGAAGCCATCCAGCCCTGGACACTTGTTTGTTGGGAGATTTTTGATTAGGGATTAAATTTCTTTGGTGGTTATGGGTCTGTTCAGGTTTCCTATTTCTTCCTGCTTTGGTTTTGTTTGTTTATATGTTTCTAGGAATTTATCCATTTCTTCCAGATTGCCTAATTTGTTGGCATATAATTGCTCATAATATTCTCTTATAATTGTATTTCTTTGATGTCAGTTTTCATCTTTTGTTCATGGTTTTATTTATTTGGATCCTTTCTCTTTTCTTTTTGATAAGTCTGGCTAAGGGTTAATCAATCTTATTAATTCTTTCAAAGAAAGAACCAGGTCCTAGTTTCTTGTGCTCTATCTCTCTCTCTCTGTGTCAAATAAATAAAATCTTAAAAAACCAAAATAGAGACACCTGGTTGGCTCAGTCATCAGGTGTCTGCCTTTGGCTCGGGTCGTGATCCCAGGGTCCTGGGATGGAACCCTGCATTGGGTTTCTTGATCTGCAGGGAGCCTGCTTCTCCCTCTGCCTGCTGCTCCCTCTGCCTGCTGCTCCCCCTGCCTGTGCACATGTGCGCCCTCTCTGTCAAATAAATAAATCTTTAAAGAAACCCAAAAACTAGATCTCCAAATAAGAAAAATATATAAACAGGGGCGCCTGGGTGGCTCAGTGGTTTAAGCCGCTGCCTTCGGCTCAGGTCATGATCTCAGTGTCCTGGGATCGGGTCCCGCATCGGGCTCTCTGCTCAGCAGAGAGCCTGCTTCCCTCTCTCTCTCTCTGCCTGTCTCTCCATCTACTTGTGATTTCTCTCTGTCAAATAAATAAATAAAATCTTAAAAAAAAAAAAAAGAAAAAGAAAAATATATAAACAATGCAAAATAAAATACAATGAAAGGTACCAAAAATTAAAAAAATATATAAAGTATATGTAAAAAATTAAAAAATAAATGAAAAATAAAAAAAAAAACAACAAAAAATAAAAGACTAAAGAATAAAAATACAAAGAATACTACTGTTTTCCACTATTGCGGAATATTTGCACCCCTGGATAATTAGTAATCTTGTGGGAGGGAATTATTTGTGCTGGTCTTCTGGGGGAGGGGCCTACTGGGTAGATTCTCAGGTGGACTTGTCCTAGTGGACAAGTGCCTCCAGGGTGCAGGAAGGCAGGGCTTGGTGTAAGCAGCTCCGGACTCCACTAGGTGGTGCTGTTTTGCCCTTGAAGACTTTCAGCACCTAGAGTAGGAATGAATATGGTAGTTTCTAGCCCTGGAGTTAAAAATTTGCTCCCCCACTGTTCATTGAGCCCTCACAGAAAAGCAGTCAATCACTCCTGTATCTCCAGTGTCCGTCAAAACTTTGTGTTCACCCAGCCTGTGACCCAGTGTTTTTATCTCAGGCATGTGACTAAGATACAAAACTGCGCATTTTAGGGGCCCGAGCTACTCCTGGGGAAAGAGGGATGTCTCACCAGGGTTCTGTGTCTTGCTGGACCCCTCCCTGGAAAGTGGTCACAGGACTTCCCAGCAGCTTGCAGTTGATGAAAGCACAGAGCAAAAAGGCTGTATGGAGACTCCCTGTTCTCAGCAGGCTTCCCCACTCCTATGCCTGGGAACTCAGCTGCACCTAGACACCACACTTTCTTCTTGTGATCCAGGGGATCCTCTTATCACGCTGTCACAGCTTGGATTCCACCCAGCTTCACCATCTGAGCACATTCAAGCCAGGCACACCCCCCACTGTAGTGGACTGCTAAACATTCCGATTTTGCACTCTGCTGCTGATACCACTTTGCAGTAGCCTGCTTAAGCAGGCTCCCTCCCCCGCCCACGGGTTCAAGTCTCCTGGTCTTCCAAATGGTGGTCACTTCTCTACTTGCAGATGCACAGTATTTGTTTTGTCAGACCTCTGACTGGTTTCTTGGATGTTGAATGATTTGATAACTGTCTAGTTGTATTCAAGGGACGAGACAAACCAAAGCTCCCCTACCCCTCTGCCATCTTCTTTTTCTCCTTATCTCTGTTTTATTCTTTTTCTGAGTGTTTTCTTCTTTCTTTTGGAGTATATTACTCCGTCTCCCCATTTTGTTTGACTGTGTGTTTTTTCTTCCTATGTATTATGTAAAACAGCTACTTCTCCTAAAGTTGAAGGAGTGGTCTTGTGTATGGTGACATCTATGCAGATGGTGTGTGCTTGTGACTTTGCTGACCGGCTGGAGCTGTGGCTGCAATGCTAGTTACTCTTTTCAACTGTGGCTTTTTATGGAGATAATGAAGAAAAAATAATAATTACATAAACAAGAAAGAAAAACAAGAAATGAAGAAAAAAAGAAGAACAAGAAAGAACAAAACCTGGGTGCCTGGGGTGGCTGTCTGTTGGGCCACCTGCCTTCGGCTTGCGTCATGATCCCAGGGTGCCGCACTGGACTCCTTGCTCAACAGGGAGTCTGCTGCTCCCTCTCCCTCGGCCCTACCTGCTACTCACTCTCACTTGCTCTCTCTCTCTCAAACGAATAAATAAAAAATCTTTTTTAAAAAAGAACAGAACCAAAAAGAAAAATAAAATAAAAGCAGAACGAGACAAATTTTAAAGAGTAGAAAATAAAATAGTAAAAATTAAAAGAAATACAAAACCATAGCTTCTTTTCTTGCCTCAACAGCACAGGGTGACGTGTGTAGGCTTGTGGACCCTGGGGTCACCGATGTTGGAAGCGCATCTTAGCCAGCCTGAGTAGGCTAGCTGGGAGAGAGGTGGGCAGAGAGAGTATATTCCTGCAGTTCCTCAGCCCTCTTAAATACAGATTTTTTCTTCTGTGCCGCAACACACCCAGAGCTGGTGTGGGCTTCAGGACCCTGGGCTTGCTGAAGTTGCAGGCTCCCAGTGATAATCTGACCTTTCAGTTAGGGCATCAGGACCCTCCAGTTATGGCATCTGAACCAGCCCCTTATGTTGGCCAGACCCTGCTCTGGTCTGGGCTTTTGAGGCCAAGGTGGAGAGAATTCCTACAATTCTTCAGCCATTTTAAACCACAGGTCTTTTTTCCTATGTCCCTGCATCTAGGGCTGGTAAGGGCCCATGGACACTGGGCTGGCTCAAGTTGTAAACTCCCTGAGATGATGGGACCTGCCATTGTGGTGTCCAGACCCTCCTCTCGTCTAGGCTCTGAAGGGGGAGTGGAAGCATAAACCCTAAGGTTCTCCATTTCCTCTGACCTGGAGAGCATTCCTGCAGGTCCTCTGCCACTCCTCAGAGGTCTAGCGTTGTCTCCTTAATATGCTAGTTGCTCTTTTAAGCTGCCTGTTTTTTTCTGTGCCCAAGCACAGAGTGATCTGTTCCCAGTCCCTCAGTACCATTCCTTCTCCCCACGGTTTTGCCACACTGGAGGTGTGGCTTCCCTTCGTTACTACGTCTCTGTCTTTCTAGCTGTTCTGTCTGTGGTTGGTCCTTAGCTGTACAGTCAGCCCTCAGTTCTCAGGATACACTGTTTTATTAATATGTATAATTTTGTACAGAGGATGTGAGTTCACAGTCTTCCTACATCACCATCTTGAACCCCAGAAGTCCCCAGATTGAACTCTAATAGCCTCTTGAGGCTTAGAAGCCAAGCCAAGTACTTGCTATCAGACTTCACTTGCAATACCTATAGATTTGGGTTACTTAATCTCTTCTTGAGGTCCTAAAAACATCCTGAGGTACCAGCACCTGCGAGGGAGTAATCTTTGCTTTCCTGTGAAGAATCCTGTAAGCAAGGTATCAGGCTGATTTTTCAAGAGGCTCTTTATTGGTTCCATTAGGTTAATCTTAGTTCCTTAAAGGTGCCTGTTCATATCATTTTTCTCTCAAATATGACATTCTAGTCATAGCCTTGGTAATACAGCAATGTTTGCAATGGTGTCCTGTTACAAGGACACCAGATTCTTACCGAACTTACACAAATAAATATATTGCTAAGAAAACATGAGCTTACTCACTGAGAATTCTGTAGGGATCAGGTAGGGATAAAAAGATAATATTTCAATTCTGTTTACAAAGGTATAACTTACAAATTGCTGGGAGTCACAGCTTAAAAGGTCCTCTTATAACTGGAAAATAAAATAAGGAACCAGCAATATGTCAGACAAAATGTCATGAAATTACAATCATCTTCCTTAGTTTATTCACCCCCATGTAATTAATACTTGAAATTAATCTTTTAAAAATACTTTATGAGGCTATCAGTTTCTCCAGTAGACTTCTGTAAATTCTTGGTTCAATAGTATGATGTTAAAATTATTAGAGAGCTTTATTCTAGAGGACTTGTTGGTCTTTCCTCTGAATCTCCTTGAAGATGAAACATTTTGCAAAAGTATCAGTAAAACTATAACTATAAATGACAGAAAGTCTTAAAAGTGATAATAGCAAAAATCTGATTAGTTTATTACAATGCAACTGACAAGGAAATTTGGTTATTTCTGGGACACACTATATTTCAAGACAATAACTAAAATCACAACTGATAACATACCAGTACATAGCAGATTTCTAAGAGTTTCATATAATTTCTAGACCACTTACCTTAATATATATTATACAAACATAATCTAAGAAGGCGTAGCATCTCTTACTTGACAATGTACCAAATATGTCTAATTTAACATCTCTCTTTTATGAAGACAGTCTTGGAAATTTTCCAGGGACCCTCTGGAAATTGCAAATTTAGTTTAGGATCAAAAGAATTCATTTTAAAATGTGACTTGGGGGACACCTGGGTGGCTCAGTTGGTTAAGTGGCTGCCTTAGACTCAGGTCATGATCCCAGTGTCCTGGGATTGAGTCCCACATTGGGCTCCTTGCTCAGCAGGGAGCCTGCTTTTCCCTCTGCCTGCCACTCTTCCTGCCTGTGCACTTTGTCCCTCTCTCTTTCAAACAGATAAATAAATCCAAACAAACAAACAAATAAATAAATAAATAAATGTGACTTGGGGAACTTTGTAAAAAACAAGTGTTTGGACATTGAATCAAATAGCATCGCAGATCATTATAAAACAGCATTTAGTTATCCATTTAAATGGTAGCAATTAAAGACTTTGCAGGCAAATACAGAAAGTTAAATTGTAAAAAGCCTTAGCCCCCTTTTAAAATTGAAGTATAGCTAATATACAATATTACATTAGTTTCAGATGCACAACATAATGGTTGGACAACTCTGTATGTTGTGCTCACAAGTGTAGCCATCATCTGTCACCACACAACACTGTTGCCATGACTGTATTCCCTGTGCTCTACTTTTTGTTCCCATGACTTATTTCATAACTGGAAACCTGTACTACCCACTCTCCTTCACTGGTTTTGCCCGAGCCAGAATTCCTCTGGCATCCATCAGTTTGTTCTTTGTATTCAGGGTCTGTGTCTGCTTTTGTTTCTTCTTCTTCTTTTTTTTTTTTTTTTTAATTTCATATGGTATTTGTCCTTCTTTGATTTACTTCCCTTAATGTAATACCCTTTAGGTCCATCCATGTTGCTGCAAATGGCAAGATCTCATTGTTTCTTATGGGGAGTAATATCCCAGGGCATGTATATGCCACGTCTTCTTTATCCGTTGGTCTATCCATAGACATTAGAGCTACTTCCAGTCTTGGCTATTACAAATAATGCTGCAATAAACAGAGCGGTGCATATATCTTTTTAAATTAGTGTTTTTGTATTCCTTGGGTAAATACCCAGTAATTACTAGATCATAGGGTATTTCTATTTTTTAGGAAAGTCCATACGGGTTTATCATTATTGGCTGGACCAATTTTTCTCCACATCCTCAATGACACTTACTTTCTGTTTTTTATTCTAGCCATTCTGGTGGAAGGTGATAGCTCATATGGCTTTGATTTGCATTTCTCTGATGATTAGTGATGTTGAACATCTTTTCATGTGCCTGTATGCCATCTTTATATCTTTTATATCTTCAGAAAAACAGCTACTTGGGTCCTCTGCCCATTTTAAAATCAGATTTTTTTCTTCATTGGTGTTTTATAAGTTCTTTATGTATTTTTAAGATATTAACCTTTATCAGATATATCATTTGCAAACATCTTCTCCCAGTCAGTAGGCTGCTTTTTCATTTTGTTGATGCTTTTTTGCTGTGCAAAAGATTTTTATTTTGGTATACATTTGTTTCTGCTTTTTTGCCCTTGCCTCAGGAGATATATCTAGAAAAATGTTGCCAAGGCCAAAGTCAAGGAGATTACTGCCCATGTTTTCTTCTAGGAGTTATGATTTCAGGTCTCACATTTAGGTCTTTAATCCATTTTATGTTAATTTTTGGGTATGGTGTAAGAAAGTGGTCCGGTTTCATTCTTTTGCAGGTAGTTCCCCAGTTTCCCCAGCACCATATATTGAAGAAACTGTCCTTTCTCCATTGTATATTCTTGCCTCCTCTTTTGCAGATTAATTCACCACGTAAATGCGGGTTTACTTCTGGGGTCTCTGTTCTATTGATCTACATGTCTATATTTGTTTCAATACTACTTCGACTACTACAGCTTTGTAGTTTATCTTGAAATCTGGGATTTTAATACCTCCTACTTAGTACTTTTTTCTCAAGATTGCTGTGGCTATTTGGGATCTTTGTGACTCCATATACAACTTAGTATTATTTTTTCTAGTCCTGTGAAAAAATGCTGTTAGTATTTTGATAGGATTTACACGGAGTCTGTAGACCACTTTGGGTAGTATGGACATTATGATAGTGTTATTTCTTCCAATCCAAGAGTATGGAATATCTTTCCATTAGTCTTATCTTCAATTTCTTTTACCAATGCTTTGTAGTTTTCAGAGTACAAGTCTTTCACCTCCTTTGTTATGTTTATTACTAGGTATTTTCTTTTTGGTGCAATTGTAAATAGAAATGTCTTCTTAGTTTCTCCTTCTACTTCCTATAAGTGTATAGAAACAACTAATTTCTGTGTATTCATTTTGTATCCTGCAATTTTACTGAATTTATTTTTACTTCTAATAGGTTCTGGTGGAGTCTTCAGGATTTTTTTTATGTATAGTGTATGGCATCTGCAAATTGTGACAGTTTGACTTCTTTCTTACCAGTTTGGATGCTTTTCCTTATCTGATTACTGTGGCTTAGACATCCAATACTATGTTCAATAAAAGTGGTGAGCATGGACATCTTTATCTTGTTCCTGATCTTAGATGAAAATTTATCCTACTGAGTATGACATTAGCTGTGGCTTTTTCACATATGGCCTCTATTATATGCAAGTCTATTCCCTCTAAGCCCACTTTGAGAGTTTTTATCATGAAATCATGTTGAATTTTGTTTATTGCTTTTTTTGCATCTACTGAGGTGATCATAAGAGTTTTATTCTCTGTTTTGTTGATGTGATGTATCATTTATGATATTGAACCATCTTTGAATCCCTGGAATAAATCCCACTAGGTCATGGTAAATGATTTTTTTAATGGATTGTTGAATGCAGTTTGCTGATAATTTGTTGAGGATTTTTTCACATCTATGTTCATCAGGGACAATGGCTTGTAGTTTTCTTTTTTTTGTATGCTGCCTTTGCCTGGTTTTGGTATGAGGGTAATGCTGATCTTGTAGTATGTATTCAGAAGCTTTCTTTCCTTTTCCATTTTTTCAAATAGTTTGAGGAGAATAGATGTTAACTCTTCTTTACATGCTTCATTGATTTTACCTATGAGTCCATATGGTCCTGGACTTCTGTTTGTTGGGAGTTTTTGATTACTGACTCAATTTTTTAAAAAATATTTTATTTATTTATTTGACAGTAGGCAGAGAGGTAGGCAGGGAGTGGGGAGCAGGCTCCCTGCTGAACAGAGAGCTTGATGTGGGGCTCGATCCCAGAATCCTGGGATCATGACCTGAGCCGAAGGCAGAGGCTTTAACCCACTGAGCCACCTAGTTGCCCCAATTACTGATTCAATTTTGTTACTAGAAATTGGTCTGTTTAGATTTTCTATTTTGTCTTGATACAGTTTTAGAAGATTTCATGTTTCCATTTATTTCTTCTAGTTAGTCAAATTTATTAACATATAATTTTTTAGTATTTTATAATCCTTTGTATTTTTCTGGTGTTCTTCACTTTTGCTTCTGATTTTGTGTTCTCTTTCTTGCTGAGTCTGTCTAAAGGTTTATCAGTTTTATCTTTTCAAAAAAATTGTTTACTTTTCAAAGAACCAGCTCTTGGTTTCATCGATCTTTTTGTATTGTATGTGTATGTGTATATTTTATTTTCTATTTCATTTCTACTGATATTATTTTTCTAGGTCTTATATGTAATGTTAAACTGTTTGAGATTTTTGTTTTTTTGAGGTAGGCCTGTAATCCTGTGAATTTCCTTCTTAGAACTGCATTTGCTGTGTCCCAAACATTTTCAACTGTGTGTTTTCCCTTTCATTTCTCTCCAGTGTTTTTTGATTCCCTCTTGGATTTCTTCACTGACCTATTGGCTCTTTAGTATCATGTTGTTTAGCCTGCAGGTGTTTGTGTTTTTACCAATCTTTCTTCTTGTTATTGATTTTTAGTTCATATTGTTGCCCTTGGAAAAGATGCACGATATGCTTTCAATATTTTTTAACTTACTGAGACTTGTTTTGTTGTCTAACATGTGATCTATCCTGGAGAATGTTCATATGCACTTGAAAAGCATGTGTATTCTGTTGTTTTTGGATAGAGTGGTTTTTTTTTTTTTAGAGATTTTTAAACTTATTTTAGAGAGAGAGGAAGAGGGAGTACAAGTAGGGGAAGGAGCGGAGGGGAATGGAGAGGGACAAGCAGACTCCATGCTAAGCACAGAGCTCCCCATCAGACTCAATCCTGTGACCCCGAGATCATGACCTGAGCCAAAACCAAGACTCAGGTGCTCAACTCATGAGCCACCCAGGCACCCTTGGATAGAGTGTTTTGTATATATCTGTTAAGTCCATCTGATCTAATCTATGTATTCATTGGTATATATGGGGTGTTAAAGTCCCCTACTATTCTTTTACTGTCAATTTCTCCCTTTATATCTATTAATGTTTACTTTCTGTATTTAGATGTTCCAATGTTGGGTTCACAGATATTTACAACTGTTGCCTACTCTTGTTGCCTTGACCCTTTTATTATTACATAATGTACTTCTTTGTCTTTTTTTAAGTCTCTTTGTCCTAAGTATGGCTACCCTGGCTGGTTTTTTCTGCCTCTATTTGCATGGAATATCTTTTTCCATTCTGTCATTTTCTGTATGTGTCTTTAGGTCTGAAGTGAGTCTCTTGTAGGCAACATATAGATAGGTCTTATTTCCTTATCCATTCTGCTATTGTATGTTTTTTTGATAGGAGCACTTAAATCATTTATACTTAACATAATTATTGATAGGTATGTATTTGCTGATATTTTGTTCATCGTTTTCTACTTGTTATTGTAGTTCTTCTCTGTTCATTTCTTCCCCTATGATTGATGACTTTCTGTAATGTTATCCTTGGCTTTATTTCTTTGTGTGTGTATCTATTATAAGTTATAGATTTGTGGTTATGAGGAGGTTTATATATAACATCTTAAGTATATAGGAATCTGTATTAAGTTGACAGTTACTTAAGTTTGAATACATTCTAAAAGAACTTTCTTTTACTTTCTCCCTCTACATTTTACCTATTTTATATTTTTTATTCACAGTTTTCTTCTAATTATGGCCTTTAATTTCCACTTAAAGAAGTACTTTTTTTAAAGATTTTATTTATTTATTTGACTGAGATCATAAGTAGGCAGAGGCAGGCAGAGAGAGAGGGGGAAGCAGGCTCCCCGCTGAGCAGAGAGCCCAATGTGGGACTTGATCCCAGAACCCTGAGATCATGACCTGAGCCGAAGGCAGAGGCTCTAACCCACTGAGCCACCCAGGCGCTCCATTAAAGAGGTACATTTATTGTAAGGCCAGTTTTGTGGTGATGAACTCCTTTAACTATTGTTTATCTGGGAAACTCTTTATCTCTCTTTTCGTTACGAAAGATAACCTTCCCATGTAGAGTGTTCTTGGTTGTTTTTTGTTCCCCTTTCAGTTCCTTAAATATTTCTTACTGCTTCCCTCTGGCCTGCCAAATTTCTGCTTTAAAATGAGGTGATATCCGTATGAGTTTTCCCTTATATGTAATTTTTACTTCTATCTTATTGCTTTTTTTTTTTTAAGATTGTTATTTATTTGACACAGAGAGAGATCACTAGTAAGCAGAGAGGCAGGCAGAGAGAAAGGGGGAAGCAGGCTCCCCTCTGAGCAGAGAGCCTGATGTGGGGCTCGATCCCAGGACCCTGAGATCATGACCCAAGCCGAAGGCAGAGATTTTAACCCACTGAGCCAGCCAGGTGCCCCTGTCTTACTGCTTTTAAAATGTTCTTTATCTTTAACCTTTGATATTTTAATTATTATATGTCATAGTTTGGACCTCTTTGGGTCATTTTTCTTGGAGCTCTCTGTGCTCCCTAACAGTATGTCTGTTTCCTTTCCCAGGTTAGGAAGGTTTTCAGCTATTTCTTCAAATATTCTTTTTGTCTCTCTTCTCCTTCTGGGACCCTAATAATGTAAATATTTTTTTTCACTTGATATTGCCCAAGATATCCCTCATTTAAAATTTTTTGTTTGTTTGCTTCACTGTTCAGCTTGGATGCTTTCCATTACCCTGTCTTCCAGATTTGATCTCTTCTTTTGCATCTGCTAATCTATCCTTGATTCCCTCTATTGCATTTTTCATTTCAGTTGTTATATTCTTTATCTCTTATTGTTTTTTTTTTATATTTTCTATCTTTTTGTTGAAGTTCTTCCACTCTTCTCTGCCATCCAGTGAACATCTTTATTATATTATGTTTTATTTAGTTTTTTTTGTTGAGAGATATGCTTGTTGTGTCTCCCCATTTTACTTGACTTTGTTTCTGTGAATTAGGTGGAACAACTACTCTTCCTAAACTTGAAGAAATAGTCTTGTGTATGGTTGCCCCCTGTGAAGACTTTGTATGTCTGGTGACTTTGGCTGGCTGAAGCTGTGGTTGACACGAGCTGGAGTTCAGGGGGCACTCCATACTGGCGCTTCCCTGGGAGGATGGCTGGAGCTGAAGGAGGTGTGTTCTAGGGTGGTTCCAAGGCTCTCTGTGTAGAGGGTGTCCTGGCAGAGCTGACAATGAGGTGGGTGAATGCCAGGGTGGTCTCTATGCTCTCCTGCAGAGGACTCCCTGGCAAGATGGTTGAAGTAGGTATGGGCTGAAGGATTCTGGGTTGTTCCACACAGTAGGCACCCTGGCAGGACAGCTATATGA
Source organism: Mustela nivalis (assembly GCF_964662115.1). NCBI lineage: Eukaryota > Metazoa > Chordata > Mammalia > Carnivora > Mustelidae > Mustela > Mustela nivalis. Next base: position 37,420,486 of record NC_139035.1, read on the forward strand.
AATGGACATGGGCTGAGGTGCCACTGCATTCTCAGTGCAGGGTCTATGTTGGCAGGGTGACTGGAGCCAAAGTTAACATGGGCCAGCACAACCCAGGGCATTCTGCATGGGGACATCCCAGTGGGGTGGCTGGAGCTGAAGCAGGCATGATCCAGGAGGTCCCAGAGAACTCTGCACTAGCAGTGCCCTAGTGGCTGCCTGGAGTGTTATTGGGTGCTGTGTGCCTATGTCACCTTAGTGTGATGGCAGGAGCTGTGGTTAGCTCTGATCCAGGTGTCTTGGTATGCACTGTGCTGGGCTTCCCTGGTGGCATGGCTAGGGCTGGTAACAGCTAGGGTCCTGGGGCTCACTGAGATGGTAGGCTGGTAAAGGCATCTGAACCTTGATCTTGTTGATGCTATCAAAGTGGAGAAGGACCATAAACTATTGGGCTCACAAACTCCTTTGACATGGAGAAAAAAAAATAATGAAACATTAATTTCTAGACATAGGTTTATCTTATTTGGAAACATAGATATTCAATGTATTTAACAACTCATCACTTAACCTAGCAAAACTTTAAAGTTTTAGATGATCAAAAAAGTTTGCAGCGGGCAGCTAGGTGGTTTAATTGGTTAAGAATCCAAGTCTTGGTTTTGGCTCAGGTCGTGATCTCATGGTTGTGAGATGGAGACCTGCAACGCTCTGAGCTCTCAGTGTGGAAACTGCTTGAGTTCTCCCTCCCTCTCGCTCCACTTAATCTCATTCACTCTATCTTTCTAAAAGTAAATAAATCTTTAAAATTGTTTACCTAAAACACTTTTATTTATACCTATTCAATTTACTTCTTAACAGTTATGTTTAGATTATCCAGAAAAACTCCATCGTATCAGACAAACCCAGTCATTCTCCTAAGTTAGTTTTTTTGTCGTTGAAAATTTTGAAATCTAGATATAACATGAACATATTTTACTTTCAGAATAGGTAGGATAAAAGTTTTTATTGCTGATAACTATAAAGGCATGTGTATTGAACCAACAACCTTAAAATAGCTTTAATGTTGAATATTTTCCCAGATCACATGAAACTGAAGTTCATTTGGATTAAGTTTCTATTTAATTTAGAATTTTATGAACATTTAATTTTTATAAACTCTTAATTTTCTTTGAACCAATGAAAGAGCTCTTTTACAAATTAATTCTGACAGTACCATCCAGAGGTAGAAAAATAGTATATCTCTATATACCCTTATATACATATAGATAAATACAAAGTTCTTATAGCTTCTGTTTTAAAACAATATAAAACTCACTAGTTCATACATAATAGTTTGAAGAAATTAAGTTTACTTACTTAGCTAAAGCCTTTTACTATTTTTAGAGAGGAATTTTTAAAAAAGATTTACTTATTTATTTGACAGAAAGAGATCACAAGTAGCCAGAAAGGCAGGCAGAGAGAGGAAGGGAAGCAGGCTCCCTGCCGAGCAGAGAGCCGGATGAGGGGCTCGAGGTGGGGCTGGATCCAGGGCTGGATCCCAGGACTTTGGAGTCATGACCTGAGCCGAAGACAGAGGCTTTAACTCACTGAGCCACCCAGGCACCCCTTTAGAGAATAATTTCTTTTTTTTTTCTTTTTTTCTTTTTTTAAAATTTCTTTTCAGCATAACAGTATTCATTGTTTTTGCACCACACCCAGTGCTCCATGCAATCCGTGCCCTCTCTAATACCCACCATCTGGTTCTCCCAACATCCCACACCACCTGCTTCCAGTTTTGAGGGGGGGGGTAGAGAAGAATTTCTATTGGTCCCTGGAAGTAATTGTAAGGAGGCTGTGCTAGAGTTTGGACATAAGGGCCCTTTTAATAGTTTGTATCTTAAAAAAGCCTCTTCCCTCCTTTTTTCCTTCAGTCTTTGGTGATTGTAGGCTATGTTTACACTACAAAGACAATATGCTTCATAGCTTTTGAGGGACAGAGAAAGAATATAAGTTTTTATCTCTAAGACTTTTGGGGTAATTGTTACTGAATCAGAATGGTCCTATACTTTTAAAAAGGCAAATATTCTGATCTTTTGTACTATCTGTAAGCATTTTGAGAGGAAAAAGTGAGAATTAGGCATTGGTAAAGGTAGATGGGCTTTAATTTGTTTGTAAAGTTGCATTTCTGGCTTTGTAGACATTTGCAAGTCAATTATTATTTTTAATTCCCCAGAGCTGAATTACAGCCTGAATATTAAGGGGCCGAACTGCTTTTTAAATTAAAGACTTTAAGAAAGTCCCTGATAGAACTTGATTAAGCATTTTAACAAAGGCATTCTGAGTAAGTGATTCTGAGTTCATGATTCAGCGCTGGCTTCTGTTAGTCCCTGAATGTCAGCCGATCATTTGTAGGAGCACCTAGGAGAAAATTTGGTCATCTGTTTTTCCTGTGAGAGGGGTGTTGTAAATGGTTACTAATCTTTCTAATTCCTCTCTAAATTTGGTAGGATCTTGTGAAAGGGGAGATAAAAGGGCTTTATAACTTAAAAGATATGTTGCTGTTCAAGAAACAGGTTTTTTTTTTTTGTTTTTTTTTTTTGTTTGTTTGTTTCTGTTTTTGTTTTTGGTGGTGGGGGTCTAGAATACATCTCAAAGGACATTGTATAAGAATGCCTAAAGCTGGGCACCTGGGTGGCTCAGTTGGTTAAGCCACTGCCTTTTGTTCAGGTCATGACCCTGGAATCTGCTTCTCCTTCTGACCTTCTTTCCTTTCATTCTCTCTTTCAAATAAATAAATAAAATCTTAAAAAAAAAAAAAAAAGAATGCCTAAAGCTGGCGGAGCCTGATTATAAAGTCCAATTAAGTAAAGTGAACCTTAATGCTAGTTTTGAGAGCTTGTGTTAAATGCTGAAAGCTAGGAAATGAATTTATTTTCGTGACCTGTATACTTTGAACCAAAAAAGAGTGCTTTCTATAAATCTTGTAGGGAAAAGGAAGTTAGGCAGATGGGGCCAGATTTTGATAAGGAGAATTTAGCTTGGATGTGGACATTAATTTTTGTCTAAAGTCTAGTGTCTGTTCTCTCATCTTGTCAAAGAGAGTCCCTGAGGCTAGCTGTTATACTAATGAAACAATTAACCCTGTGCAAGAAATTTTTTTCTTTCAAACATAGCCAACTTCAAGGATCCATTATCTGACCACTGATGATAAGGATCTTCTTAATAGTGACTCAAACCAATAAGCCATTTTATGGGAAGACTGGAGACAACTTTCCATGTTTAGACCATGGACACAAGAAGCATCCCAAAGAGGTCATGGATGATGTAGCTCCCCATGATCCAAAAGTGTACTCCCAGTTATAGTCTAAGAAAGCAAAAGCCTTTGTTTCACCGGTGGTAAGGATGGTATAGTGAAAACAAGTCTGGTCTCCCATAAAAACAGGAGATGCCTCCAGTCCTAGACCTGCTAATCTGTGTCATCAGGCAGAATGGAACTTTTCCAGTACTAATGAGCAAAGATGTTTAGGATGAAAGGTCACTGCCCATAAGGGACTTTTGTTATGACAACCGTCCCTGAGATCTGCCATGGCTGGACAAGGAGAATGCTACTTGTACCTGTGGATCTTGGAACCCCACTCTATTTTGCCGAAGAGGGTATACTTACCTGGGTGGCCGAGACCAGAGAGGATATTCTCACTGATTATAAAGCCAAGCTCTTAGAACATAGACTAAGACAAACAAAACAAAACTTTATTTGGATTTTATACAGGGGACCTATAGCAAAGTTTGTCCAAGTAGATGACAGTCTGAGGAGAACTATGAAATCACCAGTCTGTGAGGCTTGCTTGAACAGCAGGCTTAAGATTGCATTATGTCCTATGGTAATTCCTTTTTATGACAAATGCCAGAGAGAGAGAAAGGTAAACAGTGACCATCTCTGGAAGGAAATGAAACGGTCAAACCAAGAGTATTCTGCCAAATTTTCCAGAGTCCCGAAGCTCAAGAAACTAGTTCCACAAATATTTTCTCCTGCTAATCCAAGTTACAAAGAAAGATTTCTCACCATTCTCACATATATTAGACCCTACAGGCAGAGCGCTAGGGGTTGATGGGCTTGTCAGATGTCTCAGGATTTCTCAGCTGCAGCAGTGTCCAGCTAGAGTTTATCCTGCAGATGATGTCATCTGTGGGGCAGGAAAAACTTTCTTGTAGCCTTCAAGGCCCTTCTAGCTGCCCTGAGAATTAAATTAACATGGGCAGATTAACAGCAGAAAAAAAAAGTTTATGTTTGCACAAAACCCAATATTAAAATCAAGACCCAAAGACAAGACTGAAGCATGCAGCTTTTCTTTATGGGGCTCCTGTTAGTACAGAATTTGGGCTGGGATAGTAAGTTCGTAAAAGTAACAAGGTTTTGTTACTATTGGTTTCTTCCGTTTGGGATCCCTTGTCTCTGACTCTAGGGATGTCTGTTTCTTGGTAGAAGAGGGTGACTTTCACATGGGAGATTTATTGGCGGTTTTCTGGAAACCAAGGAGGGTCACTGTGTCCTTCCTGCACGGGACATTTCTTAAGTAACTTGAATTCAAAATAATTAATATGCCATTGCAGAACATTCTGGGTGGCCCTGATCCCCTATACCGATAAACCGAGGACTCCGGCAGGCAGCCAGGCCAAATGGGCTCTGTCATCATTTAGAAGCTGCTGCCTCAGATTTTCAGGGGTGGGATTCCTTCACCCTGGAGGCTGTATAGGTGGCTGGGGATCAGCCCTAGCTCCACAGCTCTGGAGGGCCCTGGCCACCCACACCTGGCTGTTGGGGTGAACACTGCCCGTGCTCTCAGCACACAGGTCAGAGACGCAAATGACCTGGAGCTGGACTGTGTTGAGAGAATCCAGGTCTCAAGAGTGAGCTCTTGGGGGTCCGCGGCATCTGCCTCCTTCCAAGCCCCAGTGTAAACAAAAGTACGTATTTCCCCTGAAGTCATGCTGGAGGAAACTAGACTGTCTTGCCAGAATAAGATCCATCATCAAGCCTCCCACTTCTCTCTTATTTGGAGGCTAGCCTGTCAGTCTCCCAGGCCTCATCCTGACAGTGTCGTCCAGTTTCCTACAGGTCTGCCTTCAGGGAGAATATCCACAGTTCTGTAGGTTAGGCCTTGGAACTGAACCCCCAACAGCCCTTTCCAATGACCTGGCCTGTCAGGACCCTGCCCTGTTCAAGTTCCCTGTGTACCCTGAACTGAACTGTATGTGCGTGCTCAGGACATGCCTTGTCATGGGTTGGGCAGGGAGAATTTTAATTTATCCTTCAAGGTTCTTCTAGCTGACCTGAGAATTAAATTAACACTGAACAGATTAATAGGAGGTGGGGAAAAAAGCTGGTCTTGGGAGGCTGAGGTCCTACAGGCCTGGTTCCTAGCCACAAGCACAGTCTTCAGGGTGAAGAAAGCCCAACCCCTTGTAAATCTTTCAGAGGAGCCAGTAGTTTTTAAATTGGTAACAGTCAGTCCACTTATTAGGTTGGTTTCCTGTTCAGGGCCTGGGTTTACCAGGAATCAAAGATGCCCTGGCCAGTCCGCCTGGCCCCTCCTGGCAGGAGAGTCCAGATTCCTTCTGCTTTTATCTTTGGTGTGTATTAATTTGATGTGATTTCAAATCCATTTATAACAAAGATTAAAAAAAAATTTTTCTGGAAGTTGTTTTGATGTAAGAATGAAGTACATTGGGGCACCTGGGTGGCTCAGTGGGTTAAAACCTCTGCCTTCGGCTCAGTTCATGATCCCAGGGTCCTGGGATCGAGCCCTACGTCAGGTTCTCTGCCTTCTTGTGATCTCTATCAAATAAATAAATAAAATCTTAAAAAAAAAAAAAGAATGAAGTACATTGTGTCAGGATATCATCATTTCATCTCTTCTCATCCATGAGAACTTAATAGCTCAGTGACTGGGGGTCCTGGCCATAGACTTGTCAATAAAAACATGAAAAAGCAAAACAAGTATGACAAGGGGACATTAGGTTATAAATACTGAGAGTTTATGAGGACTAATCCTGAGAGTGTTTGGTTTGGGCAAGACTACGCTTTGCTAATCTAAAATGACTCTTAAAGACCTAGAGGCAGTCGGCTCCTACCAAGGTTAAGATGACTCTTTACAGGCAATGGCGAAAGCCATGCAGGGTCCCTGCAAAGATCATCTGCCTTTGTTCCCTAGCAACAGCTCTAGCCAACACGAGACTTTTGCACTAACAGATGGACTTCAGCTCCAGGTTGGCTAAATGGTCCCTTCTGGGTACCAACTCCTATAAATGTTAAATAAGTCCAAAATGGAGTCCTTTGTTCCTCACACCAACAAAACAAGACTTAATTACCGTTTCAACCTACTCCACAGAAGTGACCTTTCAAAAGTCAATCCGAAATTTACTGATCAGCAATAGTGAGGTAATCTTCATGATTAAAAAAAAAAAAATCTTTTCATCCCTTCACCCCTAAAAACCAACAAACAAAAAGAATATCCTGGACTGAAACCATTTTTTTTTTAAAAAGATTTTATTTATTTGACAGAGAGTGACACAGTGAGAAAGGGAACACAAGCAGGGGGAGTGGGAGAGGGAGAAGCAGAGAGCCTGACGCGGGGCTCAATCCCTGGACCTTGGGATCATGACCTGAGCCGAGGGCAGACACTTAACGATTGAACCACCCAGGAGCCCCTGAACAATTCTTTCTTCTTTTATTAAGTTCCTTGCCCCACCCGTTCTTCCTATAAAAACCTTCCATTTTGTATAACTCCTGGGAGCATCTCTCTACTTGCTGGATAGGGGGTTGCTCGATTCATAAATGATTAATAAGCCAAGCACATCTTCACATTAATGCACTAGAATTTTTTTTTTTTTTTAAACAAAAGGTATATCTTAAGTAAATTTGGACTTTATCCCTTTCACCTTCCCTTGCCTGGAACAAGTGTGATTAATCTATCATTGTGATAGTGGAGAGAACATGGAACTAAGAGGGTCATTTGAAATGGAGCCGGGGGGACATGGAGGAAGTGGGACTGTTCGTCTTTTGTCTAAATTTCTCAGCTAAAATCAAGATATCTGCTGCATGTTTAAATGGAAGTAAATGGACTTGCCACTTAATACGAGCTCTAGTAAACCATCCCAGATAGATTAGTGTAACTGTAGCTATACCAGCACCAATCAATTTAACCTACCATTAAGGAGTATTTACAAAAAGATTTCATTGTTCCCTGTACTAGTTTCTGTAACCCCCTATCTTCCCTGTCTGTAAACCACATGGGAGAGGATGGAAGTTTGCACAGGACCTCAGGGCGATCAATATTAATATTCCTCAGCACCCTATAGGATCCAGCCTTCACACTTGTTCATATCCATTTCCCTAATAGCAATACCTCTACTATTATAGACCTTTGCAATGCCTTCTTTAACCTACCTGTTGATCCTGAAAGTCGGTTCTTACCTGCCTTCATCTGGGAGGGACAGCAGTATGCATGGACTGTCATGCCATAGAGCTATACTGAAAGCCCCAGTTCTCACGATTCATCATACTCAATCTTTATCCTCTAGCAGATCAAATTTTTATGGTCTTCTTCTCTCTCACCCCCAAGTGTTACTGTCACGTGCCGTAATTTCTTAAATTCTGCTACTCTACTGCCTTTACCCTCTGATGAAACTCATGACTGTATCTAACAGACTTCTCATAGCACTTCACAATGCAAACTTAGTCTGGTCTACCAGTGGTTCGTATCTTAAAGATAAAACAAAAAACTATCAAGCTGGCTATGTGGTTGTCTCCTTAACAGAAAACACTGAAGCAGGACCAATCACTGCAGCCCTCTTAGCTCAAGAAGCAGAATTGTTTGCCTTAATCAGAGCCTGATTTTGGCAGAAGGACGAACCATTAATATTTACACCAGAAGTTGCTGTGTTGTTGGTATAGCACATGATTTTGGTATGTTCTGGTAACAAAGAGGGTTTGAACCTCTATTGGACAACAGATTGAAAATAGTCCTTAGGTCCTTGTATAGCATCTGATAGTTCCAAGGTGTAAGTCTTTAGCCATTATCAAAATCCTGGCCATTCAATGGGCAACACCAAGGAAACAAAGGGAATCATTCGGCTGATGCAGCTGCCAAAGAGGCTGCTTTTAAAAATTATAAACCACTTTTTGAATTCCCACTTGTACCTTCTGACTTTACCAAAAATCTTAAAGATTAAAAGAAACTTGGTCTGATCAAGGCTGCCAATTTGACTGTCAATGAAATCTTTGGTATATGTCAAATGACAGACCAGTCCTCTCTGATTATGTCCAGAAACAATTTTCTTTTTTGTAAGTTATTTTTATTAACATATATTATTTGCCCCAGGGGTACAGGTCTGTGAACCATCAGGCTTACACATTTCACAGCACTCACCATAGCACATACCCTCCCCAATGTCCATAATCCAACAACCCTCTCCCTAATTATCACCCCACCCTGGCCAGCAACCCTCAGTGTGTTTCCTGGGATTAAGAGTCTCTTATGGTTTGTCTCCCTCCTGACCCCATCTTGTTTCATTTTTCTCTCTTTACCCCCCAGAACCCCCCCCACCCTGCCTCTCAAATTCCTCATATCAGGAGATCATATGATAATTATCTTTCTCTGATTGACTAATTTCACTCAGCATAGTACCCTCTAGTTCTATCCATGTCATTGCAAATGGCAAGATTTCATTTCTTTTGATGGCTGTATAGTATTCCATTGTGTGTGTATGTATGTATGTAAGTATCTATCTATATATATATATCACATCTTCTTTATAGAAACAATTTTTTTTAATTTTTTATTTTTTATAAACATATATTTTTATCCCCAGGGGTACAAGTCTGTGAATCACCAGGTTTACACACTTCACAGCACTCACCAAAGCACACACCCTCCCCAATGTCCATAATCCCACCCCCTTCTCCCAACCCCCCTCCCCCCAGCAACCCTCAGTTTGTAGAAACAAATTTTTAATTGTATTCATGAACTTACCCATTGGAATGCTGACAAGATGGTCCTACAGGGAAACAATACTTTTGGAAACCATCTCCAAAAATATCCTCAAATTTATGAAAAATGTCAGATTTGCCTTAAACATAACCCTCGAAAACCTCTTCATACTTCAAAAGAAAAATTTCCCTTCTGGGCCCTTTGAGATATAGCATTTGGATTTTATCCAGCTGTCACCATCTTTATATTATTTTCTTCCTAGGGAGAAGCCTCTCCTTGCCACAGAGCTATGGCCTTAGCAGTAGAAAAATTTCATTAGAAAAGATTATTTCATAGTCACCAAACTGTGGAAAGAACGAAGATGCCCTTCAATGGACAAATGGATAAAGAAGATATGGTCCATATATACTATGGAGTATTATGCCTCCCTCAGAAAGGAAGAATACCCAACATTTGTATCAACATGGATGGGACTGGAGGAGATTATGCTGAGTGAAATACGTCAAGCAGAGAGAGTCAATTATCATATGGTTTCACTTATTTGTGGAGTATAAGGAATAACACGGAGGACATGGGGAGATGGAGATAAGAAGGGAGTTGGGGGAAATTGGAAGGGAAGATGAATCATGAGAGACTGTGGACTCTGAACAAACTGAGGGTTTTCAAGGGGAGGGGGGTGGGGGTTTGGGTGAGCCTGGTGGTGGGTATTAAGGTATTAAGGTATTATTGCATGGAACACTGGGTGTGGTGCATAAACAGTGAATTCTGGAACACTGAAAAGAAATTTAAAGAAAAATAAATAGAAACTTTTTTAAAAAGAAAAGATTATTCCAAATTGGGGAATGCCCTCAGAACTTCATAGTGACTGAGGGACCCATTTCACTGGATAGTATACGGTCACTTGCCACATTTGGCCAATGATACAACACTTCCACTGTGCCTATCATCCTCAATCATCTAGCCTTGTAGAATGTATCAATGACATTTTAAAAACCCAGTTGGAAAATTTATGGAGTTTTTCTACTTGCCATGACCAAGAGCTCTTCCCTGGCACTATGGAATCTTTGACCCATTCCTTCTGGGAGACTAAGCTCTTACTCTTTGAAATAACTGGAAAACCAATGAGAATAGATTAAGGTACATATGAACTCAGCTTACTGAAAGATAAGTTGATGACTCACTATAAAGGAACTAATTCAGGCACTTTTTAGCAGGGAAATGAACACCTCAAACATCATGGCCTTTAACCCAGAGACATGGTTTATTGGAAAGGACACCTCCATCAAGATTCCTTCCAGGAGGGTATGGAGGATCATACCAGGTACTATTGAAATCCTTGTGCTGCTAAATTAGAATGCATAGACTCAGGGGTTTATGCTTCCTATTTTAAAAAATCTTCAACAGAGACAACTATCATATGATCTCCCTGATATGAGGAAGTGGAGATGCAACATGGGGTGTTAAGGGGGTAGAAGAAGAATAAATGAAACAAGATGGGATTGGGAGGGAAACAAACCATAACTGACTCTTATTCTCACAAAGCAAACTGAGGGTTGCTGGGGGGAGGGGGGTTGGGAGAAGGGGGGTGGGGTTATGGACATTGGGGAGGGTATGTGCTTTGATGAGTGCTGTGAAGTGTGTAAACCTGGCGATTCACAGGCCTGTACCCCTGGGGATAAAAATGTATGTTTATAAAAAATTAAAAATTAAAAAAAAAAATCTCCAACATCTAACTGAACTACCAGACCAACAAGAGACCTTAAAGGGAGAAAAAGCAGATGACATCTGTATAGACTATTCTCCCAGGACTCAGGACCAGGCCAGTATTATGTTTTCAAGAGTCATCGCACCAATATTTGGCTTATGAGTTTATTAATATTTCTCTTCCCCCTCATTACTGCTTTCAATTGGAAGAACAGTGCCATAATTTAGATGTCTCAATCCCTTGCTACTTCTAAAAAACTTTCTGACTGTATATCTACAGGATAGTTTACTGATAATGACCCCATAATGTTATTTATATGCAACTTAGCCATGGTGCTCAAATACTTCCATTAGTTACTGCAAAACAGCCCCCTCTAACACTTATTCTGTCAGATATTGCCTCAAGAAAAGCCTCCGTGTTTTATGGTTATTTCCCCCTAAATTAGAGACTACCTCGAATGCAAACTGGTACAGTCTGAAGGTTCCTCAGAAAGTTAAAAAGATAGAACTCCCTATGATCCTGCAGTCACACTGCAGGGTAAAGCACTTGTCACGATAAGCACTGGGTGATGTATGGAGTTGTTGACTTACTATAATGTACACCTGAAACTAATATAACAGCATGTTAACTAATGAACTAAAATAAAAACTTAGAAAAAATTAGAGACCACCTCCTATGTTAACAGAACTTTAATTAGCAAAATATCGAAACCTACTCCCTCCTTCTCCTAGAATTACCTTTACACAAATTGTATATCTTTTACCCGTTCCAATAGAATTTTTTCCAACTGTCCGTTTCCATTAGGCCAAACTCTTTACATATCTCTTTTTGAAAGTACTGACTCATTATGCACCATGCCTTCTGGTACTATCCTTTGACAACTCAAGATTGCCCTTTTATGAGGACTATGTTTAACCAAACCACTGGACTCCCAAGGCCCTCTGGTTCCTTGGCTAGATATTATCCTCCTTCTCTTTTCTCAAAATGAACGTTTAAACAACCAAAAATTATGTGGCATTTTATGCACCCCTAAAAGATACATCTTTGCACACGTTACCACACCTGAGGCATTTGATTGTTTAGATCGATGAATTACTGGCCAGTGCCTCTGGGGCTGCCTTCTTTCCCCCTCAGCATTCTTAGAGCCCAGTTAACCTCCCATCAAGAAAAGAGCCTTGTTCATAAGAGAATTATCCTGAGAATCTTTGTGAAGCTAATAGCTATGTACATTCCAAAGGATGTGATCTGTCTGTGGGCTTTTCTGGTGAGATCAGTAATGATTTCTTCCAAGTTTTATTTTCCTGGCTGGGGGTTGGTACCCTCCAATGTAACATGTTACAAAATTTAACCAGAACAGTTAGTCAAATTACTTGCTTGATGGCCTGAGCTATTAAGGTTCAAGAAAAATCTTTAGATTCCCTAGAATAGCATCAGATTATTTACTTGCAGTCCAAGTAGGGGTTTGTGGCATAGCTAAAACCTCAGGTTGTACTTAAACACTTCCCAACAAGTGAAATTGGAGCTCACTAAACTACTTAAATTAGCTAAATCTTTAAAGAGAAATTCAAGCTTTGTACTAGAATGGTTTGCTTTTAAATTCTCATCTTTTTAATTGGCTTCTCTCAGGACTCAGGACTCTCGCATTTTGAGTATACAAATTATATTATTATTGTTTTAAGTTGTATTTATTATTTTGGTACTAGTTGCTTAAAGACTTAAAAATATTCATCAAACTTACCCACTGACAACCAAAAAGTGAAACTTCAACTGACATAGTCTAAGGTCCACTTCCTTAAACCTCCTTGTTTCCCAAATGTGGCCTTAAGACTCTTGCACAGCAAGTCTGTTAAGCATGATGAATATTGGCTAACCATGAGACTGTCCACTTAGGTACTTGGTGGACCTGGAGCAGGTTGTTGGCCACTTCAGGCAATGAGATTACAAAACCAAAGGTTGATCACTGATGCTTTCTGTATGCAAATATCTCAGTCAAAAGGGAGTAATGATAATGGAGAGACTCAAAGCACTGCTAAGAGGGTTATTTAAAATGGAGCTCAGAGGATACTGAGGAAGTGGGGCTCATGTACATATTCTGCCTCAAATTCCCGGAGTTCTGGAACTCACCTAAAAATCTTTCGCTGCATGTTAAAGTGGACATAAATGGATTTTCCAATTAACACTAGTCCTAGCAACTGATCACATAGAGATTAGTGTTATAGTAGCTATACCAGCACCAATTACATTTAATTTGAAATAACTTACTTAAATTCCCTCTTTCCTCTTTATAAACTCTAATTTGGTGTTATATGTAACTAATGAATCATTGAACACTACATCAAAAACTAATGAAGCTATGTTGGTTAATTGAGCATAAGGGAAAAAACCTCTAATTTCCTTTATCTCTCCTCCAGAGCACAATTTTGATTTTGGTTGAATCTGTATCTCCCAGATTGTAATCCCTAACACTCCAACTAAATGCATGTATTTTATTTTGCATCTTGCAGTTTTGTCTTTTGTTGGTCAACAGTTGATTTAGAGTATGTTATTTCTTTATTGGCTTATTAAAGATATGCTCCTGTATGCTATTGAGTTGTAAAATCCCACAGTGAAACTGTGTGAAGCAAACTGTTGCCAAACTGAGTACAGGGGGTATAGCTCAGGGGTAGAGCATTTGACTGCAAACTGAGTATTTATGTGTCTCCCCCACCAAAATAATTGGGTAGCCTACAATCCAAAGCAAAGTAGTAATAAGTAATGTTGGTCAGTAGTCTGGGATATATCCTACTCCATGCCAAATTTGAAAATAGGTTGATACATTATATTAATTTTATAATTGATTAAAATCTGGTTAGGCCCATTTTCAGATTGAGAAATTTTAAACTTAATATACTATTTACATCTGTAACAGCCTACTGAAATCATAAACAGCCTTTGAATGGACAAAACTGATAGCTGATATAATTTGGTACTACATTGGCACAATAATTACTTGTGATGCTTTACCATACTATAGACACTTAATAGAGCATTTCAAATAGTTTTATATGATAAGGATTTTTTTTTTATTATGTTAGCCACCATGCAGTACATCATTAGTGTTTGATGAAGTGTTCAGTGATTCATTAGTTGCATTTTGAACACAGTTGTGTAAGACAGGAGGAAAAGAGCAAATATGCCTTGGTAGCTAACTCTATTAAAATTACTCAGCAGGTGGTTTAAGGGCCAAATAGGTTTTATATTAACTTCTGAGGATTCCTGGAGACCTACTGAGGACTTAGTTAATACTTAAAGTTAAGGAAACTCCAGATTTTGGCTTGATCAACTCAGTTTGTTATATCTTGTGTTAAAAAGAATAACTGAGAGGGGATGCCTGGCTAGCTCAGTCAGTAGAGCACGAGGCTCTTGGTCTTGGGTTATGTGTTTGAGCCCCACATGGGGTAGAGAGATTCTTTTAGGGTTAAGGAAAGATGGCAGCAGAGTAGGAGGACCTAGGCTTGCCTTGTCCCATGAATACAACTGGAAAACTATCAAATCATGCCAGATACCCCAGAAATCAACCTGAAGCCTGGCAGAACAAACGCCACAACTAAAGGTAGGAAATGTGGAGACACAGTTTGGGAGAGTAATGGATCATGGTTGCTGCAGTGGGGAGGAAGGTGATTCCAGAGAAGGGTGAGAAATAATGTAGCAGACAAGGGACCCCACACGGAGAAGACAAATTCTCATAGCAGTTGGCTTGGAAAGCAAGATGGATTGAATTTCATGAATTCTTGCAACTATCAGGACTTCAGGAATTTTTAAGATCAGCAGGCTTGCCTTGGAAAAAAAACCCAGATGGTACTGGGGGTGTTTTTGGAGAGAAGGCAGGTATGTTCCCATGAACATACAGTGTGGAAACCGTGATACGAAGAGTTCCTGGGGCACACAGTGGGCAGGTTATTTGCTCAGTTCCGAGCATGTCCCAGAGAGGCAGCATTCGTGGAGAGACCAGAACAAAGGAACTGGCAGGCCCCATGTCCCTCCCCTCTGCCCTTCACCTAAGCACAGGGCCCCCTGTGGGTACCAGCACAGCACCAACATTCACTACCTACTTTAGACCAAACAACATTCCCCATGTCTGGTGGAACCACCCTTCCTAGTCATGCTTGCCTCAGTCCCAGTGCTGCCCTCCTGCACCCCCAAGATTAGCCTAACACCCTGCCAACACTTCATCTCCCAACCTAGGAGTTTTGCAGGGCCTCATTTCTGGTGGCAGTGGTGACAGGTCTCATCTTACAAGCAGACCAGAACATATCTAGTTAAAACCTGTCTCACTTAGGTCAGGGACCAAACATGGCCCACAACAGGCAAAGAGAGGCTTTCCAGACGACTGGCCTGAAGGATAAAGTGGCCAGGACACAACAGCAGAGTATAGGCAGCACTCATTGCAGACATTCCCAGAAGTGCTAGGCCCTGGGAAAGAGGAGACACTACACAGCAGGGCACTATAGGACCTCTTCTTCATAAGGCCATTATACTTAAGAACAGGACATATAGCTGACTTTCCTAACACACAGAGCCTTAGAGAAAAGAACACCAAGGAATTTTGCCTTAAATGAAGGAACAGAACAATGCCACAGTCAGTTTTTAAGTGAAACATAGGGGTAACATGCCTGATGGAGAATTTAAAGTAATGATCGTAAAGATACTCACTAAACTTGAGAGAAGAGTGGAAGACATCAGTCAGACCTTTAATACAGAGATATCTGCTATATTACTAGCAGAGAGAAAGTTTCAATAAATCAAATGAGAAACATGCTGATGTAATGAACAGCAGCCTGGAAGAAGCAGAACAAATTAATGACCTAGAAGATAGAGTAATGGAAAGTAATCAAGTTGAACAAAAGAGAGAAAAAGAATTATGCAAAATGAGATTAGACCTAGAGAACTCAGTGATTCCATCAAACATAATAAGACTCATAGTGAGAAAAAGGAGCAGAGAACATATTTGAAGAAATAATAGCCCCAAACTTCCCTGATCTGGGGAAGGAGATGAATAATCAGAATGAGGGGACATAGAGTCCCCCCTCCCAAGCAAAATCAACAAAAGCATATCCATACTAAGATATATTGTAATTAAAATGGCAAAATGTAGTGTTAAAACTATTTAAAAGCAGCAAGACAAAAAAAAAGACAATTACATACAAGAGAAACCCCATAAAGCTATTAGTGGATTTTTCAGCAGAAACTTTGCAAAGCAGAAGGGAATGGTATGGTATTTGAAGTGCCATTTAGAAAAAACTTGCACCCAAGAATATCATATCCAGGAAGGCTGTCATTCAGAATAGAGAGATAAAGAGTTTCTCAGACAAAAACTAAAGCCGTCATGACCACTAACCAGCCCTGCAAGAATTCTTAAAGAGGACTGTTTGAGTGCAAAGATAAGAACAAAAGTGACAATATGAAAGTGGGAAACACAAAAATAGAAAGATGAAAAATAGAAAGATGATTGTCTTTTAAAACAATCAGCCAAGGAACTCACAAAACAAAAGGATGTAAAATATGACACCTAAAGTGTGGGGAGGAGAGGATTAAAGAATGAGTTCAGATGATGCTGAGTGAAATCAGCCAAGCAGAGAGAGTCAATTATCGTACGGTTTCACTTATTTGTGGAGCATAACAAATAGCATGGAGGACATGGGGAGATAGGAGAAGGGAGTTGGGGGAAATTGGAAGGGGAGGTGACCCATGAGAGACTATGGACTCTGAAAAACAATCTGAGGGGTTTGAAGGGGCGGCGGGTGGGAGGTTGGGGGAACCAGGTGGTGGGTATTAGAGCACGGATTGCATGGAGCACTGGGTGTGGTGCAAAAACAATGAATACTGTTATGCTGAAAATACATAAAAAATAAATTAAAAAAAAAAAAGAAACAAAAAAAACAACCATCAACTTAATATAGACTGTTATGCAGAAGATGTTACATGCAAATCTAATGGTAATCACATCAAAAATTCCAATACAGAGCTAAGAATAAAGAGAAAGAAGTCCAGGGGCCTGGGTAGCTCAGTTGGTTAACCATCTACCTTCAGCTTAGGTCATGATCCCAGGGTTCCTGGGATCAAGTCCTGCATCGGGCTCCCTGCTCATCAGGGAGCCTGCTTCTCTTTCTGCCCCTCCCCTCTGTTCATGTGTGCATCTCTTCCTCATGGGCACACGCATCTGTGCATGTGCAAAAATAAAAATACTTTTAAAAAATCCAAATATATCACTAAAACAAATGAGCAAACTATGAAAGAGAAAAAGATAAGGATCAAGAAAAACTTTAGAAACAACCACAAAACAAGTAGTAAAATGGCAATAAGTACATATCAATAAATACTTTGAATTTAAATGGACTAAATGCTCCAATTAAAACACTTAGGGTTACAGAATGGATATAAAAATGAGACCCATCTCTGTGCTGTCTACAGGAAACTAATTTTAGACCTAAAGACACCTGCAAATTGAAAGTGAAGGGATGGGAAACTTCTATCATGCAAATGGATTTCAAAAGAAAGCTAGAGTGGCAATACTTACATCAGACAAAATAGACTTTAAAACAAAGACTGTAGGGGCGCCTGGGTGACTCCGTCGGTTAAGCGGCTGCCTTCAGCTCAGGTCAGGATCCCAGAGTCCTGGGATCAAGCCCTGCACTCTGCTCAGCAGAGAGACTGTCTCTCTCTCTCTGCCTGCCACTCTGCCTATTCCTGCTTGTTTGCATGCTCTCTCTCTCTCTCTCTCTCTGTGTGTCAAATAATTGAAAAAATCCTTGAAAAAAATGCTGTAAAACAAAGACTAACAAGAGACAATGAAGGACACTATATAATCATAAACAGGACAATTCAATGAGAAGATATAATTGTAAATACTTATGCACCCAACATAGGAGCATCTAAATACATAAAACAGTAACAAACATAAATGAACTGATCAATAGTAATACAGTAACAGTAGAGAACTTGAACACCCCACTTATATATCAATAGACAGATCATCCAATCAGAAAATCAGTAAGGAAACAATGGCTTGGAATGACACACTGTACCAGATGGATTTAGAAGATATATTTAGAACATTCCATCCTAAAACAGTAGATTACACAGTCTTTTCAGGTGCACATGAAATGTTCTCCAAAATAGATCACATATTAACAAGTCTCAACTAATTCAAAAAGATTTTTTCTGACCAACATTATGAAACTGGAAGTCAAACACAAGAAAAAATCTGGAAAGACACAAATACTTGAAGGTTAAGTAATATGCTACTAAACAATGAATGGGTTAACCACGAAATCAAAGAAGAAATCCCAAAGTACATGGAATCAAATGAAAATGAAAACAGAACGTTCTAAAACCCTTCCCTTCTGAGAGGGAAAGTTTACAGCAACACATGCGTACCCCAAGAGGTAAGAAAAATCTCAAACAACCGAACCTTACACCTAAAGGAGCTAGAAAAAGAACAGACAAAACCTAAAATTGGCGGGAGGAAGGAGATAATGGTGAAAGCAGCAGTATATGATAGAGATACTAAAAAATCAGAAAAGATAAATGAAACCAGTAGCTGGTTCTTTGAAAAGATAAAATTCATAAACCTCTAGCCAGACTTATTGAGAGAGAAAGAATTCAGACAACATTACAAATGGAAGAGGAGAAATAGCAACCAACATCATAAAAATACAAATAATTCTAAGAGAATATTATGAAAAACTGTATGCCAACAAATTGGACAACTTAAAGAAAAGGATAAATTCCTAGAAACATATAGCTTACCAAAACTGAACCAGGAAGAAATAGAAAATTTGACTAGAACAATTACCAGCAAGGAGATTAAGTCAATAATCAAAAAACTCCCAAAAACCAAAAGTCCAGGGCCACACAGCTTCACAGGTGAATCCTTCCAAATATTTATTTTTAAAAATTTTTATTTATTTATTTGACAGTCAGAGGTCACAAGTAAGCAGAGAGGCAGGCTGAGAGAGAGGGGGAAGCAGGCTCCCCGCTGAGCAGAGAGCCTGATGTGGGGCTCGATCCCAGGACCCTGAGATCATGACCTGAGCCGAAGGCAGAGGTTTAACCCACTGAGCTACCCAGGCACCTCTCTACCAAATATTTAAAGGAGGAGAGTTAATACCTATTCCCAAACTATTCTAAAAAATAGAAGAGGAAGGAAGGCTTCCAAATTCATTCTATGAGGTTATCCTTACTCTGAAAACAAAACCATATTAAGACACTACAAAAAAAGAAAACTATAGTCCAATATCTCTGACAACAAATACTAGTGAAGAGAACCAACAATACATTAAAAAAATCATTCACCTCCATCAAGCTGGATTTATCCCTGGGATACAAGAGTGGCTCAATATTTGCAAGTCAGTCAGCATGTTATATTGCATCAATTAAAGAAAAGATAACCATAAAATCATCTCAGTAGATGCAGAAAGGGCATTTGACAAAAATACAACATCCATTCATGATAAAAGACCTTAACAAAGTAGGTTTAGAGGGAATATACCTCAACATTATAAAGGTCATCTGTGGAAAACCCACAGTGAACATCACACTCAATGGGGAAAAATTAAGACCTTTTCCCCTAAGGGTCAGGAACAAGAAGACAGGGATGTTCATTCTTCCTACTTTTATTCAGTATAGTAATGGAAGTCCTAGCCATAGCAATTACACAACAAAAGGAAATAAAATGCATATAAATTGGTAAGGAAGAAGTAAAACTTCTACTTTTTGCAGATGATACTATATTTAAAAAACCCAAAAGACTACACCAAAAAACCACTAGAATAAATGATCCCATTAAATCACAGGATACAAAATCAATGTGCAGGAATCTTTTGTATTTTTTAAATTTTTTGAAAGGTTTTTATTTATTTATTTGACAGACAGAGGTCACAAGGAGGCAGAGAGGAAGGGAAGCAGGCTCGCCACTGAGCAGAGAGCCCAAAGCAAGGCTCGATCCCAGGATCCTGGAATCATGACCGGAGGTTAAGGCAGAGGCTTTAACCGACTGAGCCACCCAGGCGCCCCTCTTTTGTATTTCTATACACTAATAATGAAACAGCAGAAAGAAATCAATAGAAAAAAAAATCCCATTTACAATTGCAACAAAAATAGTAAAATACATAAGAATAAACCCAACCAAAGATGTGAAAGACCTGTACTCTAAACTATAAAACAGTGATGAAAGAAATTGAAGATGATACAAAGAAATGGAAAGACATTCCATGCTCATGGCAGAGAAGAACAAATATTGTTAAAATGTCCATACTAGCGGCACCTGGGTGGCTCAGTTGGTTAAGCCACTGCCTTTGGCTCAGGTCATGATCCCAGAGTCCTGGGATGGAGTCCCACATCAGACTCCAGCACCCTGGGGAGTCTGCTTCTTCCTCTGACCTTCTCTCCTCTCATGTTCTCTCTGTCTCTCTCTCAAATAAATAAATAAAATCTTAAAAAAATAATAATGTCTATACAACCCAAAGCAATTTAATGCAATGTCTATGAAAATACCAACAGAACTAGGACAAACAATCCTAAAATGTATATGGAACCATAAAAGTTCCAAATTGCCAAATCAATTTTGAAAAAGAAATGCAAAGCTGGAGGTATCATAATTTCAGACTTCAAGTTCTATTACAAAGCTGTAGTAATCAAAACAGGGTGGTACTGGCACAAAAATAGACACATAGATCAATGGAACAGACTAGAAAACCTGGAACTAAACCCCCAATTATATGGTCAATTAATCTTTGACAATATGGGATGAATCAGAGTCACTGAAGAGAGCTTTACTAGACTAAATATGACAAAATTAGAATAGAATTCCAACAAACTCATTTGGACACAGAAACCCAGTGACTATTAGATTCATGGACCAAAAGAAAACAAAACTTTACCCTCACAGGAGGAGAGATTGTGCAGTTTGGGCCCATTACCACTGATGCTAACACAAATTGACGCCTTTGATTATTTGGAGAAAATAATACTAATTTATAAAGATCTTTGAATAGCAACAACCTGGAGATTCAGATGGTATCTACCTAACCTATTATTCCTTGAAATATATCCATTGAGAACAGCAGGAGGAGCAGGGGAAGCAGGATTCATACTAATATGAACTTAGAACTATTAATTGTGATTCATGATAAGAGACACCCTCACGGCTATATGTGGAAGCAACAGAACCAATTGAAAAGGTCAGTCTAAAAGCTGAGCCCCCATAGAAGAGAAAAGCATTACTTACAGTATTTTCAGGTGCCAGAAACACAGGACAACTGATTGATTTGATAAAAACAGCTGGAGAACTAAGTCTAGAAAAAGACTATAGATTTAACTCTTAAGTATATTGACAAAACAGGCCTACACCAAATGTAAATACCTAATCAAAATAGGCCATTTAGAACTAAGTATGCAAGATCCATTTGGCCATCTAAACCATTTAAACTAGCACCCTTTGTAACAAATTATAAAAATAGAAACCCCAGAAATTACACATGTTCAATGTCAGAGAAATGGAAACCAGCTCTTAGAGTAAATAGACCTAAGAAAAATAAACTCACATATAGACCCACTGACCCATCATTGTAAATACTCCTTTTTAAAGCTTAATCCCATTAATAGACAAGCCACTGGTAGCTAAAGGAGAGCAAATCCCACAGGGGCTGGCAGTCTCTGTCTCTTGGCCCAGGCTGGAGAAAATCACCCGGTAACCTGGCCATATCAGTAGAAACCACCTTTATATGTAAAAATGCTACATGTATCATTATGTTGCTAGATATATGGTCCTAGGTAACAATTACACTAGGTTATCCTACTAATTTAGAAAACTTTAACAATAAAAAAGGAATTAGTTGAAGTATTAAGATGAAAATTAACCCTGGGACAAGGTATATAGATTCCTAACAGTTGGTGATAGATCACTCATTAAGGATAAAAGCCTTATTGGTTCCAATTTAGAAAACATTCTTGGATAGATGTAATAGGACATACAAAATTTAAGGGAAACATTCAGGAACTTCTAAAGGAACAAATTACTGTCCTTACTATTTTACCATGTAACAACCCAGTCAGGTCTCTTAAAAAGCCAGATGGGTCATATAGACTCACAATAGATAATAAGAAGTTAAACAAATACTCTCTCAAAATTGAGGGAGCACTCTCAGATATGGGCATTATAATCAATATTACTACTAGATCAGCAACTTATTACATACTGATAGACATATCTGACGTGTTCATTGCTGTTCCCATTGATGAGGAGAGCCAACCCATACCTGCCCTCATATGGGAAGGCAGAAAATATCAGTTCACTGATCGTATACATCAGTAAGAGCCCACAACTTTCTAACACAAAACACCCAAGCCTTTCAAGAAAACAACACATACACAAACAAGCATTTCCTGTATTGATGACATACTATTTATGGTGATAACTGGGAAGAACAGAGAGTTAATTGAATTTCTTACACCCAGAGAATGAACCATTGACCCAAGTAACATCCAAGGACCTTATACTACAATAAAATTTCTAGGTTTTCTGAAGGCAAAAAAATTCCAGACCCAGTCACAGAAAAGCTAGGTTGCATTACATTTGTACCACAAAAGTAGCATCTCTGAAACTGATCAGACTGTTTGGATATTGGCAACAGCACATACCACACATGAGGATCATATTAAAACGTATTTATGAAATAAGTAGGAAGAGTAAGGGGTTTAGATGGACAGAGACTCAAGAGTCTGCCTTTACTTATTTCACTACTGCTGTCAGAACTTGTAATTCAGTGGCATCAGCTAATGAGGACTCTAGAGATAAGCCAGAATGCTTACACTCAAAAGGGTTTGCAGTGTGGGCTCTGCAGTCTAAAACACCACAGGACCCCAAATATTACCCAACTATATTTTGGATTAAGAGGTTCCCATGGCCCCAGAACAGAAACAACCCAATTAAAGGTTCACCTGGGCACTTTATAAGCCCTACAAAATGCAGAGAAACTAACAGAAAATAAACTAATTATACTCAAATACTCTCTCAAAATTGAGGGAGCACTCTCAAACTCCAAGATGCTATACTGGAGTGGGATAAGTAGGGCCCTGACAAACTGAAAGAAACTAGTCCTGGCCATAAAGTCCTAACATGGAAATGGTATATTTTCAAGCAGGAAAAATAGATTGAGATTCAACTTTCTGTGTGAACTGAGAAAATCTCCAACACGCCAACAGTGGACTTGCCAGAATTCCTGAGGGGTGAGCCTATCCAAGCTCCAGCAGTTGGGCAGTGGCGACTGCCATGGTCCGTGGCATTCAACAATGCCTGGTTTATAGATGGATCAGCCTCCATGACACCATCTGGAAAATGCTGGCAGGCAGCATCCTTGAGGACTAATGATGGTCCAGCCCTGTTAGAATCAGGGTCCAGAAAATCAGCACAATATGCTGAGTTAATAGCCATAAAATTGGCGATTGAACAATCTGTTAAGATATATGTCATTCTGATTTTCCTTATCTCAGACTCATGGGCAATAGCCACTGGAATAGCTTTTGGTCAGCAACATGGTGGGAAAAATGACTGGAAAGGGAAATAGGAACATATGGAGTAAGGATATATGAGAGAAAATGGCACTGGCTGATAGCTCCATGTTTATCACACATGTCTCTGCACATCAGAAAGACAACGCTGAGTAATGAAACTTAATGACCATATAGACAGCCTCATTAGGAAAGCACGCCCAAATTCCTGAAATTTAACAAAAACCACAATGATTCATGACTAATGAGGAAACCAATTCAAAACAAAACCATATGTAAACAAGAAGGACAATGCCAATTGATTAGATCATTGCATGGGCACCTATTATCAAACAATCATGCTGAGACACAAAGCACTAGAACATGGTTAGGAAAGAAACACATAACAATCAGCAGAACTAAAAGATGACCTACAGAATGGGAGGAGATATTTGCCAATGACATCTGATAGAGGGTTAGTATCCAAAGTCTATAAAGAACTAATTAAACTCAATACCCCCAAAATAATCCAGTTAAGAAAAGGGCAGAAAACATGAACATTTTTCCAAAGAAGACATACAAATGGTTAACAGACACATGAACAGATCCTGGACATCACTCATCATCAGGGAAATACATATCAAAAGCACAATGAAATGCCACTTCATACTTGTCAGAATGGCTAGAATTAACAACACAGAAAACAACAGATGTTGGTGAGGATGTGGACGAAGTGGAGCCCTCTTACACTGTATGTGGGAATGCAAACTGGTGCAGCCACTCTGGAAAATAGTTTGGAGGCTCCTCAAGTTGTTAAAAATAGACTTACCCTATGACCCAGCAATTGTACTCCTAGATCTTTACCCAAAGGATACAAAGATACTGATTCAAGGGAGCACATGCACCCCAATGTTTACAGCAGCATATCAACAAGAGCCAAATTATGGAAAGAACCTGTATGTCCATTGACTGATGAATGGGTAAAGAAGATGTGGTGTAGGCAGGAGGAGTCAAGATGGCGGAGAAGTAGCAGGCCGAGACTACTTCAGCTAGCCGAGATCAGCTAGATAGCTTATCTAAAGATTGCAAACACCTGCAAATCCATCAGCAGATCAAAGAGAAGAAGAACAGCAATTCTGGAAACAGAAAAACAACCACTTTCTGAAAGGTAGGACCGGCGGAGAAGTGAATCCAAAGCGACGGGAAGATAGACCCTGGGGGGAGGGGCCGGCTCCCGGCAAGCGGCGGAGCAACCGCGCACAAAATCAGGACTTTTAAAAGTCTGTTCCGGGGACACCTGGGTGGCTCAGTTGGTTGAGCAGCTGCCTTCGGCTCAGGTCATGATCCCAGCGTCCTGTGATCGAGTCCCGCATCGGGCTCCTTGCTTTGCAGGGAGCCTGCTTCTCCCTCTGCCTCTGCCTTCCACTCTGTCTGCCTGTGCTCACTTTCGCTCGCGCTCTCTCTCTGACAAATAAATAAAATCTTTAAAATAAATAAATAAATAAATAAAAGTCTGTTCCGCTGAGGGACATCGCTCCAGAGGCTACCCGGGGCAAAGCCCACACGGGGTCAGCGTGGCCTCAGGTCCCGCAGGGTCACAGAAGGATCGGGGGTGTCTGAGTGTCGCAGAGCTTGCGGGTATTGGAACGGGAAAGCCGGCTACAGAGACAGAGCCGACAGTAAGCTCGCAGCTCAGGGTGACCTTGAACCGGTCGCAGGCTCGGTGAGCTCGGAGCGCGGCCGGAGGTCAGGCAGACGGGAGTAACTGAGCGCGGTTCTCTGGGCGCGCACTGAGGAGTGCGGCCCTGGGCTCTCGGCTCCTCTGGGCCGGAGACCAGGAGGCCGCCATTTGTATTCCCGTCCTCTGGAACTCTACGGAAAGCGCTCAGGGAACAAAAGCTCCTGAAAGCAAACCCAAGCGGATTACTCACCCCGGCCCGGGGTAAAAGCGGTGCAATTCCGCCTGGGGCAAAGACACTTGAGAATCACTACAACAGGCCCCTCCCCCAGAAGATCAACAAGAAATCCAGCCGAGACCAAGTTCACCTACCAAAGAGTAGCAGAATTCTAGAGGAGGAGAAAGCAAAGCACGGACTCATGGCTTTTTCCCTGTGATTTTTTTTTAGTCTTGCGGTTAATTTAATTTAATTTTTTTCGTTTTTTTTTGCCTTCGGGTAAAATTTTTTTTTTTAACTGTTACCTTTTTCTTTTTTAACCATTTTTTACTAGTTTATCTAATACATATATATTTTTTTCTTTTTTATATTTTTCTTAGGTGTTTTCTTTTTTTAAAAAATTCTTTTTTTTTCTCTTTTTTCTTTTTTTTTATTGTTTCCTTTTTGAACCACTTTTTATCCCCTTTCTCCCCCCTCACGATTTTGGATCTCTTCTAATTTGGTTAAAGCATATTTTCCTGGGGTTGTTGCCACCCTTTTAGTATTTTACTTGCCCCTTCATATACTCTTATCTGGACAAAATGACAAGACGGAAAAATTCAACACAAAAAAAAGAACAAGAGGCAGTACCGAAGGCTAGGGACCTAATCAATACAGACACTGGTAATATGTCAGACCTAGAGTTCAGAATGACAATTCTCAAGGTTCTAGCCGGGCTCGAAAAAGGCATGGAAGATATTAGAGAAACCCTCTCGAGAGATATAAAAGCCCTTTCTGGAGAAATAAAAGAACTAAAATCTAACCAAGTTGAAATCAAAAAAGCTATTAATGAGGTGCAATCAAAAATGGAGGCTCTCACTGCTAGGATAAATGAGGCAGAAGAAAGAATTAGTGATATAGAAGACCAAATGACAGAGAATAAAGAAGCTGAGCAAAAGAGGGACAAACAGCTACTGGACCACGAGGGGAGAATTCGAGAGATAAGTGACACCATAAGACAAAACAACATTAGAATAATTGGGATTCCAGAAGAAGAAGAAAGAGAGAGGGGAGCAGAAGGTATACTAGAGAGAATTATTGGGGAGAATTTCCCCAATATGGCAAAGGGAACAAGCATCAAAATTCAGGAGGTTCAGAGAATGCCCCTCAAAATCAATAAGAATAGGCCCACACCCCGTCACCTAATAGTAAAATTTACAAGTCTCAGTGACAAAGAGAAAATCCTGAAAGCAGCCCGGGAAAAGAAGTCTGTAACATACAATGGTAAAAATATTAGATTGGCAGCTGACTTATCCACAGAGACCTGGCAGGCCAGAAAGAGCTGGCATGATATTTTCAGAGCACTAAATGAGAAAAACATGCAGCCAAGAATACTATATCCAGCTAGGCTATCATTGAAAATAGAAGGAGAGATTAAAAGCTTCCAGGACAAACAACAACTGAAAGAATTTGCAAACACCAAACCAGCTCTACAGGAAATCTTGAAAGGGGTCCTCTAAACAAAGAGAGAGCCTACAAGTGGTAGATCAGAAAGGAACAGAGACCATATACAGTAACAGCCACCTTACAGGCAATACAATGGCCCTAAATTCATATCTCTCAATAGTTACCCTGAATGTTAATGGGCTAAATGCCCCTGTCAAAAGACACAGGGTATCAGAATGGATAAAAAAACAAAACCCATCTATATGTTGCCTCCAAGAAACACATTTTAAGCCCAAAGACACCTCCAGATTTAAAGTGAGGGGGTGGAAAAGAATTTACCATGCTAATGGACATCAGAAGAAAGCAGGAGTGGCAATCCTTATATCAGATCAATTAGATTTTAAGCCAAAAACTATAATAAGAGACGAGGAAGGACACTATATCATACTCAAAGGGTGTGTCCAACAAGAAGATTTAACAATTTTAAATATCTATGCCCCCAACGTGGGAGCAGCCAACTATATAAACCAATTAATAACAAAATCAAAGAAACACATCAACAATAATACAATAATAGTAGGGGACTTCAACACTCCCCTCACTGAAATGGACAGATCATCCAAGCAAAAGATCAGCAAGGAAATAAAGGCCTTAAACGACACACTGGACCAGATGGACATCACAGATATATTCAGAACATTTCATCCCAAAGCAACAGAATACACATTCTTCTCTAGTGCACATGGAACATTCTCCAGAATAGATCACATCCTCGGTCCTAAATCAGGACTCAACCGGTATCAAAAGATTGGGATCATTCCCTGCATATTTTCAGACCACAATGCTCTAAAGCTAGAACTCAACCACAAAAGGAAGTTTGAAAAGAACCAAAATACATGGAGACTAAACAGCATCCTTCTAAAGAATGAATGGGTCAACCGGGAAATTAAAGAATTGAAAAAAATCATGGAAACAAATGATAATGAAAATACAACGGTTCAAAAGGCAGTCCTGAGAGGAAAATATATAGCGGTACAAGCCTTTCTCAAGAAACAAGAAAGGTCTCAGGTACACAACCTAACCCTACACCTAAAGGAGCTGGAGAAAGAACAAGAAAGAAACCCTAAGCCCAGCAGGAGAAGAGAAATCATAAAGATCAGAGCAGAAATCAATGAAATAGAAACCAAAAAAACAATAGACCAAATCAACGAAAGTAGGAGCTGGTTCTTTGAAAGAATTAATAAAATTGATAAACCCCTGGCCCGACTTATCAAAAAGAAAAGAGAAAGGACCCAAATAAATAAAATCATGAATGAAAGAGGAGAGATCACAACTAACACCAAAGAAATACAAACTATTATAAGAACATACTATGAGCAACTCTACGCCAATAAATTTGACAATCTGGAAGAAATGGATGCATTCCTAGAAACATATAAACTACCACAACTGAACCAGGAAGAAATAGAAAGCCTGAACAGACCCATAACCAGTAAGGAGATTGAAACAGTCATTAAGAATCTCCAAACAAACAAAAGCCCAGGGCCAGACGGCTTCCCGGGGGAATTCTACCAAACATTTAAAGAAGAACTAATTCCTATTCTCCTGAAACTGTTCCAAAAAATAGAAATGGAAGGAAAACTTCCAAACTCATTTTATGAGGCCAGCATCACCTTGATCCCAAAACCAGGCAAGGATCCCACCAAAAAAGAGAGCTATAGACCGATATCCTTGATGAACACAGATGCGAAAATACTCAACAAAATACTAGCCAATAGGATTCAACAGTACATTAAAAAGATTATTCACCACGACCAAGTGGGATTTATTCCAGGGCTGCAAGGTTGGTTCAACATCCGCCAATCAGTCAATGTGATACAACACATCAATAAAAGAAAGAACAAGAACCATATGATACTCTCAATAGATGCTGAAAAAGCATTTGACAAAGTACAGCATCCCTTCCTGATCAAAACTCTTCAAAGTGTAGGGATAGAGGGCACATACCTCAATATCATCAAAGCCATCTATGAAAAACCCACCGCAAATATCATTCTCAATGGAGAAAAACTGAAAGCTTTTCCGCTAAGGTCAGGAACACGGCAGGGATGTCCATTATCACCACTGCTATTCAACATAGTACTAGAGGTCCTAGCCTCAGCAATCAGACAACAAAAGGAAATTAAAGGCATCCAAATCGGCAAAGAAGAAGTCAAATTATCACTCTTCGCAGATGATATGATACTATATGTGGAAAACCCAAAAGACTCCACTCCAAAACTGCTAGAACTTATACAGGAATTCAGTAAAGTGTCAGGATATAAAATCAATGCACAGAAATCAGTTGCATTTCTCTACACCAACAGCAAGACAGAAGAAAGGGAAATTAAGGAGTCAATCCCATTTACAATTGCACCCAAAACCATAAGATACCTAGGAATAAAGCTAACCAAAGAGACACAGAATCTATACTCAGAAAACTATAAAGTCCTCATGAAAGAAATTGAGGAAGACACAAAGAAATGGAAAAATGTTCCATGCTCCTGGATTGGAAGAATAAATATTGTGAAAATGTCTATGTTACCTAAAGCAATCTACACATTTAATGCAATTCCTATCAAAGTACCATCCATCTTTTTCAAAGAAATGGAATAAATAATTCTAAAATTTATATGGAACCAGAAAAGACCTCGAATAGCTAAAGGGATATTGAAAAAGAAAGCCAACGTTGGTGGCATCACAATCCCGGACTTCAAGCTCTATTACAAAGCTGTCATCATCAAGACAGCATGGTACTGGCACAAAAACAGACACATAGATCAATGGAACAGAATAGAGAGCCCAGAAATAGACCCTCAAATCTATGGTCAACTCATCTTCGACAAAGCAGGAAAGAATGTCCAATGGAAAAAAGACAGCCTCTTCAATAAATGGTGCTGGGAAAATTGGACAGCCACATGCAGAAAAATGAAATTGGACCATTTCCTTACACCACACACAAAAATAGACTCAAAATGGATGAAGGACCTCAATGTGCGAAAGGAATCCATCAAAATCCTTGAGGAGAACACAGGCAGCAACCTCTTCGACCTCAGCCGCAGCAACATCTTCCTAGGAACAACGCAAAAGGCAAGGGAAGCAAGGGAAAAAATGAACTATTGGGATTTCATCAAGATCAAAAGCTTTTGCACAGCAAAGGAAACAGTTAACAAAATCAAAAGACAACTGACAGAATGGGAGAAGATATTTGCAAACGACATATCAGATAAAGGACTAGTGTCCAGAATCTATAAAGAACTTAGCAAACTCAACACCCAAAGAACAAATAATCCAATCAAGAAATGGGCAGAGGACATGAACAGACATTTCTGCAAAGAAGACATCCAGATGGCGAACAGACACATGAAAAAGTGCTCCATATCACTCGGCATCAGGGAAATACAAATCAAAACCACAATGAGATATCACCTCACACCAGTCAGAATGGCTAAAATCAACAAGTCAGGAAATGACAGATGCTGGCGAGGATGCAGAGAAAGGGGATCCCTCCTACACTGTTGGTGGGAATGCAAGCTGGTGCAACCTCTCTGGAAAACAGCATGGAGGTTCCTCAAAATGTTGAAAATAGAACTGCCCTATGACCCAGCAATTGCACTATTGGGTATTTACCCTAAAGATACAAACGTAGTGATCCAAAGGGGCACGTGTACTCGAATGTTTATAGCAGCAATGTCCACAATAGCCAAACTATGGAAAGAACCTAGATGTCCATCAACAGATGAATGGATCAAGAAGATGTGGTATATATACACAATGGAATACTATGCAGCCATCAAAAGAAATGAAATCTTGCCATTTGCGACAACATGGATGGAACTAGAGCGTATCATGCTTAGCGAAATAAGTCAAGCGGAGAAAGACAACTATCATATGATCTCCCTGATATGAGGAAGTGGTGATGCAACATGGGGGCTTAAGTGGGTACGAGAAGAATAAATGAAAGAAGATGGGATTGGGAGGGAGACAAACCATAAGTGACTCTTAATCTCACAAAACAAACTGAGGGTTGCTGGGGGGAGGGGGTTTGGGAGAAGGGGGTGGTATTATGGACATAGGGGAGGGTATGTGCTTTGGTGAGTGCTGTGAAGTGTGTAAACATGGTGATTCACAGACCTGTACCCCTGGGGATAAAAATATATGTTTATAAAAAATAAAAAATTGTATTAAAAAAAAAAGATTTGGTGTATATATACAATGAAATATTACTTAGCCATCAAAAAGAATGAAATCTTGCAATTTGCAATGATGCAGATGGAGCTACAGTATATTATGCTAAGCAAAATAAAAGAGAAAGACAAGTACCGTTATGATTTCACTGATATGTGGAATTTAAGAAACAAAACAGATGAACATATGGGAAAGGGGCAAAAAGAGAGAGAGAGGAGAGAAACAAACTGAAAGAGACTCTTAATGATAGAGAACAGAGTGAGGGTGGATGGAAGGAGGTGGGTAGGGGATAGGCTAAATGGGTGATGGGTACTAAGGAGGGCACTTATATATAACACTACGTGTTCATCACAAGTTGATGAATCACTTAATTCTAAGTGAAACCAATTTTACTGTGTATGTTAACTAACTAGAACTTAAATAAAAACTTGAAATAAAAAAGAAACACATATATACCTACCAAATACCTCCAATTCAAATTAAGGAATGTGGGAATTGCTGAAAGTTTAAAGGTTAGAGGCCACTAGTGAATACTCCATGGAAGGTCAAAGCTGACAGACACTTCTAGATGATGCAAATGATTATATAGTACAAGCCTTTCTCAAGAAACAAGAAAGGTCTCAGGTGCCTGGGTGGCTCAGTGGGTTAAGCCACTGCCTTCAGCTCAGGTCATGATCTCAGGGTCCTGGGATCGAGTCCCACATCAGGCTGTCTGCTCAGCAGGGAGCCTGCTTCTCTCTCTCTCTCTCTCTGCCTGCCTCTCTGCCTACTTGTGATCTCTCTCTGTCAAATAAATAAATGAAATCTTTAAAAAAAAAAGAAAAAAGGTCTCAAATACACAAGTATACACATTTGTGTATACAAGTATACACATAATACTAGAAGTACACAACCTCACCCTGCACCTAAAGAAGCTGAAGAAAGAAACAGCAAAGAAAACCTAAACCCAGCAGAAGAGAAATAATAAAGATCAGAGCAGAAATCAATGAAATAGAAACAAACAAAAAAACAGTAGAACAACCCAATGAAATTGGGAGCTGGTTCTTTGAAAGAATTAATAAGATTGATAAAAACCATGGCCAGACTTATCAAAAAGAAAAGAGAAAGGACCCAAATTAATAAAATCATGAATGAAAGAGGAGAGATCACAACCAACACCAAAGCGATGCAAACAATTATAAGAACATATTATAAGCAACTATATGCCAGCAAATTTGACAATCTGGAAGAAATGGATGCATTCCTAGAGACATATATACTACCACAACTGAACCAGGAAGAAATAGAAAACCTAAACAGACCCATAACCAGTAAGGAGATTGAAGTAGACATCAAAATCTCCCAACAAACGAGCCCAGGGCTGGATGGCTTCCCACAGAAATTCTACCAAACATTTAAAGAAGAATTAATTCCTATTCTCCTGAAACCGTTCCAAAAAAATAGAAATGGAAAGAAACTTCCAGACTCATTTTATGAGGCCAGCATCACCTTAATCCCAAAACCAAAGACCCCACCAAAGAAAAAGAATTACAGACCAATATCCTTGATGAACACAGATGCGAAAATTCTCACCAAAATACTAGCCAATAGGATCCAACAGTACATTAAAAGGATTACTCATCACGACCAAGTGCAGCTTACTCTAGGGCTGCAAGTTTGGTTCAACATCCACAAATCAATCAATGTGATACAATACATTAATAAAAGAAAGAACAAGAATGGTACAGTACTCTCAATAGATGCTGAAAAAGCATTTGACAAAGTACAGCATCCTTTCTTGAACAAAACTCTCCAAAGTGTAGGGATAGAGGGTACATACCTCAATATCATCAAAGACATCTATGAAAAACCCACAGCAAATATCATTCTCAATGGAGAAAAACTGAAAGCTTTACCACTAGGTCAGGAACATGGCAGGGATGTCTATTATCACCACTGCTATTCAACATAGTATTAGAAGTCCTAGCCTCAGCAATCAGATGATAAAATGAAATTAAAGGCATCCAAATCTGCAAAGAAGAAGTCAAACTATCAGTTTTTGCAGAGGACATGATATTTTATGTGGAAAATCCAAAAGACTCCACTCCAAATCCACTAGAACTTGTACCGTAAAGTGTCAGGGTATAAAATAAATGCACAGAAATCAGTTGCATTTCTATACACCAACAATAAAAAGAAAGAGAAATTAAGGAGTCAATCCCATTTATAATTGCTCCCCAAACCATAAGAACCTAGGAATAAACCTAACCAAAGAGACAAAGTATCTGTACTCAGAAAACTATAAAGTACTCAAGAAAGAAACTGAGGAAGACCCGAAGAAATGGAAAAATGTTCCATGCTCATGGATTGGAAGAACAAATACTGTGAAAATGTCTATACTACCTAAAGCACTCTACATGCTTAACACAATCCCTATCAAAATACCATCAATTTTCTTCAAAGAAATGGAAGAAATAATCCTAAAATTTATATGGAACCAGAAAAGACCCCAAATAGCCAGAGGAATGTTGAAAAAGAAAAACCAAAGTTGGTGGCCTCACAGTTCCAGACTTCAAGCTCTGTTACAAAGTTGTCATCAAGACAATATGGTACTGGTACAAAAACAGACACATAGATCAGTGGAACAGAATAGAGAGCCCAGAAATAGACCCTCAACTCTATCATCAACTAATCTTTGGCAAAGCAAGAAAGAACGTCCAATGGAAAAAACACAGTCTCTTCAACAAATGGTTCTGGGAAAATTGGACAGCCACTTGCAGGAAAATGAAACTGGACCATTTCCTTACACCACACAGAAAAATAGACTCCAAATGGATGAAAGACCTCAATGTGAGAAAGGAATCCATAAAAATCCTTGAGGAGAACACAGGCAGCAACCGCTTCGACAGCCACAGCAACTTCTTCCTAGAAATATTGCCAAAGGCAAGGGAAGGAAGGGCAAAAATGAACTATCGGACTTCATCAAGATCAAGAGCCTTTGTGGAATGCCTGGGTGGCTCAGTGGGTTAAGCCTCTGCCTTCAGCTCAGGTCATGGTCTCAGGGTCCTGGGACTGAGCCCCTCATTGGACTCTTTGCTCAGCAGGGAGCCTGCTTCCCCCATCTCTGCTTGCCTCTTTGCCTACTTGTGATCTCTCTCTCTGTGTGTGTGTCAAATAAATAAATAAAATCTTAAAAAAAAAAAGATTAAGAGCTTTTGCACAACAAAGTAAACAGTCAACAAAACCAAAAGATGACTGACAGAGTGGGAGAAGAAGCCTGACTATTCACAGACCTGTACCCCTGGGGTTAATAATACATTATATGTGAACAAAAACCAAAACCAAACCGAAACAAAATGATCAAATAGAACCCTTGCCCATGTCAGAGAATCAACTATGTGCATGCACCATTGTAGATTCATGGTCTGGAATAGGATTACTCTTATCTTTTGCAGAAAAAATTATCAAAAATCCACCATCAGAGTATTAGAAATCTGGATTGCTTGCTGTGGTATCCCAACCATCAGATAAGGGCACACACTTCAAAGAAAAACAAATATTAGAATGGGCTGAGGAACAAAGCAGAATGTGGAACCTCCACTTTAACCTACAAGCCAACCACATCTGGGTCAAATGAAAGGTGTAATGGCTTAAGCAGAAGCTCACTAATAATCCTGATTTGAAAACTTAGACTAAAACAGCCTGAGCAATTACAAGATCTCTAAACTGTATATAGAAGGAATTGGACAACTCCGATTGAATTAATATTGCAAGCACCCACAGAGGTAAGAGTACTAACAATACCCCAGAGTCTAAAATAGTAGGAAAAGTATTAATTAAAATAGAAAGTGATCTATATACAGTACTGGGGAAGTTATCACACCTACTGCTAACAAAACCTATTGGGTGACTGAAGAAGAAAACATGTTACATCACATTAAAGAAAATAATATGATGCCTCTATAAAAATGGCAGGCTGAAAACTACTTTTATTGTATTAACACAAGATGTCTAATATTTAGCCTAGTATGATACAGGGTGACCAAGCTTACAGAGATGCTGGAAAAAATGGACATAGTAATGATAGATATCCTTAAATGGCAAGAACTACAAGAAACAATTGAAAATGTCTAGGTTACTATCCTTTTTCTGCAGGCAGGAATCCATCATGCATCTTTATTTAACCCTGTCAAACTTACTAAGCAGGCCAGTGCAACATGCTGCCTGCTGGATCAAATGAAAGGTGTAATGGCGTAAGCAGAAGCTCACTAATAATCCTGATTTGAAAACTTAGACTAAAACAGCCTGTTTGTCTGTTTCTCACTATTGGACACCATTCTCATTGCAGCAATGGATACTCTTCTGACCCCTCCAGCAATAGCAGTTGTGCCAGTATTCTGAATTGGAATATCGCCTTCTGGTCCAATACAACTCCATTGGCTGTGACATCCACTACTTTCTCCAGGGATCATTATTCTGGTCACCTTATAGCAATGGAAGTCCCATCAATATCACCAGCATCATCACACCCAACGTCTTCACCCCACCGTTTGCTGTCAGCACCATCTACTCAACTAGGAAAGTTTCAATCAATAGGGAACCCAATGAAGCAGTGGAAACCTCCACTTTAATTTCCATAAGAAGCAGCAAGGATTCTGAACAACAGCAACTCCTATTAGACACTGACTTCAAGGATGAAGATTGGTCTGAACCAATCTGGTTCTTGGTATTATAACCCAGCATATATGCTAATGCATCCAGGTACTGAATTTTGTTCTTTTCCATTATCTTCCTGGATTGAGTACAGCTTTGGACACATGACAGACTCTATGCGAATAATCCCGATTTAATTCCCGATTTGGGTGCTAGCACTTTATTGTAAAAGAACAGCTGCGGAATACGCAGAATCAGTAATTATATCTTTAAATATACTAGGCCAAAAATTGATCATTTACTGTACTCCCAACTTATACTTTTTAATCCATATTCACCTACTAGAAAATGAGCACTAGGTCTATGGAAATTATGTCCAGACTTTAAAACAACAGGGATATCAAGTATGATGTATAGAGAACACCTACGAAACCTAGCATATAACACATATCATTATCCTTAGTAGTATACCTCAGGCTTCTAGCTCATATCACAGATTTCTACCCAAAGAATATAGGAATCCATTTTAATAAATCCATGCCAGTCATATTGCAAGTTATAATTGTAACCTATACATTAAAATTTAATACATAGAACTTTCTAAGTAAGTACAGACCCCCAAATTATGCTTGGGTTATCCATTTCATTTATACCCAGTTTACAACATACGCCAAAAACAGATTTGCTCAAGGGAAGGAAAATCTTAAAGTTCCTTGTTGGACTGGTAGGGGGTTTAACTGGAGGAACAATGGCATTCACTTTTTCTCAAATCCAAATCAAGTCACATTAAATTTTAAAATCTTGAAATAAAAAAGCTCAATTTAATACACATAAAATGACACCTTTATCATCATTGTGTACACAGATGGGAAAAATTAGCATTATATTACAAAAATTCTGCATGATGGTAAAAATTTAAATAAATCAGCTGAAGGAAATGCTGAAAAATAACAAAATATCAAAAAAACCAAAAATACTTCTCTGGCTGTAGCTTATCAGTGTACAGTTGGTTGATATGTGGAGTTCTCTTAAGATAGCTATAATCTTGGTTTTCTTGACTGTTTCCATTGCTGTGCAGAAGCTTTTGATCTTGATGAAGTCCCAAAAGTTTATTTTCGCTTTTGTTTCCTTTGCCTTTGGAGACATATCTTGAAAGAAGTTGCTATGGCTGATATGGAAGAGATTACTGCCTATGTTCTCCTCTAGGATTCTGATGGATTCCTGTCTCACAGTGAGGTCTTTTATCCATTTTGAGTTGATCTTTGTGTACAGTGTAAGAGAATGGTCGAATTTCATTCTTCTACATATAGCTGTCCAGTTTTCCCAGCACCATTTATTGAAGAGACTGTCTTTTTTCCACTGTATATTTTTTCCTGTTTTGTCGGAGATTATTTGCCCATAGAGTTGAGGGTCCATATCTGGGCTCTCTACTCTGTTCCACTGGTCTATGTGTCTGTTTTTATGCCAGTACCATGCTGTCTTGGTGATCACAGCTTTGTAGTAAAGCTTGAAATCAGATAACATGATGCCCCCAGTTTTATTTTTGTTTTTCAACATTTCCTTAGCGATTCAGGGTCTCTTCTGATTCTATACAAACTTTTGGATTATTTGCTCCAGCTCTTTGAAGAATACCGGTGGAATTTTGACTGGAATGGCATTAAAAGTATAGATTGCTCTAGCCAATATAGACATTTTAACAATGTTTATTCTTCTGATCCAAGAGCATGGAATGGTCTTCCATCTTTTTGTGTCTTCTTCAATTTCTTTCATGAGTGTTCTGTAGTTCCTCGAGTACAGATCCTTTACCTCCTCTTTGGTTAGGTTTATTCCCAGGTATCTTATGGTTCTTGGTGTTATAGTAAATGGAATTGACTCTCTAATTTACCTTTCTGTATTTTCATGTGAGTGTATAAGAAAGCCAGTGATTTCTGTACATTGACTTTGTATCCTGCCACGTTGCTGAATTGTTGTATGAGTTCTAGTAGTTTGGGGGCACAAAAGCTTCTGCACAGCAAAGGAAATAGTCAAGAAAACAAAGAAGCAACCCACAGAATGGGAGAAGATATTTGCAAATGACAGTACAAAAGGTTGATATCCAGGATCTATAAAGAACTCCTCAAACTCGACACACACAAAACAGATAATCGTATCAAAAAATGGGCAGAAGATATGAACATAGACTTCTCCAATGAAGACATACAAACGGCTATCAGACACATGAAAAAATGTTCATCATCACTAGCCCTCAGGGAGATTCAAATTAAAACCACATTGAGATATCACCTTACACCACTTAGAATGGCCAAAATTAGCAAGACAGGAAACAACATGTGTTGGAGGGGATGTGGAGAAAGGGGAATCCTCTTACACTGTTGGTGGGGAATGCAAGTTGGTGCAGCCTCTTTGGAGAACAGTATGGAGATTCCTCAAGAAATTAAAAATAGAACTTCCCTATGACCCTGCCATTGCACTCCTGGGTATTTACCCCAAAGACACAGATGTAGTGATAAGAAGGGCCATCTGTACCCCAATGTTTATAGCAGCAATGACCATGGTCGCCAAACTGTGGAAAGAACCAAGATGCCTTTCAATGGACGAATGGATAAGGAAGATGTGGTCCATATACACTATGGAGTATTATACCTCCATCAGAAAAGATGAATACCCAACTTTTGTAGCAACATGGACGGGACTGGAAGAGATTATGCTGGGTGAAATAAGTCAAGCAGAAAGAGTCAATTATCATATGGTTTCAGTTATTTGTGGAGCATAACAAATAGCATGGAAGACATGGGGAGATAGAGAGGAGAAGGGAGTTGGGGGAAATTGGAAGGGGAGGTGAATCATGAGAGTCTATGGACTCTGAAAAACAATCTGAGGGGTTTGAAGTGTCGGGGGGTGGAAGGTTGGGGTACCAGGTGGTCAGTATTATAGAGGGCATGGATTGCATGGAGCACTGGGTGTGGTGCAAAAATAATGAATACTGTTATGCTGAAAATAAATAAAAAATAAATTTAAAAAAATAACTATAATCTTAGGTCAATGCTGGTCACCGGAGACAATAGACAGCAGAAGCAGAAGTAGGTACAACATATCCTAATGGCTGTAATTCCTTAGGCATCTGTGAAATTAGAACATTGGCACTTAAGGAAGGAAACACAATCTTGGGTTACCACCTTTTTGTTGGAACTCCCATGAGAGCTGACTCTTCCTATGGAAGGATTTACCATACCCTCTTAGTTTTCAAACTATGGTCAATCACCATTGATGAATTATAACTAACATTTATTTAAATAGAAAACACACACATTACATCTATACAGATCAATGAGTAATATAGATCTTCAATTTTATCTATTATTCATAAACTTTATTAGATTCATTTATTATCTATAAATAAAACAGGATAATTTCATAAAATGCAAAATAGGAAATACATGTCAGTTGATTAAAATTTTACTTATATGTTTTTATATATTTAGGGTTCTTTTTTTAAGGCTTTATTTATATGACACAGAAAGAGAGACCATAAGTATGCAGAGTGGCAGGCAGAGGGGGAGGGAGAAGCATACTCTCCACTGAACAGAGAGCCTGACACAAGGCTTGATCCCAGGACCCCAGGATCATGACCCAAGCTGAAGGCAGACACTTAACTGAGTCACCTAGCCACCCCATTATATATATATGCTTAGCCCTGGGATACACATATTTCTTGCTGGGGATGACCCATGTGTTTGAAAGACATTCGTAGATCACAATAGCTGAGCAACAAAAGGGGCTGTGCAGCCAGCTGAAAAGACCAGTACAGGAATGACCATTTCTGTCTTGTATATATACAGTGATAACTCCTCAATGGCAAACTGGAGTTTTTGTTTTTGTTTTTAGAAGACTCACACTTTGTTGCTTGTCTTTTCAGACTTGTAGCCAGACAACAACAAATAGATATAACATTTGCTTGCTTGTTTTTACTTATTTTTAAGTTTTTATTTAAATTCCAGTTAGTTAGGGGCACCTGGGTGGCTCAGTGGGTTAAAGCCTCTGCCTTCGGCTCAGGTCATGATCCCAGGGTCCTTGGATCGAGCCCCGAATCGGGCTCTCTGCTCAGCAGGGAGCCTGCTTCCTCCTCTCTCTCTCTGCCTGCCTCTCTGCCTACTTGTAATCTCTGTCTGTCAAATAAAATAAATAAAATCTTTAAAAAAAATTCCAGTTAGTTAAAACTAACATTAGTGCTCATCACAAGTGCCTTCCTTAATCCCCATCACCTATTTAACAAACATATATTTTAACGAAGAACCAAAGATGTTACTTGAAGGACAGTTTATACATAATGTAGTGTCAATGAGTTAACCATGGGGATATTCCCATTTGCTTTTACATGTAAGTTTACCTTTTATTAAAAAAGGTTATTTAAAAGATGGTATAAACTGTATAATCAGTCTTTCAAGTAACAGTAACATCTTTCAAGTAATGAACCTCTTTCATTAAGATGTAGGTATTTGCGGGGTGCCTGGGTGACTCAGTGGGTTAAGCCTCTGCCTTCAGCTTAGGTCATGATCCCAGGGTCCTGGGATTGAGCCCTGCATTGGGCTCTCTGCTCAGCAGGGAGCCTGCTTCCCCCTCTCTCTCTGCCTGCCTCTCTGCCTACTTGTGCTCTCTGTGTCAAATAAATAAAATCTTAAAAAAAATGTAGGTATTTGCAAACATAAATGTAGAAAATGGGAATAATTTTGTGCTTATTAACTCACTGAAACAATAATATTTAATATTACTTAATGATATTAATAATTAATATTAATAATATCAATTTAATATTAATATTTAAGAATTTTCCCCAATGTAATGCATAAGCAATTATGTTATCTTCTAAGGGTAAATCTATCATTATTCTGTAATGTATCCTGTATCATTTCTTTTCTAGATAAGCTTTATACATTTTTGAAATTGAAAAAAAAAGACATTTGAACTGATGAAATTGTTAGCATTTTTAAAATAAAACTACTAGAAACAGTGAGAGAGAAAATGACTATATATGAGCAATAGGTTAAAAAATAGAATTCTTTTTATAAGAAAAGGTATGATGGACTTTATAAGGAAAATTAATTTTGTTCTAAAGCAAAATCATTGTTCCTGAATTTTTTTTTTAAAGATTTTATTTATTTATTTTACAGAGAGAGATCACAAGTAGACAGAGAGGCAGGCAGAGAGAGAGAGGGAAGCAGGCTCCCTGCTGAGCAGAGAGCCCGATGTAGGACTCCATCCCAGGACCCCAGATCATGATCTGAGCCGAAGGTAGCAGCTTAACCCACTGAGCCACCCAGGCACCCTGTTCCTGAATTTTTAAAATAAGACAAACCCTACACAGATCTTTAAAGTTGTAGGTTTATGGAAAAGGACTATTAAGAAAGGAATTTTGTAAGTAGTCAAGATTAGGTTTAGGTTTTTTAAAAAGGTAATTTTAAGATAAAAATTACACTAGTATATAATTAGAATTTGGTTTTCTGTTAATACTAAACTTTATTTAGATTGGTCCACTCTCAGTAAGAAGTTGTAAACAAAGGTTTTTCTTTGCCTTTAATGTAATTGCCTAGTAAACAACATTTCTGTGGCTGGTCTTCATCAGCTTCTTGATTACTCAAGTAAACGGAGGTCTTCTGTATATTAAAAGAGGTAAGTTTTGCTTGTAAGTATGTGACCATTATATTTGCCTTTGAAATTTTTTATTGTCATTTTGATCAAATAGGTAATTAAATATCACTTTATAATGGTCTATGATTACATTCAATCAAGTGTTTAAGACATTTTCATATATTTGAGGTCTTTTTTTTTTTTTTTTGAGAGAACGCGAATATGAGCAGGGGGAGGAGCAGAGGGAGACAGAATCTCAAGCAGACTGTACTGAGTACAGAGCTTGGCATGGGGCTTGATCTCATGACCCTGAGATCACGATCCAAGCCAAAATCAAGAGTCAGTCCAACTGACTGAGCCACCCAGGTACCATAAAAAAAAAAAAAAAATGGACATTTTTGACAAACTTTTTCAAATCAAATTGTAAGTCAAGTTTTTTTGACCTAAAAGTAACAGAACTTCCAGAGACCCTCTGGAAAGTCTCATGTTTGTTCCCTCTTCTTGTAAAAAGGGAGTCGTTATGCTAATTTAAGCTTATTTGGTATATAGGAAGCATTGTCAAGTAATTGATGCTAAAATTCCTTTGATTTGCATAGATATTTATATGGATACTGTTAAAATAGGTGTTCTAGAAATGGTATGAAACTCCTAGAAATCTGATATGTCCTGGTATATTATTATCTTGAAGTGTTATCTACTATTAAATAACCCAATTTCCTTGTCAATTACATCATAATGAACTCTCCTCAGATCTCTAGTCATTCTTATTTTTATGTCTTTGTCATTTATGGGAAGTTATTGTTTAAGTACTTCATCTTCCAAGAGATTCGTGACAAAGACTTGACAAGCACCGTAGATCACAGGTTTTGATAAATTTAAGATCATAACACTGAACTTGGTAGAATTTCTAAAACTCAAATGGAAAACTGATTGCTTTAATATGTTTTTCCAGATTTA
Organism: Mustela nivalis; assembly: GCF_964662115.1. Classification (NCBI taxonomy): domain Eukaryota; kingdom Metazoa; phylum Chordata; class Mammalia; order Carnivora; family Mustelidae; genus Mustela; species Mustela nivalis. The sequence continues at coordinate 37,462,425 of NC_139035.1, forward strand.
ATAGACTCTTTTTTCTCTTTAAACAATCTATCACTTAACAGCAATTTGGTCAAGTACAATCTTTACAACAAAGGTTAAAGCATTTATCCTTTTCTATCTGATCCCTCCAGAATTCTGAAACTCTTATTAAATATTCTTAGGTTTCATTACAATATATTTGCACAAATTCAGTAAGAATCTGTTCTCTTTGTAACAGGACACTCAATATCCCTGACCCCTTCTTCTTTGACTCAGTTTATAAAAGGAGCTATACTTCAATATTGTAAAGAACTAATGGTCTCTCTTAAAAATAACCACACTTTGTCTAGCAGTCTTTTCACAGTGTACTCCCAAGGGATGAGGACCTTGAACATCATACCTTATGACATGGGGGGATTCATCTATTGAAAAAGGCATCTCCAGAAAGACTCTCTCCAACCCCATGAGAAAAACCCAAATCAAGTAGTGTTAACCAATCCTTGTACTGTCAGACTCCAAGGAATAGATTCTTAGATTCACATGTTATATAACTAAAGAAACCACCAAACCCTGACTGGACCTGCACCCCAACTTGACATAAAGATTTCCAGGACTTGAAGCTTTCCCAAGATGACTGGACTAGGCTGTATGTGATTTTGTCCCTGCTGCTTCTTACCTTGCTGTTTTTTCCTCTTTCACTTAGAGAAACCACACTCTTATCTGCTGCATTCCTCTGTCTATGGCAAAAGGGGGGAACCTCTCTGCTGGATCTGACTCCAGAAACTCTAATCTGTTCACAATATTGGAGACTCTTGGTCTTACCTGGACCTAACTTCTCTTTAGTCCCAAGTACTGCTGTCACTTATACCTGCCAGTCCATGGATATTACCTTTTGAGCTGTTACGACCAGTGTTACTGTACCTTGCTTCAGCCTTTCCCCGGTCATTACCTACTGGCTCAACATCTCCACCTTTGTCAATGCACAACCTTTGCTCCTGCACATTCTTTTCCTTACCACCCATTTCTTTGCACCAAATAGATTTATAGCTCTTTGTAAGGATTTTAGACAAGACTCCTTTAAGAAGAGATAGCCTTTCATATAATGTCATTCCAACTGCTTGATTCATGGATTGAATGGGTCAATCAAAATACTGGCTACCAAATCTGTCAATAATTATACCTTAGCTGGAGTCCTCTACACTCTACCTAGTCATTTTTCTTTGAAATGGACAGATTTCCCATGGACAAATGAATGTTTAGATGGTGGATAGATCAGAAGCCAATGCTTATTGGGACATTTAACTATTTCTGTTAAAATCCATCAAGGGGACCTGGGTGGCTCAGGCAGTTAAGCATCCAACTCCTGATTTCAGCTCAGGTCTTCATCTCAGGGTCAGGTGTTCAAGTCCAGCATTGGGCTCCACATGGGGTGTAGAGCCTTTTAAAAAAATCTGTAACAAGTCATAAGCCTCCCACCGGTCCACCCCATTAAGCCTGCATGGCTGCCTTAAATAGGAACATCCAGGAGGCCCACATGATTCTGGGTTTGCCTCCATAGGGAGAGATTTCTCCCATGGATTGAAGTACATGCCAATAAGCTTGTGATGAAAAATCTCTCTCTAATGTTAGGAGAACTGGCTGACTCCACAACTCATACAGTGATCACGTAATTCATTGGATAATTGCAGAGTTCTTGTTTATCTATGTTTACCTACTCACTGAACAAAAAGGCATTTGCATCTGTTGCACATGGATAAATTTCTCTGGGAAATGTGCACATTTGTGTAGGTTAGCACTTGGAATTAAGTAGATGCCATGGACCCTCAAGACCCTGTTCCCAGGATCTGGCCTTGATGTTTGACCTGTGCCAGGTCTCTGCCTAACCTGGCCTATGTAGCCCATAATGTGCAGTGTATACCCCATTTGCTGGCCTTGGGGAGCTGGGGTCTTCCAAGCCTGTGGAATTCAAGCCTGTCCACAACCACCTGCACAGATGTCAGGCTCAAAGAGCATCTTCAAAGAGGGAAGGCAGGCAATGGCAGTCAGACCGATTTTCCTGATTTGTAGTTAGAGTGTCTCGAGTTATATTTTTGAGTGGCCCATAGAGACAGGTATGAAGACTGTCTATATATGAGCTATTAGGATTATTTCCCTGAAGCTTACATAATGTCATTCCTGTTCAGTTTTTAGGACTTCAAGAAAAAGGATGTTTGACTTCTTAGTGATTCTAAGTCAATTAGGTGGGAGAAAATTAGAAACATTATTATGGAGAGTTGTAGCCAGACTTTGGAAGGAAGTAGAAGAATTCAGGATTTAGTCTAGTTTATAGGTAGGAAACAAAACCTCAAAAACAATGAACAGGGGGCACCTGGGTGGCTCAGTGGGTTAAAGCCTCTGCCTTCGGCCCAGGTCATGATCCCAGTGTCCTGGGATCGAGCCCCACATCAGGCTCTCTGCTCAGCAGGGAGCCTGCTTCCTCCTCTCTCTCTCTGCCTGCCTCTCTGTTTACTTGTGATCTCTGTCTGTCAAATAAATTAATAAAATCTTAAAAAAAAAAATTCTTAGATTTGAATTTTTAACAACCTCTCAAGGCTAAGAAGCCAACCCAAAACTTGCCCTCAGACTCTGCCTGCAATACCTATAGGTTTGGGTTACTTCTCTTCTCAAGGTCCTCAAAATAGCCTGAGGGGTTCTGGCACTTTCCAGGAAGTAACTTTTTTTTTTTTTTTTAATGTAACTGGTAAGGCTTTTGGGAACCCTGTAAGCAGAGTATGAGACTGATTTTCCAAGAGTCTGTATTGGCTCTATAAAGTCAATCTTAGTTCCTTGAGGATGTTTGGTTATATCTAAGTCTATGCATTTTTCTCTCAAATATGACATTATAGTCAAAGCCTTGGTAATATTGCCTATATTTCCAATTGTGTTCTGTTACAAGTAGAACATTCTTATTGAACTTATGCAAATAAATCTATTGCCAAGAAGATAAAAGAATGCTTACTGTGTTTCTGAATTCTGGAGGGATCAGTTAGGGAGAAAAAGATAAATATTTTAGTTCTGCTTAAAAAGGTGTAATTCAACAATTGCCACAAATCAGTTAGCTTAAGAGAAAAGGTTTCCTTAAATATGGAACAAAACATTAAAAAATAAGCAATATTTCTAAAAACCAGTCATAATATAATAATCATCTTCCTCAATATTCAGTCCCATGTAATTAATTCTTGGTTTGCTTAAATCTGGTTTTTCCATTAGTCTTGGAAATTGCTTACCCAGTTCAGTTTTTGATCTTAAAGTTACAAGAAACTTGTGTTCTAGAGTCATTTTCATGAATGTTTTTGAGGAAGAGTTTTTTCAGAAACACTTATAAAAACATCTGAGAGAAAGTATAATTACCTGTAAATGATAAAAGACTTAAAAATGGCAATGGGTAAGGATCTGATTAGAGTTTATTACAACACAATTAAGAAATTTGGTTATAACTGTGACACACATTTTAAGATAATAAATACAACTGTAACTGGTTATAGTTGCCTATCAGATTTTTAGGAATTTCATATAATTTCTAAAACTTATTTTAACAACATATCTACACAAGTATAATCAAAGAGGGTATCACTTATTTTGCAACGATTCTATTTAGCACACCGAATACACCTAATTAGTTTAATGTCTCTATTATGTTAGAAGAACAAATCCTTCCAGATGTTCCAGGGATCCTCTAGACAGTTTGTGGTCAAAAGACTTCATGTTAGAGTTTGATATTGGGACCTTTGTCAAAGAATGTAAAAAGGTTTGAACATTTGATTAAGATCACAAATCATTATGAAACAACAATTCTGTTTAAACAAAGTGACAATGAAAGATTTCAAAGGCAAATGCAGAAGGTGACATAGTTGTGAGCAAAACACTTAATATTGAGAAGATTCAGTTTCATTAAGTAATTAAAAATCTGATGATAAAGATACCATAAAACACAGACTTTGATAAAACATAAAACCCTCTTTTCTAAGCAGAAAAGCCGAGGCCTTTTATATCTCTTACCAAGAACAAACCAACAGTTCAGGTTTGCCTAAGTGAAAGCCTAATTTTAATTTTCTACCAGTGTACTTTTGATGAAAGTTCATTTATGTAATTTAATTACTTTATTTGAATCTTAGGCAGTCCTAACTTCACATACAATTCCTTCTCAAAGATTCCTTTTCCATAAATCTTTACACTTTTTTTTCCCCTTTACATTCAGATTTTGTCCTATGTTTTTCCTCCTTTCCAGCCTCTCTTTAGGACAAAATTACTTTCTTTTCCCTCAAAAAAATGCATTTCTGTTTCTCATACTTTCTTTTACTGAAGGCATATAATCTACTTTGCTTACATATGAAAATGTTTTTATTTGTAGTCACTTTAACCACATATATGAGTTAGAATTCTCAGCCCATAGAAACCTAAATTTCTAGTGAAATATTAGTAAGCAATTGTGAACTGTTGTTACACCAGCATTTTTGTTTAGATTTGTAACACATTTTATAATTTCTAGAAACACACTTCCTCCTAGTGCAATGTTTCAACGAAGCATGAAACATGTTTACTAACCAGCAGTTAGTAAACAAACACGTTTACTAACCAAACTTTATCTTTAGTTTGTTTGAGATAGGGAAGTCAAAAGTAAATAAACCTATGTTCAGCAATGAATATTTCATTCTTTTGTCCTATTTGGAAATGATTTAAAGGTTTCAGGTTACCAAAAACATTTTGGGAGTTGTTTTTAAATATGCATGCTATAAAATATAACTGTTGCTAAAAAGTTTATGTACAAATTCTTATTCCTTTTACACATATGTAAATCATTTGCTCCCAACAGTTATGTTTAAATCACCAATGAATAATTTATGAGATATAAGTCAGTTATCATTCTAAGTTATTTTTGTTGACTAATTTTGTAACAGGGTTAACATGAAGTTATTTGATTAGTGAACTCATGTAAGATAAATGTATTATATTGAATGCCATTAACTCTAAATTCATGTCTATTTTAATTAACCAATTACCTTAAATTAGCTCTAACACTGTGAAAATTAATAAAGGGAAACCTCACTAAAATGGAAACCTCACTAAAATGGAATTGGTAGTTTCAGCAGGAGATACTCTCATGACCTACCACTTCTTATAAATTGCAAATCCAACAGGAAGAGAGGGACCTGCACATGGATACCACGGAACTACTCCACCAGGAGGAAGAAAGGCTTTCTTCTTCCCCTGCCCCACAGTCCAGCCAATGAGATACAGTCACAACGTAGCCAATGAGAAGCCACTATCCTTCAACTCCGAGTTTACTCCAGTAGACTTCTTTTTGTTTTGTATGTCTTTTTTGTTTGTTTTTAAAAGATTTTATTTATTTGACAGAGAGATCACAAATAGAGAGGCAGGCAGAAAGAGAGGGGGAAGCAGGCTCCCTGCTGAGCAGAGAGAGCCTGATTCGGGGCTCGATCCCAGGACCTTGAGATCATGATCTGAGCCAAAGGCAGAGTTTTGTTTTGTTTTTTTTTTTTTTAATTTATTTGACAGAGAGAAATCACAAGTAGATGGAGAGGCAGGCAGAGAGAGAGAGAGGAAAGCAGGCTCTCCGCTGAGCAGAGAGCCCGATGCGGGACTCGATCCCAGGACTCTGAGATCATGACCCGAGCCGAAGGCAGCGGCTTAACCCACTGAGCCACCCAGGCGCCCCCAAAGGCAGAGGTTTTAACCCACTGAGCCACCCAGGTGCCCCTCCAATAGACTTTTTGTTTAAAAAGGCCTTCTGGGGCCACCTGGGTGGCTCAGTGGGTTAAGCCGCTACCTTCAGCTCAGGTCATAATGCCAGGGTCCTGGGATCGAGTCCCGCATCGGGCTCTCTGCTCAGCAGGGAGCCTGCTTCCCCCTCTCTCTCTCTCTGCCTGCCTCTCTGCCTGCTTGTGATCTCTCTCTCTGTCAAATAAACAAATAAAATCTTAAAAAAAAATTAAAATAAAATAAAAAGGCCTTCTGCACTTCCCCTCTCCTCTATAAAAGAGCATACCCCACCTTTGTTTTCCAGGCCTGCCTATGGTTTTGCCTGAGCTTGCTTATCCTGGATTGCAATTCTTTGCTATCCGCCCCCCCTCCTTTTAAAGATTTTAATGATTTATTTGACAGGGACAGACACAGTGAAAGAGAGAACACAAGCAGTTGGAGTGGGAAAGGGTGAAGCAGACTTCCTGATGAGCAGGGAGCCCTATGCGGGGCTTGATCCCATCATGACTTGAGCTGATGGCAGGTGCTTAACAACTGAGCCACCCAGGTGCCCCCTCTGCTATTCCTAATTAACCTATATTTGGATGAAAAAATGACTAGCAGCTTAATTTTAACATTACTTGGTGATCAGAAGTGGGATCTAGAAAAGACCCCCCTTCCCAAGAACTCCAAGGCTAGTGAGCAAACAGGTGCTGGTACACACTCAGCTGACTGGGCTCACCACTTTCTCCCTGACCTTAGAGTGTGAGGGTAAGTTTTCTCCTAGGTTTTGAGCTCTCCAAATTGTGTTCAGTCTCTCCAGGCTTTATTTGGGGTAAGTTTTAAGCACTGCCTCCCCCTTTTAAAAACATCTCCGAGAGCAGTCTTTTGGCCTTTGGTTCAGCTCCTTTTTGGAACTGGACTGTTACTAATGGAAATGCGCTGACCTTTGGTCTGACTTCTGTTTGCAACCAGGCTGTTCTTACTGGAACTGTGCTGGCCTTTGTTCCAATTCTTTCTGAAACCAGGCTGTTCCTGTCAAAACAGTGCTCTTTAGAAATTTTCTTTTTGCCCTAGAGAAAAACAAAACAAAACCTCTAAGAAATGGGATCCTAGTCCTCAAAAGGCTTTGAAGGTGCCCGCCCCAACTTGTCGGACTTTGGTCAGTTTTAAGTTTAAAAACTATCATCCCTCTGCATGGACATTTGTATCTAAGTGGACTGACTGAACCAAAAGTAATCTAGAACTTCAGTAGGCAGAACTTCCAATCTCCCCAAACTTAACTGTCCCCAAACTGAGTTGGGCAGCCATGACCTAAAATTGATAAAACTGAATGAGCTTCCCATCTTAACTGGGATTTTGAAACTTCCAAACCTCATCATTTGGAATTCAAATTGGACAAGGAATCCAAAATCACTTCTGCAAAATACAATCTATTATTGAAGGCAAAAATTTAAAAGAGAGAGAAAGAGAGAGAGAGAAATAGCAGAAAGTCTTCTGAGGCTTCTTCTTTCCCGCTCTTTCATCTTTTTGACACAACAGCTGTCTTGTGCTCAGGCCCCATCTCTAGCATCACGTTTCTCTATTCTCTCTGCACCTTTCCCATCTCCTCTGTACCCTCTGATCCCTTATTCTAATCTTTTTGCTAAATTTCTGTTTTCCTTTGAAACTTCCTCCACCTCTTCCTCTCCCAAACCTATTAAAACCTGCCGCTTTAAAGTTAAGTCTTCTGAGGATCTAAATAAATCCCAAGTTTCTTTTGTTCCTGACTAAGGCTGAATTGTGAGCCATAAAGAGATTCCTATAGTGACTGAGGACCCTCATAAGTTTGCTGCAGAATTTAACATAGGTTTTCAAACTTGCCAACCTGATTTCTCAGATTTATATTAATTAGTCCACATGCTTGTTGATGAGAATCAGTCCAAATGTTAGATGAAACTAGCCTGATGGGAACATCTTGAACAGGATTTAGAGAAACAGATCCCTAACTTTTGGCAAGATGTTAGAACACTTGCTGGAGATCTCCACTGAAGAATTATAGTAGCTTAAAAAAAAAAAAAAAGATTTTACTTATTTAGAAGAGAAAGAGACCACAAGCAGGGGAGCAGAAGGCAGACGGAGTAGGGAAAGCAGGCTCTCCACTGAGCAGGGAGCCCAGATGCTGGGCTCCATTCCAGGACCCCAGGATCATGCCCTGAATGCTCAACTGACTGAGCCACCCAGACACCCCTATAGTAGCTTTTTTAGAAAGCCTGTCAATTGGAAAAAAATTCAGGCTTGAACACAAAAGCCTGATGAATCTGTTCATGATTATTACCCTTGATTCCAAACTATCTTTAAAAAAAAAAAGAATTCTGGTCTTATCTTAGATGTTGAATCCCCTTAGGTAGCATTTAACACTTTATTAATGGGCAGATCTGAGATCTTTCCCTTTTAGTTAAAAAGACCATGATGTAATGGGAAATCATATCCACTCCCAGATTTAGTTAATTTAGCAAACCAGCTCACTTGCACCCTAGATGAATTATTTAAAGGAAAGAGTAGTCAAATTTTCAGTGTTCAACTCCAGGGAATTAAGACCTTTAAACAAAACTGGAAACTTAGTTTCTGCTCTTATTGCAAAGACCAAGGGCATTGGAAAGAAGACTGTTATGAATTTAAGTGCTCCAGATGCCTTCGACCCTCTGGCCAACCTTTTTAATGTCCTCCTAATTACCACTGATGGGGCTCCAAGGAGCTAAGGGGCTCTTCCCAGTCTTCTCTCTCAATCAGATCAGAGGAACCATTCTTCAGAATGGGAATGAAAGCTCTTCCTTCTCCTACTAACACCAGAGCTTCATTCTTGGAGATCAACCCCATTGCTATAAAGCAGTCCCTGCCTTGGAGTACTAAACCAGTTCCAACAGTAGTGGGGCTCTAATAAACCCCAACAAGTTCCTGTCTCTGAATCTATTCCCTTTTGTCTAGGCTCTTTGAGAGATACACAATTCCTTTCTCTTTAGTTCCTCCACCTGTATTTATTTCAAGATTTCTTAGAAAAATACCATGCAGGCGTTTCTTTCTACCAAAAGGGGGAAATAATTATAGAATTTGACAGTAATAACTAAAATAGTCGAGCAAGGAAAATAAATGATGCTTTGGCATCTTTTCTATACTTGGTCTCTAATGGTGCTAGAGCGGAGTCCGAGGACATTGGATCATTTGCTCCCATTAGATCAACCACCGTCCTCTTTATGGGTAAAGCCTTCAGTGATAGCCACAGAGTCTACAGTGTACCTCCCATCAGGATTCAAATGGACCATGCAAAACTTCTCCCTGATATTAATTCCCTATAAATGGAGAATTCCTTCAGTGTATCAAGCCCATTACAGGAGATTACAAGGCTCAGGGTCTCATTCTCTGCTACACTAGTCCCTGTAACACTCCATTTTTGCCTATGGAAAACCGTAGGTTAGGCTGAGGATGGAAATTTGCACCTTTTGACTCCCTGTGACAATTTATAGAAAACCCCTCTAACCAACCCTACTACCAATGCATTTTCATAGTTTACTGATGGTTACTAATTAAAGGATAAAAATGGTAAATATTATGCCAAGCATTTCTATTGCAACTCCTTTTGAAGTCACTGAGACAGCACCTTTATCTTTGGCTACTGCAGCCCAACAGGCTGAGTTATATGCCCTTACCTGAGTGTGTACTTTGACCAAGGGTAAAACTAAACATTTATACTGATGCCTCTGGGGTTGCCCATAATTTTGGAATGTTATCGTAACAATAAGGTCTCCTTACCTCCAATGGGAATACATTTAAAAATGGTTCCTATGTCCAAAATGTATTACAAACCATACTTTTGCCAGGGGCTATAGCTGTTATTAAGCTTCTCAGACATTCCAGACCTGACTCCCAGCATGTTAAAGGAAACTACCTTGCTGATATTTCCACATATGCAGCTCTCACGGAGACCAATAGTTAAACCACTGTTATGTTTCAAAGGATGGTCTCTCAAATAACGATTGAGAAAAACTGATGAGAGATGTCCAAAAATTGGCTCCAGAAAAGAAGAAACAATATAAAAAATGTAATCATTGTTGGTTTGATAAAAAGAACTTTAGTTTGGACGAAATAACTATCCAGCCCAGCAGGAATTCTAAAATTCCCACTACTTACAACTGAATATGCATTAAACTACTGTTCTACTGATAAAATGGTAGTGTTCATGAACCAATATTGGTAGGGAAATGTTAACCACCCTACAAAAACTGCCTACCTTGGTTGTTCCTTTTGTCCAAATTACAATATTGGAAACCTCTCCCTACTGGCCCTGGGCATGTTAAATTGCCAAATGAACAATTTGAGGTTTGGCAAATGGATTTCATACAGCTCCCTCCATCTCGAGAATACAGTGTTTTAGTAATGGTTTGTATGTTTTCTCACTGGACTGAAGCTTTCCAATGCCTCTTCTGTGGCTAAAATTGTGTTAGAAAAGATTATCCCTACTTGGGTTACCTCTCTCAAACTTCACAGTGATTAAGAGACCCATTGTACTGGTCAGGTGCTTTGTCGCATCTGTGCTGTTTGGCTGATTTTACAACACTTTCGTTGTGAACACCATCCTCAATCCTTGGAGTTGATTGAATGCACTGACAACACTATTAAGACTAAACTGAACAAAAAAGACTTTAAAACAAAGACTATCACAAGAGACAAAGAATGACACTATATAACCATAAAAGGAATATTCCAACAAGAAATATAACACATGTAAATATGTACCCAACATGGGAGTACCCTAATACATAAAGCAGCTACTAACGAATATGGAAGCAATTGATAGTAATACAATAATAGTAGGGGGTTTTAACATCCCACTGACCTCAATGGATAGATCACCCAGACTAAAAGTCAACAAGGAAACAGTGACTTTGTGTGACATATTGGATCAGCTCCATCTAAAAGATATATTGAGAATATTCCACCCTAGAAGAGAAGCATACCCATTCTTTTCAAGTGCACATGGAACATTCTCCAGAATAGATCACATATGTATCCACAAAGTAAGTCTTGACAAAAAAAAGACAAATTCAAAAATACCAAATTCCTACCATGTATCTTTTCTGACCACACTGCTATGAAATTAGAACTCAATTACAAGAAAAAAATCTGGAAAGAAAGCAATTATATGTAGATTAAATAACATGATCAAATAAAAATAATAATATTTTATTTTATATATAATATTTAATAAAAAATTATATAACAGTGAATGGGTCAACCAAGAAATCAAAGAGGAAATAAATGGAGACAAATGAAAGCATAGTCATCCAAAATCTTTGGAATGCAGCAAAAGCTATTTGAAGACGGAAATTTATAGCAGTACAGATGTACCTCAAGAAGCAAGAAAAAGGAAGATGGCGCCGAAAGCTAAGAAGGAAGCCCCTGCCCCTCCCAAAGCCGAAGCCAAAGCAAAGGCTATGAAAACCAAGAAAGCGGTGCTGAAAGGCGTCCACAGTCACAAAAAAAAGAAGATCCGCACATCATCTACGTTCCGAGGACCCAAGACTCTGCGTCTCCGAAGGCAACCCAAATACCCTCGAAAGAGCGCCCCCAGGAGAAACAAGCTTGACCACTATGCCATCATCAAGTTCCCCCTGACTACTGAGTCAGCCATGAAGAAAATAGAAGACAACAACACGCTTGTGTTCATTGTGGATGTCAAGGCCAACAAGCACCAGATCAAACAGGCTGTGAAGAAGCTCTATGACATGGATGTAGCCAAGGTCAACACCTTAATCAGGCCTGATGGAGAGAAGAAGGCATACGTTCGGCTGGCCCCTGACTATGATGCTTTGGATGTTGCCAACAAAATTGGGATCATCTAAACTGAGTCCAGCTGGCTAAATCTAAATACAGTTTTTTCATGATAAAAAAGCAAGAAAAATCTCAAACAACATAACCTTACACCTGAAGGAGCTAGAAAAAGAACAGACAACCTAAAACCAGCAGAAATAAGGAAAAAAATAAAGATCAGAGCAGAAATAAACAAAATAGAAACTAAAAAAAAACAGTAAAATAGATTAATGAAACCAGGAGTTGGTTGAAAGGATCAACAAAATAGACAAACCTCTAGCCAGACTCCTAAAAAACAGGTCTTGAATAAACAAAATCACCAATGAAAGAGGAGAAATACCAACATCACAGGAACAAATAATTGTCATAAAATATTATAAAAAACTATATGCCAACAAATTAGACAACCCAGAAGAAATAGATGAGTTCCTAGAAACACATAAATAGCCAAAACTGCAGCAGGAAGAAATAAAAAATTTGAACAGACTAATTACCAGCAAGGAGATTGAATTGTAATTAAAAAAAAAACTCGCAATAAGCAAAAGTCCAGGACCAAACAGTTCTATGGCAAATTCTACCAAATGTATAAAGAAGACTTAACACTTATTGTACTCAAACTATCCCGCAAAATAGAAGGAAACTTCAAAATTCATTCTGAGGTTGGTGTTACCTGATACCAAAACCCATTAAAAACCCATTAAAGACCCCACAAAAAAGAACTATAGGCCAATATCTCTGATGAACATAGAGGCAAAAATCCCCAACAAAATACTAGCAAATAGAATCCAACAATACATTAAAAAAAATCAGTCACCATGATAAAATGTATTTATTCCTGGAATATAAGGGTGATTCAATATTTGCAAATCAATGTGATACATCACATCAGTAAGAGAAAGGATAAAAACCAATATAATCATTTCAATAGATGCAGAAGAAGCATTTGATAAAATACAACATCCATTCATGATAAAAGTTCTTGACATAGTGGGTTTAGAGGGAACACACCCCCAACATAAGAAAGGTCATCTATGAAAAACCTACAATGAACATCATACTCAATGGGGAAAAATTGAGAGCTTACTCCCTAAGGTCAGGAACAAGACAAGGATGATCTAACCACTTTTATTCGACATAGTACCAGAAGTCCTAGTTATACCAATCAAGTAAGAAAGAAGATATATATAAATTGGTAAAGAAGAAGTAGAACTTTGATTTACAGATGACATGATACTATATAGAGAAAACCTAGAAGACTCCATCAAAATCTGCAGGAACTAATAAATGAATTCTGTGAAGTCACAGGATCTTTTGTGTTTCTATACACTAATAATGAAGCAGCATAAAGAGAAATTAAGGAAAAAAAATCCCATTTACAATTGCACCAAAAATAAGATACCTAGGAATAAACCTAACCAAAGGGGTAAAACTCTGAACTATATGACATTGGTGAAAGAACCCTCTTGCACTGTTGGTGGGAAAGCAAACTGGTGCAGCTACTGTGGAAAACAGTATGGAGGTTCCTCAAAAAGTTAAAAATAAAACTACCCTATGATCCAGTAATTACACAAAGAATATGAAAACACTAATTTGAAAGGGCCTATGCACCCCTATTTTATTGCAGCATTATTTACATAGCCAAGATATAGAGGCAGCCCAAGTGTCCATCGATAGATGTATCGATAAAGAAGCTGTACACACACACACACATACACAATGGATTATTATCCAGCCATAAAAGGATGAAATCTTGCTATTTGCAACAACATGGAAGGATCTAGAGAGTATTATGCTAAATGAGCTAAGTCAGAGAAAGACCAATACCGTATGATTTCACTCCTATATGGAATTTAAGAAACAAAACAAATAAACAAAGAAAATAAAAAGAAACCAAAACCTAGACTCTTAACCATAGAGAAAAAACAGATGGTTACCAAAGGGGAGGTGGGCTGGGGGATGGGTGAAACTGGTGAGGGGATTTAAAGTACACTGACCTTGAAGGGCATTGAGTAATATGTGGAGCTTTCGAATCACTATTTTGTAATTAAAATTTTAATTGATTAAAAAAATACTGGGGAACACTCTCCAGGTTTAGACCATGGACACAAGTGTCCTCAGAGAGAGCCTAGATAACACAGCCTCTGTGATCCAAAACTTTACTCCCCAAAATAGTCTAAGAAAGCAAAGGTCTTCATTCCACAGGTAGTGAAACCAAAACATTGAATTAAATGCTTCACTGTTCTACCGTAAGGAAACTCTGGTTAGCCTGACTGACTTATGAGCTTGTTTTGCAGAAGTTGACTGACCACCAGCAAGACTGGCTGAGCCTGGAACAAACCAAGAAGAATTCTTGCAGTTGCACAGACAGGACCAGGAGTAAACGAAAGTAACTTCTGTGATGACACATTCTGAGCTCTCCCCCATCTTCATGCTACCCTGACATTTAATGGACATGTGTCCCATGAAAAGATAGGGTTCCTGAATTTCCATACCCAGAAAGGAGAACACTTCTCTTTTCCCCTATATCCAATCAACATAGTCCATTCAACCTACATACCTATGACATCCTGCCCCCTTGTTCTTTTTTTTTTTTTAAGATTTTATTTATTTATTTGACAGAGAGTGATCACAAGTAGGCAGAGAGGCAGGCAGAAAGAGAGGAAGGGAAGCAGGCTTCCTGCTGAGCAGAGAGCCCGATGAGGGACTTGATCCCAGGACCCTGAGATCATGACCCGAGCCGAAGGCAGTGGCCTAACCCACTGAGCCACCCAGGCGTGCCTCCCCACCTCCTTGTTCTTAAATACACCTAACTGCAACCCTTTGTGGAGGCAGATTTGAGAAATTTTCTCCCATTTCCTTGTTTGGTGCCCTGCAATAAAACCCTTTCCTCTACCACAAAACCAGCATCAGTGTCGGACTTGCTGAGCACTAGGCAATAGACCCGTGTTCAGTAACAAAATTGGTGACCATGAAGGGACCCTAAGTCCTCTCTGGACACTTGTCTATTGTTCACTGCCCCTTGCTCGCCCAGGATTCTGTGAAGGGTCCAGCAGCTGCCAGGACCATTGATCCAGGAAGGCGTAGGGGTCCCCGCATGGTGGGATGATGCGAACCTTCACATTTTAGTTTCTTTTTTGTGGTAGAAAAACAGGACTTGATTTGGAAAAAGTCTGTTCTTGAATACTTCATGTGCGACAGCATGGGACAAGTTTTTCTTCTCTTTGAGCCTCTTCTGGGGGTCAACTTGATAGAGTTCCACAAGGAAGCTTTGACTTCTGAAAGGAAGCCTTCGCTGGGGGAAATCCTGACATCAAGGAAGAGTTAGGGACCCTACCCGTAGAAGTCCTCTGGTTTTCTTACTTCTTGAATTTTTTGATAATGTGCATCTAGTTTTGCTAGCATTATATTAGGCAATATCTTGGTTAGGATAAAAGAAGTAAGTTAAAGCCAAAGCATGGGTAATAGTAATTTGATCTCTTCATGCAGCCCTTTGGTATGCATACTTAAAATCTCAGCAGCTTGTAGTTATGATCCCATGAAAAACAAGACAACATTTTTCCTTAATATTGCTGGGCCACAGTGCTCCCTGGACTCCTGAGAAATGTAACTTGAAAATGGGCCTTTGGATTATAATGCTATTCTCCAGTTAGAATTGTTCTGTAAAAGAGAGGAGAAATGAGATGAAGATATTCTGTCTGTACAATCTTTCGTGTTGTTGTAGCAAAACAAGCTGGTACAGAAGAAATGTAAGATTATGGTCCAACAGGGGGATAAACCCCCAAAGGGCAGTGTTACCAGAATCTAATAAGCGACAGGATGACCCCTTAATTAATGCAGCTGAATTTGCCAAAGGTCCAGGTCGACCTCCATAGGGTGGTGCAGCAGGGGCTCCAGCTATGCAAACCTCCAAGCCCTGGGCTCTAGGGTCCCAGGCTTGTGAGGAGTCAGAACAAAAAGGAATAGTCTCTCCTCATACTTAACAGGGAAGGGAGCAAACTTTGGCCAGGGAGTCACTCAAATTGAGGCAGGGCCATTCCCTTTAAGGCAAGTGACCATTGAGGAAACAATGGTGACCAATCGGTTGAAATGATTTGTGTACCTTTGCTTTTTCTCTACTTCCAACTTGTTTAACTGGAAAAATAATAAGCCAACATATAGATATGGCTCCAAAAGGAATAGAAAATTTGTTCTCTCCAATCTCGCCACCCATAACCTCATCTGGGCAAAGGTACAGAGTTAAGTAATCACTCTCCATATGTCAGAAGAGTGGAGAATGATGTTAGAAGAAGCTGATAAGCTCCTGGCTGGGGCTCTAGCCAATCTGGTAAGGACTGCAGCTGGTGCCTGACCCCAACTGAGATACAAATGCTACGGGAAATTATGCTAGGGTCCTAGATATTCAAAAGAAATGACAGACGTTGGAAGGGCCATAGAAAGGTCTATGTCACAACTGGGAGAAATTGCCTTTGAGGTCTTTAACGGTAGAGATCACAAACAGGAGAAAAAGAAGCAATGCAAGATGAAACAGGTGACCTAGCTTGCTACTGCCCTTAACAAAGAGGTGACAAACCCAAGGTAAGAACTCCTGGCAAGCAGAATCAGAAGGGGCACACTATAATGGGGCCTTGGCAATGTGCCTACTATAAACAGGAAAGCCATTGGAAGAAAGAATTGCCCCTAGATTAAATAAAGCTCCTGGAGAAAAAGGGAAGCAAGATCACATTACTCTTGAAATGTCCCAGCTTACTGAGACTGATCAAAAGTGATGAAGCCTTCACTCTATTACAACCCACAGGCTCCATTAACCTTTCTCACAAGGAGCCCTGGCACAACTGAAAGTGGGAAGGTGGATGACAAAGTTTTTGATCGACACAGGCACCACCTGTTCTGTGTTAAATATTTGATTAATAAAATTATCCTCCATGAAATTAACAGGAGTATCAGGAGAACCTTTGCAAAGATGGTTCTTCCAACCCCTAGGTTGTCAAGTTGGAAAAACTTATCTGCAGCATAGTTTTTTGTATAAGCCTCAGTGTCCCACTCCACTATTCAGAAGGGACCTGCTGAATGAGCTCAATACTCACATCACTTTTTTGTCTGCATGAAGAGATAACAAAGTACTACCAGAGCAATGTGAGCATTCCAGGCAATATTACAGTAAGGACAGGAACAGCCAATGGTCGTGTCAGAAGAGATTCTACAAAAGGTAAACCCCAATGCAGGCAGATGGGATGACTGGAGGGGCAAAAACCATAGCACGCATTCAGGTGAGGTTTTGCCTAAGGCAAAGATCCCAAACCTAAAACAGTGTTCCCTAAGAGAACATCTTACGTGAGATTTGTAGACTCTGGCGATTGCCTTTTTAAAACAGGACTAATTCAGTCCTGTCCCTTACTTCTAACACTGCAATCTTGCTGGCTTAGAAGACCGCACAAAAGAATATTACTTTGCCCAAGACCTCAGAGCAATGAGACAAATAATGGAAAATGGTCACCTGGTGGTACCTAACCCTTGCACATTGCTCATCACCTTGTCTGGAGTTCTTCACTGGTTCACTGGATTCTTAAAGGAGGTGTTTCTCTGTGTGCCTCGAAGTCCAGAATCTCAAGAACTATTGGCCTTTGAATGGGAAGACTTGAACACGAAGGTTAAGCAGCAGTAATGCTGAACTGTACTCCCCCAAGGATTTAAGAATGTCCTTCTTTTGGTGAGGTTCTGGCTAAAGATCTTTGAGAACTTCAGCTCAGAGAGGGTACCTTGCTTCAATAGGTGGCTGACATTTTGATAGCCAGTAGGACCAGAGACTAAAGATGATTTGACTCAACTTTTTAGCTGATTGGGGATGAAATATCCAAAAAATGGGGGCAAATTTCTCAACTCTCTGTGAAATATTTGTTGTTTGAACGGTCTTCTCAGGGGCATAGCAGTTTCCTTCCTGATAGGGGAAGAGTTATTAGCCAGGACTATGTTACCCACTATCCAGAGACAACTGTGGAGATTTTTAGATATGGAAGAATTCTTCCATATCTAGATTTTCTACTTTGGCTTCACAGCGAAGCCCTTCTATGAAGCCATCAACTGAGGAAACAATGAACTCTGTAATTGGACAGGATAATGTCACCAGGCATTCCACGTCATTAAAAATTTTTGTTAAAGGCACCAGCATTGGGACTTCCAGACCTAAGAAAGCTCTTTGACTTGTCCATTCATGAAAGACTTGGTAACTTTACATGAGAACAAGTTGCGTATTTTTTAAAAATGGATATGGTGACAGGGGAATTCTGGGCTCAGATTGGTTTTCAGGTTTATTTTCGCAGATTCTCTCAGGCATTAATTAAAGTGGATATATTAAAGGACTATTAAGTGGATATACCCATATGCATCATACCAGTTATTAGATCTGGAATGACAAAATGTGCATGGTGTTGTTTCAAGGTGGTCAAAGAACTAATATCCTAGTTATGCTAAATGAACATGCAGAACCAGAAACAAGAATATACTTCCAAGTTAAGTAAAAAATAATTTCATTCCTCAAGCCCTAAACTGTGCCCCTAAAATCAGCAGGAAGTAGCCAGAGTGGTCGTCTTCCCAATCCCTCAAGACTGGAAAATGATCAAATGATAGAGGGGACTAAAACCAATATGCTGAGTTGAAGAACGCGTGGCTGTTCCACCCTAAGGAAACTCTGGATAACCTGATTGATTTATGAGCTTGTTTTGCAGAAGTTGACTGACCACCAGTAAGACTAGCTAAGACTAGAGCAAACTGGGAAGAATTCTTGCAGCTGTACAGACGGGTTCAAGAGTGAATGAAATTAACTTTTGTGATGACACACTCTGAGATCTCCCCCATCATCATGCTTACTCTAACATTTAATGAACATGTGTCCCATGAAAAGACAGGATTCCTAGATTCCCATAACCAGAAAGGAGGAGGCCTCCCTTTTCCCATATAACCAATTAACATATTCCAATCAACCTACACACATCCTCATCCCTTATACTTAAATACACCTAATTTCCACCCTTTGGGGAGGCAGATTTGAGAAATTATCTCCCATCTTCTTGCTTGGCACCTTGCAATAAAACCCTTTTTCTCTACCACAAAACCAGCATCAGTGTTTGGCTTCATGTACATGGAGAAATGGGCCCTTGTCCAGTAACAAAAACAATGGTGTAGTGAAGACCGTGTCTGTGGTCTCCCATGAAAATATAAGAGGTCTCCAGTCTCTGACCCCCTAAGCTATTTCACCATGCAGGCACTACTAGAATGGGACTTTTCCAGGGCTAAGGAGCAACAAAGTTAAGATGACAAAGGTCCCCTTTGGGCAGCAACCTCTTGTGACAACTCCCTTGGCATTGGTGGACAGAGTGCTGCTTACAACCTCTTGCTTCAGAACCCCGGTCTATTCAATTGACCAGCAAGGTATATCCAAGTAAGTGTACTCTCTGAATGGTGGAGACAAACAGAATGTTCTCGCTGGTCACAGGATCAAGTTCTTGGGACATAGAACAAGATGAAAGGAAAAACTTCATCTGTTTTTTTCGTTGTTGTTTTGTTTTGTTTTTTACAAGGGGAACCCACATCAAAGTTTGTCCAAACAGACCCCAGTTGGAGAAGAATCGTGAACACACCAGTCTATGAGCTCGACTTGAACAGCAGGCTGGTAAGGCCCAGGGTGACATTCTTTCCCCTTAGTGACTCCTATTTATGACAGATGATACGAGATAAGGGAAAGCATTGACCACCTCAGGAAGGACATGATTAGTCAAACCAAGACTATTCTACCAAATTTACTAGATTTTCCAAGTCCAAGCAACCGATTCCACAAATATTTTCTCCAGCTGATCTAAATTTAGAAAGAGAAAAAGGACTCTCACCACTTGCAGGTACATTAGTTACCCTCCCACCCCCCACCCCCTCTCTGCTGCAGTTCTGTTCAGCCAGGGACGTTCACCCTGCCCATCACACCAAGTTTTGCAGAGGCAAAATATTTCTGTACTCTTCAACATTCTCCTAGTGGCCTAAGAGTTAAATTGCCGTAAGATAGATTAACAGGAGAAAGAAGCAGAATTTTGTGTGTACAGAGGCCAGATATTAAAAGTGAGACTCAAATGACTAACACAGGCTGCTGAGAGTCCACACCCTGACACCACCTCTCCTGCACTCGCCCTGTTACAGGCTCCTGGCTAACCTGACCTGTCCTCTCGCCAGTGCAGTGCGTGTGCGGTCAGCTCCACTCCAGCCCCTCGGGGTTTGCCGGGGCCCTGCAGCTCTGGGGAGCCACGGCCCACTCCCAGACACCTGCATGGGTTTAGTGGGGATGGGACCAGCCCCAAACATCACCCTGAGGTAGCAGCTACAATCTGGGGACAGTCCCTCCACATTTGAACTTGCTGTCCGAGTGGATCCAAGGCTTTTCCTTCCCTCAAGGCTCTCGACAGTCTCTTGTTAGATGATACCTGGAAAGCACTCCTGGCCCTATACTGCAGCAGTCCAGTGACCTCAAGCTCTGCCTCGGAGGGGACAGTGCCTGTGGGGAAGGATAGGGATTGCAAGTACCCACATATCTTGTCCTTAAGAGCCACTCTTCTAATCCAGCTTCCCAAGACCAGCACTCTGTTGCAGGTCCCTGGCTACACGTGCGGTTCATACCCCCGAGGCAGGTGAGGACCTCCAAGGAAAGGAAGTGGTACCAGACACCAGTACCTGTCTAGGCTACAGTGTGGCGTGTGCCCACCACGAAATATCACCCTGGGGCCGCAGCGGCAAACTGGCCACCATCACTCTCCATTTGCACTTCCTGCCTGCAGGGGTTCTGGGCTGCTCCAGCCACCAGGATTCCCAGGTGCCTCTTATTAGGTAACACCCCTTGAGAAAGCCCCGCCCCACCCAGGCAAGGCAGACAGGTATCCTCCAGCTTGGTCTTCACAGGAAGCCTGATATTTGCTTCAGTTACAGTCTGAATTGAGGCACATGCCTTTGTCCACCCCATCCTATTCCTTGAGATGGCCCACCTGGATCCATACCCTACCCCAGGTTCCTGGCTACCTTGAACTACTTTGACCTTGTGCAGGCAGTTCATGTCCCCTCAGATGGCCTGAAGCAGCTGGGGCCCCTCCAGACTAATGGCGCAGGGCCCAGCCCCCAAATCACGAGGAAGCAGAAGCTGCAGATTGGCCACCATCAGTCTTGATTTGAACTTGCTGCCTGTAAGGGTTCCAGGGTTTGCCAACAACCAGGACTCCCAGGTATCTCTTATTCGATGATAGATACCCAAGCTAGCCTGCTCAGCCTTGCCCTAAGACAGGAGGGCAGTATCCTCGGATACTGGCTCCTGAAGCTGGGTCCAGTATCCAACCACCTGCGTAGCCTCAGGGACAAAGGAGCCCAACTCTGAAAATCTTTCCAAGACAGCAGCTTTAAATTGCTCCAAGTTGCCCTCAAATTGATCTGAAACAGCCATAGAAAGGGGCAAAAGTCCATCCTCATGTTGACTCGCTGCATGCTGAAGTCCTGGGCTTCTGTGTCCATCAAAGTTCCCAGGAGTCTCTTATGGTAGGATAACCCTGCCAGCCCATTGATCTAGCCGTGCAAGGGACTCCAGACTCCTCAAAGTCTGACTTCACCGGAATATGCATGTTCATCTCAATTACAATCGTGTAGGTTGGGGCTTGGAATTAGGCAGATGACTTGTAACCCCAAGAGCCTGTTCCTATGAACCCTACTACTTACAAGACTTGCTCTGGTGCTGGTCTCTGGCTACCTTGACCTGCACGGACCACACATACACAGCACATACCCTGTAAGCTGGCCGCTGGCAGACCTGATACTCCAAGCCTGTGAAAATCCAGCCAGGCCCCAACCACCTGCAGAGCCTCCAGCATGGAAGGAGCCCACCTTTCAAAAAAAAATCACACTGAGCCCATAGCTACAATGGTTGACAAACACCCCCATGTGGCCTTGCTGCCTGAGGGGTCCCAGGTTTAACCAGCAAATATTTCCAGGTGTCTTTTATTGGAGGGGACCCTGGCCCTGCTGCTGCCCCCCCCCCCCCCCCGGCAAGGCAGTTCAGACATAGCCTGTCCCTGTGACCTGGCCTCACAGGGCAGTTGTATTTTTCCAGATCCCTGACTGCCCTGGCCTATGCACGTGCAGTACATACCCCATCAGCTGCCCTTTGGCCGCTGGGCCCTCCTGGCCTGTGGAGCAAATGTCCAGAGCCAGCCACTGGCATAGCCTCAAAAATGGAGAGAGCCAGCTCCCCCCAAATCAAAAATCACTCTGAGCTGCTGAAATGAGAGACAGTCCTTTGTGGCTTTACTCTCTCCTGAGGTCCGAGTTTCTGCCTCCATCACCGTTCCCCGGTGTCTCTCATTGGGGGGGTACTCCAGATCTCTCAAGGACTGCCTTTGGTGAGAATACGAACAATGCCGTAGGGCAGGGTTTGGAATTAGGCAGATGCTTTGTAATTTTAAGAACCTGCTCCCCTGACCGGACATCTCCAGAAGCTCGCCCTGGTCCAGGTCTCCAGCTTCCCTGACCTACACCCGCAGCCACACACACATCCCGTAAGCCAATCTTGGGCAGACCCAGTCCTCAGAGCCTGTGAAACGCTGGCCAGGCCCCCACCACTTACATAGTGACCGGCGAGAAGGGAGCTCACCTTATGAAAATTGCTTCTAGTGGACCCCTACTAATGGGAGTCAGTTCCCGTGTGGACGTGACTCTGGATGGGGTCTTGAGCTTCTTTAGGAACCAGGATCCCCCGATGTCTCCAAATGGAAGACAACCCGTCCTATGGGTCTGGTTTTTCCCAAGCGAGGCTGTTGAAAAACCTCCAAGTCTTCCCTGGTCTAGATCCCAGACCAATTTAACCTGGGAGGGAGAACCGCGCATGCGCTTTTGGCACGCCACAGTTGGCCTTGGGCTGCAGGGGGCACTCCAGGCCTGTGGAACCCCAGCCTGAATTCAGGCACCTGAATGACCTCAGGATGGAGGGAGCCCCACCCCCTGATAATCCTTGTGAGGAAGCAATCTGCATTGCTTCCATTTGCATTGGCTTCCTGATGGGTTTGCCAACAATCAAGACTCCCAGGTATCTCTTATTAGATGATAGGATACCCAGGCTGGCCTACTCAGCCTTGCCCTAAGACAGGAGGGCAGTATCCAACCACCTACATAGCCTCCAGGACAAAGGAGGCCAACCCTGAAAATCTTTCTAAGGCAGCAGCCTTAGATACCCTGATGAGATGTCAAGCTTCTCAACCATCGTGGCTCCTCAGGTGTTTCTTGGGGGTCTTCCGGTCATCTAACCTAGCCCTGCCCAGGCAAGGCCGATCTTATTTCTGCAGCTCCGCCTTCAGGGGGAATATATGCATTTGTGGAGCTTAAACCTTGGAATTAGGCAGATGCCAGGTTCCCTAATGACCGCCTCCTGTGACTGGCCTCACCGGACATTGCTCAGGTCAAGGTCCCTGACCGCCCTGACAGGCATGGCCCACATATATGTGGTCTACACCATGTCAGCCAGCCCTTGGCTTTTGCGGCCCTCAGAGGCCTGCAGAGCTCAAGCCGGTCCTCAAATACTTCCTAGCTGCCGGGGTGTGGAGAGCCTGAAATCCTTCCTGAGGCTTCAGCTTGACCTGTTGACAGCTCATTCCCATTGGAAGCAGCTGCCCAGTGGCCTCTCCAGAATCAAGGATCCCAGGTGTCTCTTATTACACATTTCTCAGCCACCCCTTCCTGCCCCACTGAGGCAAGGCACTGTGGATTCTTCCAGCTCTTCCTTCAGGGAGAATATATGCCATTTTGTCTGTTAAGCCTTGATATACCAGATGCTCAGGAACCCAGCTGCCCCGTCCTATGACCCAGCTTCAGCCAACATCGCCCAGTTCCAGGTCCCTGGTTACACTGGCTACTCGGACTCACGGGGCCTGTGCTTCCATGGTCCATATTCTGTCAGTTGGCTTCCGGCTATCACGGCCTTCTATGCCTGTGGAGGTCAGGTGGGGGTCCCCATATGCCTGCTGGCTTGCAGGGTGGACAAAGCCCACCCCCCTACTAAAATCATGCTGGGGCTCCAGCTTCAACTAGAGGCAGCAAGGCCCATTTGGACCAGCTGCCTGTTGGGTGTTTGGCTTCTCCAGCAACCAGGGGGCGTCTCTTACTGGAGGAAGCACAGCCTCTGTACGACCCACGCAGGGCAAGGCAATCAGGACGACTTTAGCTAGGCCTGCAGAGGGAATATTTACATTTGCATAGGTTGGGGCTTAGAATTAGATTTTTTGCACCCCAAGAGCATGTTCCTGGGACCAGGTATCTCTGGATGCTTGTTCTCCTTTTCCAGGTCTCTGGCTACCCTTACCTCGGGGGAGTGCACACGGACAGTATGTACCCCAAAAGTCGGCTTTGGATAGACCTTGCCCTCCAAGCTTGTGAAATTTAGGCCTCCACTGCCAGCATCACCCCTGGTGGAGAGCGAGCCCATAGGTGTGAAAGGGTGACAGGTGGTCATCATGCAGACTTGCTGCCTGTGGGCTCCAGGCCTTCTGGGGGAATCAGGACTCCCCTGGGTCTCCATACTGCAGGCCACTTCCTAGTAAGGCAGTTGAAAAACCTCCAGCTCTGCTTCTGGGGGCATATTCCATAATGTAGGTAGGCCTTGTCCATTAGGCCGATACCCCATACCCCCACTAGCTCTTCTCTGTGATGCTCATCAACTGCGGTGGCCCTGTTGCAAGTCTCCTTTTGGCCTCAACTGCCAGACCTGCTCACGCAGACTCTGTACCCTGCCACCCGGCCTTGGGTGGCAGGGGCACCCCAATGACCTCAATGTCCTCCGGGTAGAAGGAGCCCACCCCTGGGAAGTCTTTCTGAGGCCATAACTTTAACCTGGCAACAGGGTCTGAAAGACCCCTCTCCCCTTGCTAAAGGCTTGTCTAAGTAACCTATTATTCCCATAGCCGGATGGCAACACATATCCTGCACAAACAGGATGTCTGTGATCACCCGGTCTGTCAAAAGAAAAGACAAATGAGAAGTAGAATGTAACTGGGACTTTCCAGAGTGCTGACCCAAGGAACCACCAGAACGCCCTGACCCCAACGCCCAATCGTGCTTGATTCAAATTAATCAATCAGACTCCTGTAACCATGCATACCTGCTTCTGTAAGATCGCTTCCCGCTACCGCTTCCCGCCACCCCAACCCTTGCCTTATATAATCTGTTCCCCAACCTAGCCCGGCGCGCTCAGTCCACAAAGGCTGATGCGTCCGCAGGCGCCTGTGTAACCAATAAACCTCTTGCAACTTGCATCCAGTGGAGGCTTGGTGTCTGCTTCTTGGGTGCGGATCGAGGGCCTTTCAGGTCCGCATGTGGACCGACTGTCTGATGGGGTCTTGATCTTTATCAACAACCGGGGGCCCCCAGGTATCTCCTATTCAAGACTGCCCTGGTCAGCACTCCCGGCCCTACTCTGCCAATGCAGTGCAGATTCCCCCAGCTCTGCCCCTAATGTGCACATTTGTGTCGATCAGGCCTTGGAATTGGATGTCATTGCTCAGGTTTTATTTCTTTTTATTTTTTAGTCTAACTTCTAGGAGTCATTCCTGAGTCAGCATAACTTAATTACATCAACCCAAAATGGGTCAGAGGTCATGCTTAAACACATCGACCCGCTAAACATCCTATGTTTTGTCTCTGAAACTCTGTGTGGTTTAGGAAGTGCTTTCAACATTCAGGGAGTGTGCAAGTCTGCTCCATGTTCAGCCAGGGACAAGCAACTCCCAGGACCCTCTCTGATTTCTCTGGGCACAACTCTTGTATGTCAAGGGACTTCTGGACCACCAGCAGGAAGTATTATCTTAGTGGGGTCCTTTTGGTCTTTTTCCTCCAAATTTCCCTGTTAAATTTCCGGCCAGGCTGCCATTTTGTTTCTTGCCCCAACAGTATCCTGTAGAGACTCAGCCTTCCTGGATTGTTTCCCACTGTAATCTCTATTGTGTTCACCAGTGTCATTGGCTGTGGATGTTTTCCAAGATCTTCTTTAATGTCATTCTACTCGAGCAGGACAGCGGAGCTGCTGGTCATAATGCCTGCCTACTCACGTGACCCACAGAGCGGGGCAGAGGTCAGAGAAGGAAGGGAGCAGCCACTCTTTTTTAGTGAGACTTACGAAGATTTCCTTTCATAAGCATTTCTTGACAGTATGTTCTTTGGCCAAATTACAGAAACTATAAATAGTTTTGGTTTTTCAAAATAATTTTGTCCAGCATTATTTCTGTCTTTTGAAGAGGGGATCTACCACAACCCTGTCCTAGCCATTCTTGCCAGTCCCACGTAAAGGAGTTTGAAATACACTTTGTTCAAAATTTCAGGAAGCATTATTTGACATAATTATTCTTGACTACACTTAAAAAACATCTACAAACCTATAATAACTATGAAGAGGGAACCTAATTCTTAGTGCCAGTTTGAAGAGGAATTTATAATAACTAAAGCTGGACATGGCTTTAGAATGAGGACGGACGAGCTACACTTGGTTGCCTTCTGAAACAGTTGACCTCCTGGCTATGGAGGAGAGAGACAAGAGCTTCATTTCTCCTCCTCAGGGGTCCATTTCTGAATGCTTCAAATTCAGAAACTTTGTGACGGCAGCAAGGAAGTTGCAAACCTATTATCCTGCTCAAATAAATATCAATAGGGGAATTTAGAGTCTTGATGTGAAAACACGAATAAGACACTATTTAGTTTTTTTCACATGACCCTCTGTGAACTTTGGTATTTACCAAAGCTATTTCATTACAACAGCTTCCTGGCAGTGCCCTGAAATTCAAAAGTCATGCATGTCACCCCAAATGAAAGCAGGACTTGGAGCAACACCACTGCTGTTGGGCCATTTCTAAACATATGTGCTTGGGATAATCTGCCATGCTGCTTTTAATTAATGTCATTCTAATCTTCTGGATTTCTACTGCTGGGGTGCAAGGTAAGTTGAAAACATGAGAGCAGATCTGAATATTTAGTTCCTCTTTCATATGTTGGGTGTGTGTATGTGTGTGTGTATATGTGTGTATGAAAATATGTTTTAAAATGAATAAATAGGGGCACCTGGGTGGCTCAGTGGGTTAAAGCCTCTGCCTTCGGCTTAGGTCATGATCCCAGGGTCCTGGGATGGAACCCTGTATCAGGTTCTCTGCTCAGCAGGGAGCCTGCTTCCTCCTCTCTCTCTGCCTGCCTCTGCCTGCTTGTGATCTCTGTCTGTCAAATAAATAAATAAAATCTTAAAAAAAATAAAATGGATAAATAGGTAAGAACATTTTGAATAAAGTCTTCTGATTTCTTTTTTTTGGTCTTATGATTTATTTTATCAAAATGTTTTCTAATATGAAATTAAGAGAAAATAGAATGAAATTATTTTCTCTGTCCTCTAAGTTCCCAAGTGTGAAAGCCACCAAATACAACATTTGAAGAGGAATTACAGGATGAAAAAGCTACATATAATGATGTCCAAAGGGTCCATTTCCAGTGTATTTCTCCATAAATTCTGCAATGCCACTGGCCAGGAAAAGGATCCCAAGAAAATCTGGAAATTTTTGCATTTTCATAGATTTGCTAATTTTAAGTATTATTAAACTAGGAACATCCTTTTTCAATCTAACTGTCATTTAACAAAGGGAAATCTCTTTTAGTAAAACAGTACAGTATATTCTAATTTTTGTGAATAATAAACAAGTGAGATGTTAGTAAGTTTTTTTTTGTTGTTGTTGTTTGTTATTTGCTTTTTCTGAGCTCTTCAGTAAAGGTCAAAAATGAAAAGAAATTGTCCATCCTTTGTTTATTAAAACTAGAAACCACATCTTACAATATTTTAAAAACTGTCTCATCTTATTTCATGTTGAGATAAAAATCATCATATCCAAATAATGGAAAACAAACCTCTAACAAGATCCAGGATGGCTGATTAGACCACAGGTAGAAGTGGAATTTCAGTCCTGCCTTTTATTGTTTGATTTCCAGAAGGGGTGTATTTTGCTATTTTGTTACTTGCTAATTTTTACATCTAATAGACATTCTTTGGGGGAAGTTTCTCTTTAATCCTAACATGAGAGAAAAATAGGAGCAATACAAATGCTTTACTTTTAAGAGCCACCCTCATAAAAGTTATAAAACCTCCTTTCTATGGACTTGAAACTCCTTTTGTTTGATACTACTTTTAGCATTGAGATAGACTCACAGGAGAGCAATTAGCAGATAGAGATAAAAGTCCAACAGGCATTGCTTCGTCTCAATCAGAAATACCAAATTCTCTGGTTAGACTGGAAGACCGTCTCACTGAAGAACTGTCTGGATGGGTGGATAGGTGTATTTGATTTTTTTTTTTTAATCTGTGTATCTGGTATAGATTGTTTTAAACATCTGTTAGCAATGACATTAAGAGAGGATTTTGAAATGGGCAAAAAGCAGAGGAAAATAAGTATAAAAGATGAGAATGATAAGTAGACTTTTTCCAACCCATGACCTAGAAAAAGATACTCAAACTTCACACTCATCTCCCGGAGAACCGTCAAGTGAAGATCCATCCAGAAGTTGTGTAGATGTTAAATGACCTCCAAGTCTGTGTTGGACTAAGGCTTAGAGTCCTGTGAGCAACTGGCCCCAGAGCAAAAACAGCATGTTATATAAAAACCCTGTTTGCTTGCCATGGTGAAATACTGATTGAGCACTGGATTAGGCTGTATCCTGCAGCAAGGAAGCTCAAAAAAAAAAAAAAAAAAAAAGAAAAGAAAAGAAAAGAAAACTCTTGCTCCACCATAGCTTTGAGTGTCGTTGGAGGAAAGCAAAATGTGTTAATAAGTAAACAGATTGCAAGACTATGTGTCCATGTACGTTTGTGTGGTGTGTGTGTGTGTGTGTCTGTGTGTCTGTAGAAGGGTATGGCTCTATTTCATAGGAAAGGTAGTCATGAGCTTTTATCAGAATGTAGAGACGGGAGTCATCATCTCTTCCTTTTGGAGGGGGTGACTGGCTAAAGAAGGTCTGCCAAAAGAGGTTAAGGTTGAAAGCTAGCCCGTCGCTGTGCACACAATGAATATCTTTGCTCAATGTGGCAGAATGAGCATTGAAGGATAGGTAGAAGAGGGACGATCGGAGAATGGAAGGGATATTTTTCTGGATAACAAAGTGAGGTAGAAATGGATGGAAATCAAAGGCTGTAATTTGAGGGGAGGGCAAGGCTTATCTGGAAAAAAGAATTATGGGAGGTGCGACTCTCAATGTTATAAGGGTCTTTTTTTCCTGCACGTTCTCCAAAACTACCACGGGTCAAATTGTAAACAGATAAGTTAGCTCAGGTTTTGCAGGTTAAATGTCATGGGAATCACTTTTGGGCCACATGCAAAGTCACCTCTAGACAAATGCAAGAGAGAATTTCCCGAGGTAATTGGTGAGCTGAATTTTTGGAAGTTGTTTTCTTTACTTACATAAGGAGAAAACAAAACTTCTTCATCCTCACGGCACCAGGAAAAACCAGACAGCACTGAGACTGAATCAGAACAGAGAAAGGAAAGGCCCCAGGGAGCCCACACGATGCTGTTCCTACCTGGAAGCACGTAGTGTGGACCCAAGCCCGCCGCTGCCTGCTCCCTTCTGCCGATGCTCATAGATGGTTGTGTGGGATTTTCTTCTCAAAGTTACTGCGGAAAAGATTTTTATTCCACGTGACTCCAAACATAAATTTCATGTTCATTGACAATGGGCTTTTCAAATACTCTTGTACTCTTAATTCGAGATCGTTTTTTTGTTCTTGATGATGAGTACACTGGAAGGCATGTAGAGTAGAGGAAACTGAGTTGCATGGCAGAAAAAAAAATCAAAAAGGTGATTAAAATATGACTTAATGATTCACTGATGTGGGTTAATTCTTCAGTTTTGTTTCATTTTTCCCAGCCTCTTCCTACTGTAATTACCCAAAAATAAACCACGGAATTATATATGGTAGAGAGCGCTCGGAGGAACATTCCTTGGTTCCTGTTGGGGAAATTTATTATTATTCTTGTGAATATAATTTTGCATCTCCTTCACGATCCTTTTGGACTCGCATCATCTGCACAGAGGAAGGATGGTCACCAACACCCAGGTGTCTCGGTGAGTAAATATCTTGCACAGCAGATGTGGCTGAACCATTCGGTGGTTAGACGCGGCCGAGATGTCTCGGCAGACGGTCCCAGGGATCAGGATTAGCCAGCGAAGATGAGAAACGTAGTCCTTTCTTGAGAGGCCTTTTCTGAAAAGCAAATGAAGAATAAATATGTGAAGTTTCTTGTGTTACCTAGAAGTGCTTTATGTATTTTAATTTTAAAAACTGAAGATTTATATATTTGACATTAATATGTATTTCCTAATATTTGTTTGGTATCAGCCTGGGCATATTTTTCCTTTAAAACAAATCTTTTTGCATTCTATTTTGAAACTTGCCATTCTTTTGCATATTGCAAAGATCGTGTGAGTGTAAATATTTTCACTTTCATATTTTCCATAAAACACGTCTTTTGTTCTTACAGTGATATCTCTATTAATCCTTCAGTGAATGTGAAGAGCAGACTCAGGAGGGACTGGGTATATTAAGCAAAAAGCAGTGGGGGGAGGGCGCCTGGTGCTCAGTCTGTTAAGCACCTGATGCTTAAATTTGGCTCAGGTCATGATCTCAGGGTCATGAGACGCAGCCCCGTGCTGGGCTCTGTGCTCATGGAGGAGTCCGCTGGTCCCTCTCCCTCCGCCCTCTCCTCCCACCCCCTGCTCTGTCTCTCTCAAATAAGTAAAATCTTAAAAAAAAAAAAAAAAAAAGAAAAGAAAAGAAAAAAGAAGAAAAACAATGGGAGGCAGAAAATACATGCCAACAAAGGAGACAGTAATGGTCTTTCTTGTTCTGTAAGCAACATTTATGAGAAGAGAGAAATGGATATATTAAAATCTAATTTTGTACCTCGAGAAGTTTATAGAAACAAAATATTTTTTTGTAAAAACCATAAAACGGAATGAAATGTCAATTTACATTTCATACATGGAAGTAATGTATCTATAGGAGCATGATCAGAATTCTTTAGAAATTTTGTTTTCATACGTGATTTCAGTTTTGTTGTTGTTGTTTTTAAATCAGTTGTTGTTGTTGTTTTTAAATCAGTTGTTGCTGTTGTTTTTAAATCAGTTCCATCTTGTACATTAAACAATCTTTGGTCCTTAGGGCAGTGTTTCTTTCCTTCTGTGGAAAATGGTCATTCTGCATCTTCAGGAAAAACACACCTGGAAGGTGACAGCGTACAAATTGTCTGTGATGTTGGCTACAGCCTTCCTCATAATAGTGACACCATTTCATGTTTGCAAGACGGCTGGTCTTTTCCTCCCAAATGCAGTACCACCAGTAAGTAAAATGCTGCCCTGTCACATCCTGACATATGATGTGATTTAAAAAAATATATATCTGTTGTCAGGACTATGTGTAGGTTTCATTGCTGGCTTTTATGCTTATGCATTTGTTTTTCAGTTCCAGTTGAGTCTGATGGATATACAAAAATCATACTTTGCCTGTCTACACAAATCCAGTGCATGCAATACATAGAAATGTTAGATAATACAAAGGTTTTGAAGGCAGTCCCTTTATGTTAAAGGAACACCCATTTATTGCTTACAGGAAAATTATCACGTTAGTTGGAAATAAACTTTATTTAAAACTGGAGTGTCAAACTGAAAAGAGACTTTTTAAGTGACCACAAGTCCAATCCTAGTTAAAATGTCTTATGACCAAGACAGTTTTATACAGTTATTTTATGGGTGCATGTTAAATGTACAGGCTTAATTCAGTAAGCACTCAGTTTCTTTGTTTAAAATATTTTGTACCTGTGAGTGTTATGTTTATTTGTCAGTGGCTTAGAATGTGGAAAACTACTCCTTAAGAAACTGTACAAGACGATGGCCTCTCCTAGGCCTGTGTGAACGCTTGGGATTCTTCATCTTTGCAACTCGCTGGCAATCATTCTTAAGGCAGTTTCGTGGAGTTCCAGCCGAGGCTTGCAGAGTTTAGTACTCAACCAAAGACACAAGAACACTCTTAAGAAAACTTCTCTGGCTCTACCTCCTCCTAGTACCCTCTTTGTTACTCTGCCCTGTAAATTCTAGCCGTTCTAACCACCATGGTCTCCCATACTGTCATCTTCCTTGCTCTTCTCAGTTCAGGAAGAACCCTGGACCCTCTGTGGCTTCTCCCTGCCCCCCTTTACCCCCCAAATACAGTCTGGAAATTACTCTCCTAGTAAAAAGCTGAAACAGTCATAGACTGTTATTTGGGGTTTGGGTGGGTGTCCCCCCCCCTTTTTTTTATCATCACAGACTTGCACTGGGCAATTTCCAGTTTTTTAGAGCTGTTTTGTACAGTCTTCTAACATTTTTTTCTGATAGAAATGTATGCTGATACCAGCTAATCTATCTTATCAGGAAATGAAGTCTTCTGATATGCTTTTTTTTTTAAAGACTTTATTTATTTATTTGACAGACAGAGATCACAAGTAGGCAGAGAGGCAGGCAGAGAGAGAGGAGGAAGCAGGCTCCCTGCTGAGCAGAGAGCCCGATGCGGGGCTCGATCCCAGGACCCTGGGATCATGACCCGAGCCGAAGGCAGAGGCTTTAACCCAATAAGCCACCCAGGTGCCCCATTTCTGATAAGCTTTTTAAAATAATTTATTCCAGAACTCATTATTTAAATTTAAACTTCTAGAAAATAGAGTCTTTTTAAAGCAACTTGAATTAAAATACTCAGTTCCCAGTTGGGCCACAATCTCTTTCAATTACAAGGGGCTTACACATGACCAATACTTGCAGAAGAATAATAAAAGAAGACATTTAGTGACTTCCTACCTGAAATGTCCCGTGGTTGAACAGGTCTCGTAATTTTTAAGGCTTTAGTTATGCTATAACCATTTCATTGTCATCTTCATCTCGAGAACCGTCTCTCTTCATTTTGTGGGATAATGGCAGTTGTCAGACCACCAATTGTATTGTAGCGACCTGACAACTCAGTTTGACCAGTGGTAACGCACACAAGCTGGCTCCTGTGTATATTTTGTGAGACTCTATTAGCCCTTGAGAAATTCTGTGTATCCAAAGTTGGGTGTTGGTTGAAGAACACCACAGAAAGTCAATGACATTTCAGGGCAACTGGATTCTAGCACAGGTTCTGAGGAAAGTCACCTCTGTGACCATGAGTACATGATCACCCTTTTGAGCTAAGTTTACTGATCCACAACATGAGTATGTTAAACTTTCTAGGTAACAATGATTAAAATACAACCATTTTTCTTTAAATCCCTAAATTGTTTTCACCTGTGGTGGAAACTCTTATTTTCTGCCAACTGTGTTAGATTTATGGACAAATATTTAGTGAGAAATGGCTTTTAACAAGAATTAGAGTATCAAGGGAAGAGATAAGGACTGGATAACAAAATGGCAGAGATTCCAAAAAATGAAAAAACAGGAGGAATACAGGAAAAGCATAGAGAAAAAATAAATATCTAGAACAAGAGTTCTAAATTTTTTCTGAAGCTTGCACACCTTTTGTTCCCCAAAATAAGCTGTGGGACTACTGATAAAATCATTAATCACTTCATTAAATCAATCATGATATACACATACATTTGAATTTTGTGGCAATGTTAATGACATTGTAAATCACGCGTCTTAAAAAATGTATTGGCTTTATTCTTAATGCTTAATTCTTAATGTCTTAAAAAGAAAACCATCCATACTGTTCATATTAAGCAGCTTCAAGTCTTTAGGAAAGTAATATGCAAGTAAATTAAATTTTCAATTTTAGTAATTTTATCAGAGGATGTTACCACTGATTGGTCCTTTTAGGTGATTTTAAAATGTGTACTTAACCTTTAAAAATCTGATCTATTTAAGTAACGAAAGAATGTGATAAACTACAGCTAACCACAAAAACAATGCTGACATTCATCAATATGAAGATGAGGTTTAAAGATTCCATAAATTTTACAAAAGGCAAAAATATTCTGTGGTATTTACGGAAAAGAGAGGGTTAATGACTAGAGATGTCATGAGGAACTTCGAACATGTGAGTGACCATTCTGTTGTTTTAACTGGATAACAGTTACAGAGGTGTGTTTATTTTGTAAAAACTTACTGAACTTCTGATTTTTACACTCATCTACATGCATGTTCTGTTCAGCAAGTTTATTACCACACATTATTAGGAGACCGTTCCTAGGATGTCTTCACATTTCTGCAGGGTCCAGGCTTTCTGAACAGAGTGTTAGCAAACTTGGCTAGAAAATGATGAAATAGAAAACACATCTTGGACGTCAGAGCTAACCTATGCCTCCAGTGAAACTTGGAGCTGTCTTTCTGGAGCCTTTGCTTACATCTCAGAGAAGTAAAAACCTTCCTCTCTCTCTCCCCACAAACATGTCTCTGCTCCAGAGCAAAGCTTTCCTTCCCTTTCTCTCTTGCGGGGAGAATGGACCAAGGGGCCAGCTGCCCTGGAAACCTCCAAGTCTCTTACTTCAGAGGTTCCTTTCCCATGATGCAAAGCCACTGCCCGAGCACGAGCACCTCCGGCTGTCAAGGCGTCTGATTACATGGACGCTGACAGATTAGAGACTAGAGCTCAGAGAGCTGGCAAAATGGCTCTTTGAGAGTCATCACTTATTTCGTCTCTGATCTAAAGAACTAATGTTTCCTGTAAGGAGGATCCATTTTCATATGCGTGGACACACACACACACACACACACACCAGGTACTTACTGTATACTACGAGAACATATAGGATACTATAGATGGTAGGTATATACATAGATGTATATATTTATGTATATATGTATATATATATTTATGTATATGTATATATTTACAGGTATACATAGACATATATATTTATGTAGTAGAATACTTAAGTATATCTAAAAATAGTTTCATTTATTTAGGAGTATCATTTATATATAAGGAAAATGTACATAAAATCAATTTTTACTAAATTATTAATAATATTTTCTAATGTACATAAAATCAATTTTTAGTAAATTATTCATAATATTTTCTAAAAGATAATTTGTGAATTGGTACGTAATGATTAAAGGTTTTTGTCCACTTGTTGTGTGCTTGGGATAACATTAGGAATAAGACCCTGATTTTAAATATGCCTTCAAGTCTTAAGACGTGTCAGTACTAGCACATGCCAGAAATAAAGGTAAGAGCATATGGTTTAACCTCAGTGATGAGTTGGACTATGAATGCCATGATGGATATAAAACAGAGATGGGAGCACCCCGCGTCTATAGGATGAGGTGACAATGGCTGGTCCCATGTTGTCCACAGGCTACGGTAAGTACTGTTTCTTCTAGGAAACGAAAGCAATTCTGAATGTATTTTTTTTTAGTAGACTCTATTGAAAGATGTTTCCTAATGAACAATCATCAAAATTTAAGGTGTCCCCAAACAGCTTTAAGAGACCAATGTTAAATAATGATTTAATAACAGATCTTTGAAAAGCTACTTAGCTCATCCAAAATAATGTTGTTTATATGCCACATGCATTGTAATATTTACAAACAAGGTGAACGCTGTTTTAAAGGTACCTTGAATGCATGCTGCCAAATAATTCAAAACTAAGCAAACTCACCA
This sequence comes from Mustela nivalis, assembly GCF_964662115.1. Lineage (NCBI taxonomy): Eukaryota > Metazoa > Chordata > Mammalia > Carnivora > Mustelidae > Mustela > Mustela nivalis. Next base: position 37,497,661 of record NC_139035.1, read on the forward strand.
AAGTTATAGTTTGCTATGCCTGCTACAGCAACTTTAGATATTATGCTCCTGGATTTTCATCCTTTTCCTTGTCATTTGATTATAAATTCACAATTTATGGTCAGAGACTTGAGGCACCTGGATGGCTCAGTCAATAAAGCATCTGCCTTCAGCTCAGGTCTTGATCTCAGGATCCTGGGATCGAGTCCCATGATGGGCTCCCTGTTCAGCAGGGTGTCTGCTTCTCCTTTTCCCTCTGTGCGTGTGCTCTCTCTCTTTCTCAAATAAATAAAACTTAGAAAGAAATTTATAGTCAGAAACTTGTATCCCATTTGTTTATTTTAGAGCAGTTTGGGATTTCATGGCACAACTGAGGGGGGGTGACAGAGATGTATCCCTTGGCCCATACATGCAATACAGTCTGTCCCAATATCAACTTGACCGACCAGCCATATTTGTACAATTGACGAACAGTCTGACACATCATAATCACCCAAAGTCTATAGTTTACATTACAGTCCATTCTTGGTGTTGCACAGTCTTTGACATAAACGCTGCACAGATGCCTTCAAGTTATGCCAAATCATACCCTTCCTTAAATATGACTGTACATTTTCCCCCATATATATTAGTTTTCTGCCGCTACTGTAACAAATTACCACAAACGTAATTGCTTAAAACAGTGCACACTTATTATCTTACAGTTCTGGAGGTCAAAAGTCCTAAAATCAAGATGTTGAATTACAGTTCCTTCTGGAGGTTCTAGGAAAGAATCTGTCTCTGCCTTTTATAGCTTCTCAAAGCCCTTTGCGTTTCTCGACTCACCGCCCTCCCTTACACCGCTTCAACCTCTGCTTCTGTGGTCATACGTCCTACTTTGATCCTGATACCTCTGCTCCCTTTTGTAAGAACCCTTGTGATTATACTGGGTCCACTCCCATACAAATAATTTAAATTAATCTCTCCATCTCAAGGTCTTTAACTTAATTGGAACTACAAAGTCTGTTTTTCCAAGGAAGGTAACATATTTGCATGTTTCATGGATTAGGATGTGGATATTTTAGGGAGGCCATTGTTCTATCTCTAATACCATGTAATAACCATACTTGAATAAATCAGTTGGAAAATCCTACATCAGCCAAGATTGATCCTTTTCTTTCTTTTTTTTTTTCAAGATCAATTATTTTTAAAAGAGCTTTTATTTTTTTTTGCAGTTGGATTAGAAAGGGAATATAAATAACAAATAAAGAATTGTCATGCAAAATTACTGGAAAAAAATACAGAGATACAGGTGTGCAGCTCTTCCTAAAGCTGAGTGAGTCACATTTCAAGGGAATATGTAAAAACTGTTATTAAACTATTAAATTGTCAGTAACAATGCATAAAACTGGCTAGTTTAAATAATATTTCTGAGATTTAGTTAGAAATATTTCATCATATTTTAGTGATATATGCTTGGTTTATTCAGAGTATTTGTCTCGCATGTCATTTATATTTTCTTTTTTTAAAATAGATTTTATTTATTTATTTGAGAGGGAGAGAATGAGCAGGGGGGAGGGGCAGAGAGAGAGGAAGAAGCAGACTTCTCACTGTGGAGGGGGGAGCCCGATGTGGGGTTCCATCCCAGGACCTGAGATCATGACCTGAACCGAAGGCAGATGCTTTATTTACTGAGCCACCAGGTGCCCCTGTCATTCATATTTTCACATGTGAATTTCAATATCGAATTTTATAAATGAACCACAAATAACAGATTAAATGAGAAAAATACACCTATATATTCATATAGGTATCCATTTTTACTTAAATCAGAAGGTATTCATACTGCATTGGTTTTTAGAAAAATATTAGAGATGAGGTTGGGTATAATGGAAAGATTTCGAACACCCAGAAGGCAGCTTGGCCACGTGTTTCTGAAAAAGTCCACATACTAAATACAGTTCCCCTAGTAAAAATTAGGAATTATTTGCTTTTTAATGTTCCCTCCTACTTAAAATGTACTAGACATAATTCTTATTTGGACCATTTCAGTTACTCACTTTTTAAACATACCTATTATTTAATTAAATATGTTGCATTTTAATTGTTATTACTTGAAAAACTGATTTTCACACGATCTGTGAAAACTGTTCATATGCTGTTTTATGGACAAATAAAAGTTATTAAACTTATATGGTTAAATAAATAAATAAAATAATTTCCTTGATAAGTGATTGCTCGGGACTTATTTATTACAATACCGAGGAGATTGCCATACAAAACTTTACCTTTCTGTTCAACCCTAATTTCTCTAAAGGGGCTTACACATATTTGTTGGGTGTACGTAATTAGAGGTTTTTGTTTTTTTTTTAAGGTGAGATTATACATGCTCCTGTGTATGAAGCCCCCTGCTACTTAATAGCATATATTAAATTTAATATTACAATGATTATTTCACACATACTTATTTTTATTTCATTTTAGATATAGAATGCCTTCTTCCAGTTTTAAGACCAAATATAGATGTTTACCCAAAAAAAGCAATATACAATGCTGGAGATGTCTTGGAATTTTCCTGTGAAGGAGGACTTAGAAGAGTTGGCCCAGATTCAATTCAATGCTATCACTTTGGATGGTCACCTAATTTTCCAACATGCAAAGGTCAACATTTATTTTAGAACTGATGAAACTACTTATATCAATTTATATTAATGTCTATATATTATTTTATTGGTCTTTATATATATAATCTGACAAACTGTAAAAACATGGTAATGATATTTTAACTGAGATGGAGAAGAGGTGCTGGGCCATCAATTAGTTATGTTTCCTTTAACAAGGGAGTAATTCTACCTCTGTTATGATATATGTAATGGAGTTTTACAGATAAAAATATAGGTGCCAGAATGGGGAAGTGTTAGGAATTTTTCCCCAAACTCAATAAAAAAATTATGCTTTAAAAAATATTGCATGGGCTTTCTTATATTTTATTAAGTAATCAAGAAGTAATCAAATAAAAATATGAATTATTCAGTATAAACCAATGATTTGTTACTTGCTTCAGATGACCTTACTTTTAAAAAATATTTGATAAAATTATTTTATATATATGTATAGATATTAATTAATAAAACGATATGCAATAACATACTTTATATTTATTTATCTATATTTATATTATACCATATATTTGATAAGTACTTACTTCTATATGATATCCAGATTATCGAACTACTTTAAAATTCTTAGGGCACAATTAATATCCTGGTTATAATAACCTGTAAAATATTGGGGGTTGGGGCAATCAGTATATTTACATATAGAAAAAATATAGGATGGCATTAAAAATTATTGTTAATTTAAAGAAATACAATAAGGTGTTTCGTATATGCAGGTCAATACCCTATTTCTTAGATAGGTATTCTGAAAAATTTAGAGGTAAAATCTTATTATGTCTATCATTTACTTTAAATTATTTTGGGGGCACCTGGGTGGCTCAGTTGGGGTAAGTGTCTGTCTTCCATTCAGGTCATGATCCCAGTGGGATCCAGCATAGTGTCAGGCTCCTCATTCAATGGCATGTCTGTTTCTCCCTCTGCCCCTCCTCCTACTTGTGCCCCCCCTCATTTTGTGCACACGCTTTCTCTCTCAAATAAATAAGTAAAATCTTAAATAAATAAATAAATAGCTTCACAAAAAAGTAAGTAATTTGGGCAACATGTAACATTCATATATATCTAGGTGGTCAGTATATGTATCCATTTTTCTTTAATTTGTTCAGAATTGTTTATAATAAAAAGCCTACATTTGAGAAAAAAGAGTACTCAGGACACTATGCACACTGTAAAAAGAAAACCTGAAGAAAAAAAGGAACGTAGCATAAATGTAATTTAGTTCTAGGTCAACCAGAACAGTAATATTATATTTTGTCAGAGTCCTAAGATTCTTTAAGCATTACTTAAATAGTTTCTTTATGATAGGGCAAGTACAGTCATGCGGCCAACCTCCTCAGGTCCTGAATAGTAAAATAAAGGGGATAAGGAAAGGCGTATATGAACACGGCGAGACGGTGGAATATGAATGCCCTCCCTACTTTCTACTGACGGGGCCTGCGAAAATACAGTGCATCGATGGAGAATGGACAAATGTACCCACTTGCGTTGGTAAATAGATGCTAATATTTAAGCAGAATGGTTTAAACTTCGCACTTATATATAAATACGTACATAAAAATATTTAAAATATTTTATTTATTTCTTTAATTTTATTTTTTCAGTTTTCCAAGATTCGTTGTTTATGCACCACACCCAGTGCTCCATGCAATACGTGCCCTCCTTAATACCCACCACCAGGCTCACCCAACCTGCCACCCTCCTCCCTTCCAAAACCCTCAGTTTGTTTCTCAGAGTCCACAGTCTCTCATGGTTTGTCTTCCCCTCCGATTTCCCCCAATTCCTTTTCCTTTCCTTCTTCTGATGTCCTCCATGTTATTCCTTATGCTCCGCAAGTAAGTGAAACCATATGATAACTGACTCTCTCTGATTGACTTGTTTCACTCAGCATAACATGGATTTAAATATTTTTAAAAATAAGCATATCTTTTATTACATTCTCTTAGGACAAGTTAAAGCATGTGGTCCTGTACCTCACCTTGAGAATGGCTATGCCCAGTTCTCTATTCTTCCCTTCCAACATGGTGTTTCTGTGGAGCTGAATTGCAGAGATACATATACAATGATTGGAAATAATGTAATTACCTGTATTGATGGAACGTGGACTGAACTTCCTACGTGTGTTGGTGAGAATACGTTTCCCACTTGTGTATTTGATTGTTTACAATTTTTAAAATCAATAGATATGTTTAGAACAGCACATGCCAATCCCATCGTCTATTAAATATTTAGGATATAAGACCCTAAATTCTTCACCCCTAATTACTTAAGAAACTGAATTGTTAAAGATTTCCTTTGATCTCTGTACACTGTGCAAGACTATTAGAGATGCTAAGGGCTCTGTGAACCAAGAGAGTCTGGGACTTCTAATTCAGAGTAACAGTGGATGCTGTTCTCCTATGTGCTATGTCCAGCAATCCCAATATAGTCAAGTCTTTAATTTTAAGCTTTAAAGACTAGCAGATTCTTTGCTGCTATTCTTCAAGACTCTAAAGTAAAAAATTCAAAACCACTCTTTTCCATCATATCTTGGATTTTTGGATTATCAGCTAGCTTCCCCACTCCTGGGGATGACAACTGTAGCGGTGGCAGATACCCGGTCACTGCCCACTCATGATGACCTGCAGGGAAGGAATATGTTGCATCCTCAAGAGCCTGGACTTAGTTATAAAAAGGTGTAAATTATATATGTTCGTGGCCAACAGCTTTTATATAAGGAGAACACAGATATCCAATCACTAGGATCACATAGTGTAAATTTATAAATAGGGATTATTGGAGAAAAACACATAAAGGGAGAGAGGTAGCAGAGCAGTCTATGTCTTGTTATCACATCCTTTGACACCCTCAGGAAAGGTTCCGCAATGATCTATATATGTATGGACAATTGGGAAGAATTATAACAATAAAATCTACTTAGACTAGCAAATGGCCCATTGAAAATTATTGTCTGACTGTTGTATCAGGGTGTTCTTCCTTTGAGCCTACTCTGACTTATTGAGTCAGAGTCTTAACTAAGCTTCTGAAATGTGGGAGTAATTGAACCTCAAGAGACGTCCAGATTTTCCTCTCTTAAGACTGTACTTCCCACAGACTTAGTCATGCATCACCTCTTTTTATTATTGAAATGCTTTGACAACATTTATTTAACATAATTTAGTGGAAAACAATCACATGTGTATGTCTCTTTGTGCCTTTCAAAATTAGGCTGAATGACGTTTCATAAGGACTGTCCTCGAGTCAAGACCCTGGACCAGATTAACCCCTCTTGCTCTTCCATTTCCCAAAAGACTTCATCATGTTTTTCTGTCATTAAAAATGGAATACAGATTTTTGTTTCCTTTTCCCTTTTTCAGCATAGTCTGTGCAATGAAATTAAGACTAGCTTTGTGCAATATTGCTTGAAGTCATCCAACATAATTTAATTACGCCATTAATATGTCAGAAGTTTTATTGAAATAATTGCTAGTTTCTGCTCAATATTCTTATCATGTATGAATATTTTTCTTTTTTATAGAAACAGACCAACTTAAAGGGTGTAGCAGACCAAAATTTCATCCAGGAATACGGATAAGACCAAATCTGAGTCAATATAATCATAGTACCAGAATATATTACAATTGTCTTCCGAGGTTCAAACGCATGCTATCAATCTGCATCAATGGGAAATGGTATCCTGAACCAAACTGCATAGGTAAGGTTTGTTTTAAAAACTCTGGGGTACCTGGGTGGCTCCGTGGGTTGGGCCTCTGCCTTTGGCTTGGGTCATGGTCTCAGGGTCCTGGGATTGAGCCCCGCGTCGGGCTCTCTGCTCGGCGGGGAGCCTGCTTCCCCCTCTTTCTCTGCCAGCCTCTCTGCCTGCTTGTGCTCTCTCTCTCTCTCTGTCAAATAAATAAATAAATTCTTTTAAAAAAATTTTGTTGACCTCATTACATCTTTATCAGAAAATTTCTCTTGTGATTAGTATGCTTTTATTTTTTATTTTTTTAAATTTTATTTATATATTAGAGAGAGAGAGAGAGAGAGTGCGTGTGAACAAGAAAGCACAAGCAGGGGGAGCAGGAAAGAGGGAGGAAGAAGCAGACTTCCCACTGAGCAGGGAACCTGATGTGGGGCTTGATCTCAGGACCCTGAGATCATGACCTGAGCAGAAGGCAGAGGCTTAACCCCCTGTGTCACCCAGGTGCCCCAATTAGTATGTTTTTAAATTATTTATTGTGATGTGTAACTTTTAAAAAAGATTTTATTTATTTATTTGAGAGAGAGAGAGAGCACAAGTAGGAAGGAGAGGCAGAGGGAGAAGGAGAAGCAGACTCCCTGCCGAGCAGGGAGATTGATGCGGGGCTCTATCCCAGGACCCCGAGATCATGACCTGAACTGAAGGCAGACACTCAAACTAATGAGCTACCCATATGCCCCATTATGTAATTTTTAAGTTGATGGTGAAGTTTGACACTCAGAACACTATTTTCAGACAAATATTATCATTTAAAAACCCTGGCCTAATGGAGTAAGCCCATTTTAACTCTATTACAATTTCTAGAAATCATAAAAGAAAAAAGAGAACTGTAAAAACAGAACAAAAACTTAGTCTTCAGTGACATTAGGAAGAAACTAAAACCCAAATGACATCGTGAAGGATAACTAACAAATACTATAAATTCTGGACCAAAAGTAGAAAGTAGGGAAGAAAATTATCTGATTAAGAAATTATTGGGACACCTGGGTGGCTCAGTTGGTTAAGCCGCTGCCTTTGGCTCAGGTCATGATCCCAGTGCCCTGGGATTGAGTCCCACATCGGGCTCCTTGCTCCGCAGGGTGCCTGCTTCTCCCTCTGACTGCCTGCCACTCTGTCTGCCTGTGCTCACTCTCGCTCTCTCTCTCTCTCTCTCTCTGACAAATAAATAAATAAAATCTTAAAAAAAAAAAAAAGAAATTATTTTCCTAGGGCGCCTGGGTGGCTCAGTGGGTTAAAGCCTCTGCCTTCAGCTTAGGTCACGATCCCAGGACCCTGGGATCAATCCCCACATTGGGCTCTCTGCTCAGCAGGGAGCCTGCTTCCTCTCCTCTCTGACTGCCTCTCTGCCTACTTGTGATCTCTGTCTGTCAAATAAATGAAATCTTAAAAAAAAAAAAAAGAAATTATTTTCCTAAGATTAAATCTCACATTCCTCAAAGGTTTATTTTCAAATTATTTGAGAAACAGGACTATAAATTAGAAACATTTATAAAATGGGCACCATTTTAAATTAAAATAAACCAGATATAGAACTTACAGAGAAATCAAAATAAAATAGAGAAAATAGAGTAGACTTCAGACTTCTCACCAACAATATAAGAAGTAAGAATAAACACAGTAATATCTCCAAAGGGCTTAAAGGAAATAATTGGCAACCAATTGTTCTCTATACCAAAATTACTTATTATTACATATGATTATGATGATTACAAAATAAAGAAATTTTTAAACATAGAAAAGACCAAGAGAATTTACCACTCAAAATCATCCTTTGATAGGATGAAACAATCCCACCTTGTTTCATAAAATGAAACAAGGTGGGATTGGGAGGGAGACAAACCATAAGACTCTTAATCTCTCAGAACGAACTGAGGCTTGCAAGGGGGTGGGGTAGGGAGAGGGTGGTTGGGTTATGGACACTGGGGAAGGTATGTTCTATGGTGAGTGCTGTGAAGTGTAAACCTGGAGATTCACAGACTTGTATCCCTGGGTCTAATAATACATTATATGTTAATTAAAAAAAAAAAAGAGCGACCTTAAAAAAAAAATCATCCTTTGAAAGAAGTCATATAAAATATATACCAATCAGCAAGATGAAGTATTAATTCTTAATTAATACTTAATTAATTAGAAATTGTGAGTAAAACATAGAAAATGTTAAATTTAAGTAAATAATAATTTCAAGAAGGTAAGGTAGCTAATTTTTAAAAAGTAAGTAAAATGTTTTTATTTTTATTAAATTTCTTTATTCAATATAATTTTATTCTTATATAAGGAAAAAATATTGTTCTGAGAATTTCAAGAATTATAAAGCCTGGGACGCCTGGGTGGCTCAGTTGGTTAAGCAGCTGCCTTCGGCTCAGGTCATGATCCCAGCGTCCTGGGATCGAGTCCCACATCGGGCTCCTTGCTCGGCGGGGAGCCTGCTTCTCCCTCTGCCTCTGCCTGCCATTCTGTCTGCCTGTGCTCGCTCTCTACCCCCCCCTCTGATAGATGAATAAAATCTTAAAAAAAAAAAAAAGAATTATAAAGCCTTTTCCATGCCCATGGAATGTTTACTTAAATTAACTACTTACTGTGCATTAAATAATTCTTACAAGTTTCAAATACTAATACCTATTGATCACTTTCTATAACCACAGAGAAATAATATTTAAAATAATAACATTTATCTACTCCCCTACCCTTCATTTTGTGAAATAGTTCTCTTCCAAATGACTTGATAAATAGTAAAAACTACATAATAATTGTAAGAACATGTGGTAAAACCTATGAAATGCAACCTAAAATTTGGAGTGACATTCATAGTCTTAAAAAAAGAAGCTTGGAGATATCTATCTATCTATCTCCCCAAAAGCTAAGCAAAGTAAACTCCAAATAGTAGGAGGTAAATAATAAAAGTCAAAGCAGTGTGAATGAAATAGAATATTTTACTTATGGCTGATCCATGAAATAATACTAATTTGGGAAAAGATTAATAAGCAGACCTTCTAATCAATTCTACTCTAGTCAAGAAGAATAGTGGGCAGGTCCAAATAGACATTTCTATAACCAAAAAGCAGACAAAAATACAAATATAGGAAAAATAATATAAGAATACAATTTTGAAAATAAAGAAATTAAACACATAATTGAAAAGGAAAACACTATGAAAAGGGCATTTACAGATCTTGGGAGAATGCTGTTTCTGGAGATTACCCTTATCCAGGGATTGGCCTTGACAAAGGATGTTGCCTTGACAAAACTCTACCAGCCCTCAATTTGGAGTCCATTTCTCCAGTAGAGTTATTTCACTCCCCACAGTTGACTTTTCTGGGAGAGCCCTTTTAAGGCAACCCACAGCTAGCTTTTTCCCATGGGTTCAATTCTAGCCACTAAGATTTGGAAATGGAGAGAATCACCAGTGCAGCTATGTCTTTTAGGCGTTTTATCAGACAGACCACTTCAGTTAATCTTAAATTTTACCTGGGTCAGAGACTATTCCCTGGACCATTAATTCCATGGAAAAAACAGATGTTTAGAAGCTTCCTGTTTTTACTTGGCTTAAGTTGAATGGGAGTTCCCCCTTCTCTCTCCTGTGATGTAACATGCAAACAGCACTTTTTAAAGAAACCTTCACTACTGGCTCCTTAAAACTCATTTCTTTTGCTTCTCAAGAACATCTGTAATACTATTTTAAAGATGACAGAGTATATTTTATAATCTCTTGGCATGTGTTATAAAAGTTTCTATCATCTCACTTTTTTATTTTATATTTTATTTTATCTTGTTTTATTTTTTGGTGGGGGGGAGAGCACAGCTGGCATAGAGTAGGGGGAGGGGCAGAGGGAGAGAGAGAATCCCATGCAGACTCCGTGCTGAGCACGGAGCCTGACCTGGGGCTCCATTTCAGGATGCTGATCAGGATAACGATCTGAGCTGTAATCAAGAGTCAGCCACCCAACTGACCGAGCTGCCTGGGTGCCTCTATTATCTTACTTTACATCTTGGTATAATTGAATTTGGAAGACCAGGCAAAGGAAATAAGAGTATTCTTTTAATGCTCTGTGTTGTATATGCAAACATATATGGTCTCAAAACATCATAGTCCATGAAAAAAGCAAGTTGCCTTACAATATGCTATAGCATAGCCCTTATAAATGCTAAAAAAATAAATTCACAGACACTAATAATATATTAAATATAGATTCATATGTATGTGTTGGGAGTAGAAAATAAAAACTGGAAATTAAACACATTTGGTAGGGTAGAAGGAAAAATGATGAAATAAGCAGGGTTATAAAAGTAACTTTACTACATCTGTAGAATAATAATAATAATAAAAGAATTAAGAAAAGGAAGAAGATAACGTTACTTATACTCTGAAAATGAGAAAAAATCAAGATAAACTATAAAATTATAGTTTAAACAAAAAGTCTATCAGAGAGCTAAGAAACAAATTAGTGAAATTCCAGAAATTTCTCTCCAAGGAAAAAAGAAAGTCACGTTGCTGCTTTCATCTTTCCTGGAATGGTGAGAGGGTGAGAAACCTACCAGAAAAATAAACATAAATAAAATAGTAGAGTTTTTAAAGAATATTATAAGTGGAATGAAGGCTAGCATGACTTAAAATTTCTAAGAGATCAGAAACAAACAAACAAACAAACATGTGTCAGTCTTTTCCAAGTATCCTGATAACATCTGATGTTAAGGCAAGAAAATCGAAATAAAGCATCCAGAAAGTCTGTCTCTCCCCAGTCTTAATGCTGAGATAACTTCAGATTGCTCACCTGTCTTCCCCTTGAGTTCTCTTTGGAGTCCCGAGTTCCCTTTCCAAACCATATTTCTTGATCAGTTTTTCATCTTGGCAAAATCTACACAAAAAAGTCTTGGGAGAAAGAGAATGTGATTATTGTTTTATTGCTACTTAAAAATCCCAGAATTTTTTGTGTAATTTTTTTTTTCACTTCCTGACAGGTCCTTTCTCCTTTTGAGTCTACTCATACCTTTATCTCCATTTGGGGAGAAAAGATATTTTCTGCCAAATGACAAAAAAAATATGCTGCCACTCTCATTCCCTATGATGCTTTATGTTTGTCTGAGAGAGCTACTCAAGTGACTTTGGGAAAAACATACTTGCCTATGTGGAGAAGCAGCAGCTTTTAAAATTATACCTCAGTGGCCTTTCATTCATTAGCCTTATTATCATATCTTTTACATTAATAAATATTCTTCATGGTTGATTTAACATTAGAGCCTAAATATGTTTTTATATTAGATAAGGCAGTATGTAATGTTCCATTATGTAACTGTACATAATGTTCCATTGCCTGTTGCCAGATTACTGATAGTTTTTAATACTAAAAACACTATATAAAATTTATAGAACACATTAGCAGTGGTATTTAGAATTCCCCAATTACACAATATGAGTTAGATAAAAATAATAAAAAATTTGATTTATTGTATCAACTTGATTTTCTTTTTTTTTAATTTATTTTTTATTTAATTTCGACATAACAGTATTCATTATTTTTTCACCATACCCAGTGCTCCATGCAATCCGTGCCCTCTATAATACCCACCACCTGGTACCCCGACCTCCTCCCTCCCCCGCCAATTCAAACCCCTCAGATTGTTTTTTAGAGTCCATAGTCTACATAGTAAAGCCCCATCCATCTGCTGAATGTGCCTGGTCTTCTTTTCATGTGCTTCCCATAGCTTGTCCTCTAGCCTGTGAATCAGACTTTATTAACTGAAAATTTACAATAACAGTAATACCAGGCTAATCTTTTAAAAAAAAAAATTACACATTTATTTTAGAGAGAGAGCACAAGTGGGAGGAGCAGAGGGAAATGGAGAGAAGATCCCAGGCCAACTCTGTGTTGAGTTTGGAGCCTGATGTGGGGCTTGATCTCAGGACCCTGAGATCATGACCTAAATCAAAATCGAAGTGCCTTCACTCACCCTGTAAGGGCCTATTCAGCCAGAGCAGCCTCACCCCAGTTGAACTGCCATTTTGTTGTAAAACTTAAATTGACCTTGCCCTCCCCTCCCCCAGGGGAACTTATTTAAAAGCAAGTCTGGGAAACCAGTCCCACGTAACAAAGTCCAAATACAAGGGTGGATCAGGCCAGGTGGAGGTATTCAATCAGTGGGGTGCATACTGTCTCCTAGCAAGGAGTATGGGCCCCAGCCTTTGGGCACCTCTTGGGCACCAATTCTTAACTAGGTGATAGGCTGATTCAAATGTCTACTAGGGTAAATTGTAATTCAATTGGTCACCTAGCAACACTGTGGAGTTTCCTGTGTGTGTTACAATCTCATCGGCCACCTGTGTGTGGCCAGGCCCAACCACATGGCCTTTGCTCTATAAAAGTTAGTTTGGAAAGCAGGGAAGGGTCATCCTCTCTATAAGGGGTGGCCCCGACCGGTCTCTTTGATGGTCGGTCTGATTCCTGATGCTTGGTATGAAATAAAGCTTTGCTTGTATCAGTCTGGCTCCTTTAATCAGGGACCCATTATTGGGGTACCCAATTTTGTGGGGACCCAACAACCCCAAGGTCAGGCTAAAATGTCAGGCTAATCTTCATTTTCTTTTGAAGGGTGAGTTATTAAGCCAAAACAGTTCATGAAAGACCAGCCTTATTAAAGGTTGACTGGAATAATGATGCCACTGGAATTAAATTCTTTTATGTCACATATTTCTCAAACCAACAAATAAATAGGGCAAGTCATATAGAACATAGGCATGAGTTGTCCCACCTCCCAGACACCCCTCTAGTTTTTCACAGAAATAATTTTTGCTTAGAGGATTTGCAGCATATAATTCTAGTGTGTACATCTTCCCTTGAAAAAAATAAACAACAACTAATGAAAATTCAGGTTTCAGAGACTATGTGTGTATTTTGGCTGAATTTAGATCTTAGATTCTATTTTAAGATAATTTTTGAAATTTTTACTCTATTGTCATATTTTTAAATGTAATTAAACAAAAGATACTAGCTCATTCTTCTATCTTGGTTTTAAAAGAAAACAGTATAGTGGGAATTTAAAACTATCTAACAACTTATTTTTAATTATTTTGAAGGAAATTGCCACTAGACAGCAACACCTATTCTGGAAAAAAAAAAAACGAGCTGAAGGAGAACACTTTATCAGCCTAGGTCAGGAGGTGGGATGTGGCTCAGATAATGAAATTTTAGTGTCCAAATTGACCATTTAAAAATTTTTCCCTTAGAATAAACTAAACCACCAAAATGAAGTTCATTCCTACTCAAACAGAGGTGTTCTAATTACATCAATTGCCAGTCATTGTCATGTTTAGAACAAAAGGCAAATCATGAAAATCTTTCATTGAGGTCAAGGGTTAGGTTATTAGGGGAAGTCTTCATTGGTTTTATCATTACTATTACTATTTTAATTTTTTGGTTTTAACTTGTTTGAATCACACATACATAACTTTTAAATCATATGAGTTAGCTAGAAAAAATGTAAAAAGGTTAATTTGAAAATTATATAAGAGTGCTGATAGAATAATGAATAGGAAATAGAAGGGAATACCAGAGAAATTTTAATCCAGTGGTTATAGCACAAAAGTGCTTTACAAACCATAAACTATGTTAAGATAAAGTATATTTGGGGCACCTGGGTGGCTCAGTGGGTTAAGCCTTTGCCTTCAGATTAGGTCATGATCTCAAGGTCCTGGGATGGAGCCCCACATCCGGCTCTCTGCTCAGTGGGGAGCCAGCTTCCCCTCTCTCTACTTTTCTGCCTACTTGTGATCTCTGTCTGTCAAATAAATAAATAAATAAATCTTTTAAAAAAGATAAAGTATATTCGTTACTATAGCATCATATGTATACACACACACACACACATCCCGAGGGAGTTACTAGTTATTGGATGTTCCACTATACTGAAATATTATCTTGTTGAGATGTTTTCCTTAGCTTTTGTTAGTGAAATAATTAAATTCCAAACTTTTTTAGGAAAATGGAGAGAATTGTGCCCACCTCCACCTCAGATACCTAATGCTCAGAAAATGCTAACCACAGTGAATTATCGGAATAAAGCAAAAGTAGCCATTCTCTGCAAAGAAAATTATCTACTTCATGGACCAAGAGAAATTGTGTGTATAGATGGACAATGGCAGTCCTTACCACAATGTATTGGTTAGTAGTTCATTTCTAATGCTACTTAAAAAGTGTTTTCTAATCTCCTTTGTTTTATCTAAAGAACAGGAAAAAGAACTTGTGATTTATTTATTGCACTTATTATTCTAAAGCATTAAATTGTCATCTAGTTATCCAGTTCTGTGACTTTCAAAAACTGTTCCTCTATGAAGTACTTGCAACAGTGGCCACAGAAGAAACAAGTTTGAGATCTCTACTGGATACCCACTTCTATTAAGTATATTTACTTGACAGGTGTATAATGGACAATACAGAAATGGTCAGGGCTAAGATGTAAATTTGGCAACCGTAAGTATATAGAATATCTAAAGCTATAGGACTGGATGGGACCACATAGAGAATTCAAATGACTAAATAAGAGAGACGGTCAAAGTGACAGCCTTGGCGACTCTCCATTATTAGGGATCTGGGAAATGAGAAGCAGCCAGATAGAGTTGTGGAAGAGAAACAAGGGAAGGCTGATAAAATGATTCTAGGACACAATTACATTGTGTGTGTGTGTGTGTGTGTGTGTGTGTGTGTAGGGGATTCCCCCACATCCAACAAGCAAGTCTTGGACACCTGTTGGGTGTCCTTACAATTTACCTAAGTTCTGACACTGTCTTATCCACCCAGAGACAGCTTCAGATATGACAGGTTAAAAAATGCCCTCTTAGAAGACTACTTCTTATACCCCCACTTCAGAGGCCAGTTCCATGTCTAGGCTGCCATCTGTGTCTTTGACTGACTGGCTATATACATCAGAGGTTCCCACAACCCCTCTCCGTGAGTTTGATTAATTTGCTAAAGTGACTCACAGAACTCAGAGAAATGTTTTACTTACTAGATTATGGGTTTATTATAAAAAGACGTAACTCAGGAACAGCCAGATGGAAGAGATGTATAAGGCAAGGTATGGGGAAAAAGCAAGAACTTCCATGCTCTCTCCAGCCCACACTTTCCCCCCACATCTCCACAAGATCACCACCCCAGAAACATCAGAACCACGTCCTTTTGGAGTTTTATGGAGGTTTCATTACATAGGCAGATTGATTAAAACTTTAGCCATTGGTGATTGATTCAAACCTCCAGTCCCTCCAGAAAGTTCCACCTTCTAATCACATGGTTAGTTCTCCTCACAACCACCCTATCCTCGGGTTACCTTTGAGTTTTCCAAAATTCATCTCATTGACATAACAAAAGACACATGTACTGCTCTCATCACTTGGGCAATCCCGAGGGCTTTAGGACCTCTGGGCCAGCAATGGGGAGAAAAACCAAATATTTATCATAAATCACATTACCAGAGCTGGTGTCCTAGAAGCAATGCCAAGGAATATCATTCAACAGGACAGTGAACACGTCAGAGACTACCTAGAATGAGACAAGTTGATTGATGGTTGAACAATGAATATAGCTACCTAAAGTAATTGGTAACTTTGCTTAGTTACTTCAGTAGGGGGGAATTCTTATTTGCAGTGTGTTCAGGAGAGGATGTGAGGTGATTAAGTCAGACCAGGGAGGCTAGGAAACAAGTAGTTTTGCTCTCATGGGCATAGGGAAATGAGGCAGTAACTAGATGGGGTTGGGGGGGTAGGTATGGATAAAAGGAAATTTTACCTTACTCAGTGTGACATTTTCAGCATGTTTGTATATTGGTGAATGATTTGACAGGTAAGGAGAAATTGATAATACAGACAAAAGGGGACAATTCATGGAGTAGGGTCTTTGCTGAATTTAAAGGGGAAGGAATCTAATGCTCACATGAAAGAGTTAGTCTAAGAAAAATGCAGAACTAGTAGCTCAGTGAAACAAGAGGTAGAAGAAATTTGGGATAAGAGTATTTATTTGGCCATTTTTTATCTATATCTTTGGTGATGTATGGGAAGAGAAATCAGTACAATGGAATGTATCCCCGCCATTCCTTTCTTTCTTTCTTTTTTTTAAGATGTATTTATTTATTTGAGAGAGAGAGAGAGAGAGCAGAGGAAGGTGCAGAGGGAGAGGGAGAGAGAATCTTCAGCAGACTCCTCACAGAGCGTGGGGCCCAGTGTGGGGCTCAATCTCACAACCCTGAAATCATGACCTGAGCAGAAATCAAGAGTCAGGTTAACCAATTGAACCACCCAATTGCTCCTGTTCCCCAGCCATTCTTTTTAAAAAAGATTTTATTTATTTACTTGAAAGAGAGAGAAATGAGAGAGAGCACGAGAGTGGGGTGAGGGGCGGAAGGAGAAGCAGACACCCCGCTGAGCAGGGAGCCTGATGTGGGACTCGATCCCTGGACTCTGGCATCATGACCTGGGCTGAAGGCAGACACCTGACTGACTCAGCCACCCAGGCGCCCCATCCCAGCTACTCTTAAAATGAAATTCAAACATTTATTGACAGAGAAAGATGCTGTGTTATTATTTGGAATCAGAAAACAAATGGAAAATAGTATGTCAGTAATTTATTTCAGTAGAACTATGAGTTTATGATTATGTACTGATCATAAAATATTTGCATAAAATAACAGAAGTCCCAGAGAATAGAAGTGGAAAGGGAGTTTTTTATTTTTACCTTTCTTGTTTAAATAAATTTTTTATGAAGATGATGGACAGTAGACCAGATAAGATTTACTTATCTGTTCCTTTTGCTTTAAATAAAAACTATTTTTAATACTTATACTTGCATGTCCTTATAATACATATATATTTAATACTTCAGTATATTTTACTTTAGGGTAAAAAGAACCACTATAATAGTTTTGGCTATCAGGTTGTATTATCAAAATTATATAATCAGATACTTGAGCTCTCAGACATCATATAAGACATGGAAGATAGAATATAAGGAGATTTATTTGTACTATTTTAAACTACATGTTGGTTTTCTCTCAACCCATAAATGTTATTTACTTTCCAGAGGCCACACTATATTGCGGTCCCCCTCCACTTGTTAGCAATGGAGACATCACCTCATTCCCATTATCAGTATATCCTCCAGGATCAACAGTCCAGTACCGTTGTCAGTCTTTCTATGAGCTTCAGGGCTCCATAGAGGTAGCATGCAGAAATGGACAGTGGTCAGAACCACCAAGATGCCTAGGTGAGTTCTTCATGTTCTCCTGGAATCTGATATTTGTTATTCATAGTAAACTTTTCATGGACTAATTTCATAGGATGACTTCTACTTCAATTGAATTGAGCTGAAAACCTGCCTGACATTGATCAAGCCATTTGGCAAGTATTTGGAGGAGTTAGGACCAGCATCCTGGTCCCAAATTTCATGTATTCAAGCCTGATGCTTTGG
This sequence comes from Mustela nivalis, assembly GCF_964662115.1. NCBI lineage: Eukaryota > Metazoa > Chordata > Mammalia > Carnivora > Mustelidae > Mustela > Mustela nivalis. The sequence goes on from NC_139035.1 coordinate 37,515,477, forward strand.
TGGCTTCTCATTTCATGTCTACAGAAAAGTAAGGGAGGAAAAAAAGTCAGCCTCTCCTTAACAGTACAAGGACTGGTCTGTCACATGTCATCAACAAAATACTTGGTAATGTATCTTACAATCTCCTGGGCTTTGGCAAATCTAGGGAAGTTCCTTATGGTTGCCACTGCCTCGGATGGCTCCTCCCATTTGACCTTGGACTTACTTCAACTCTGAACAAGTCCCATATCAGAGATGATGGGCTATGGAGAACACGCTGCTAGTAGGGACAGGGTGTACTATTTACTCAGGGGGATGCTACCTCCAAGAACGCTGAATTTAAAAAAGTAGTGGACTCTGATCATGGGGGAAAGTAACACTTCTCTTTTACAGAAATCAAGGTTTCATAAAAGTCACGAACCATCAATAATTAGTTTGTGGAGAAAGAATGCTAAATAAGTAATATAATAGCTCATTGATAGTTACCTTCAAGAATATACTAAGTGAATACTTAAAGAGATGACTGGTTTTTATATATATTGTTGTCTTCTTCAGCCAACTTTCTGTACTGTAGATGGAAATAAACTTATTTTTACTAATAAGATGTTAATATATTCATGTGCTCACACTGTGCACATTTTGGAAACAACGTAAAAGAGAATCCTGAGTTGAGAAAGGAGGGTGAATGAATAACATTGACCTTAATAGAACATTTTAATTTAATCCTATTGGTATGTGGCATTTAGGTATATAATGCATAAGAATTAAGAGCACAAGGTCTGAAGTCAAACTGCCAGTTTCCATATTCTGACTCAAAACACTCACTCAATTGCATGACCTTGGAAAAATTATTCAACCTTTCTGAACCCCTTTCTCCTCTTATGTAGCCCAGGGAAATGATATGTAGTATTTAGAGAAAATGCATACAAAATACTGAGAACAGTATCTGGCAAACTCAATAAACAGTCGTTTTAATATTCATTCATAATTTTATTTAATTCTTGGAAAGGAAAATTTATATTATTAATAATTTATTTTTATTATTTCTTCTTTCAGATGCCTGTATAATTTCTGAAGTTAACATGAACAAAAATAATATACAGTTAAGATGGAAAGACATCAAAAAACTTTATGTGAAAACAGGTGATTTTGTTGAATTTGACTGTAAATGGCCGTTTAAAGCAAAGACATCAAAGGAATCTTTTCGGATTGTCTGTCAGGAAGGGAAATTTGAATACCCCATGTGTGAATGAACCCAGCGTAGTTCCGTTGAATATAATTTTAAAAGGTAGTTGTACATGGGGTGCTTGGGCGACTCAGTGGGTTAAACGTCTGCCTTCTGCTCAGGTCATGATCTCAGTGTCCTGGGATCGAGTCCCGCATCAGGCTCTCTGCTCAGCGGGGAGTCTGCTTCTCCCTCTGCCCTTCATCCTGCTTGTGCTCCTTCTCTCTCTCTCTCAAATAAACAAATAAAATCTTAAAAAAAGGTAATCCTACATGTATAAGTATGCATTCTTTTCTATACTTTATTCTTTCAAGTGTTGTTTATCTCCGTCTTACTTTGAACTTGGATTTTCAGAGGTTCATAAGTTTAGAAGCTGAGAGCAGTGCTTCGGGTATTAGGAGGACTACATTATACCTGGGTAAATCTTAGCACTGGGTCCCCTGTTTGTGCAGTACCCACAAAAAGTGAGCATGGGCCTCAATTCAGTTAATTCCCTCTAACCTCTTCCAACTGTCTAAAATTTATAAGATAACTTCAATGCTTTCTGAGCCTACTTCTTCTGAAATAAAGTTGTTAATGTACTATCTATCTTCCTAACATCATAAAAATACAAAAGCTATCACCGCTTATGCTTGTAGCAAGCATTAGCAAATATTAATAAGTCCTCTAATGGGAGACTAATTATTCATCAAGTACTAAATAATCCCTAAAGGCACAAATAACATAATCTTCCACAAATGAGTACAAGACTGAAATATTTACAAATCCTAGTACAGCACTTCCAGTATAGTCAAGAGGTGATAAAACATACACAAAGGTAACCCTAGTTATAAGCAAAAATTATGATGTTACAATACTACACTTCTAAGATTACCTAGACATATTTAAATACTTAGAGATAATAGGGAAGAAATACAAAGTATGGCTGTAACAATTCAATGTAGTTTGAGGTTATTAGGTTAAGAAATTAAATACTTGAAAATTTTTATATTTCCTATATTTTATAATTTTTCATTTTGAATTATATTACTATTACAATTAGATGAAAGTTATCAAGAACTGTGATTAGAGACCAAGAAAGTAGATGAGAGTGTAAAGACCCTGTAGGTCATGAAGCTGATCTCAGGAAAAAAACTCCATTATTTTTTGATGTACTATAGTTCAGGGAAATACTGAACAGGAACTTTTAAAAATATACTTTGCATGTTCCTGTATTTTAGGTAGCATTTCATAGTTAAAATATTTTTTGGTCAGCAGATTTCTTTTTTTTTTCTTAAGTATCTATGAATATGCTGACAATAAATACAGGTAAAAATTAAGGCTTAAAATCTTCACGACTATGGATATAGCAATAGATTCTTCAATATGACATCAAAACATAAGCAAGCAAGAAAAAATAGACAAATTGAACTTCATCAAGATTACAAACCTTTATGCTTTAGACAATACTGATAAGAAAATGAAAGCACAATAGATATAATAAAAGAGTTGCAAATTATATATCTGATAAGGGACTCATATCTAGAATTAAAGAACTCACCACTCAAAATAGAATGACAATCCAATTTTAAAATGAGCAAAATATCTAAATAGACATATCTCCAAAAAATATGTATGAATGGCCAGTAAGCACATGATAAGATACTTACCTTTATGAATCATGAAGCAAATGCAAATAAAAATCACCATGAGATACTACTTTCCACCCACTAGAATGGCTATAATCAGTCAGATAGTAACAAGTGTTGTTAAGAATATGGACAAATTGGAACCCATATACACTGCTGATGAGAATGTAAAGAGGTACACCCAATTTGGAAAACAATCTGGAAGTTGTTTGAAAGGCTAAACATAGAGTTATCATAGAGTCAGTAATCTAATTCTAGATATATACCAAAAGAAATAAAAACATGTTCACAGAAGCATTGGACATGAGTGTTCATACCAGAATTATTCATAATAATCAAAAGTAGAAACAACCAAGATACTTAGCAAAATACACAAACATATATCTTATGTAATATTTAGTTATTATTAACGTTATTTAGTTATTTGTGTTGTTATTAATATTATTTAGGTATTATTTACAAACACATATCTTATATAATATTATTTAGTTATTATTAATATTGTTTAGTTATTATTTATGTAATATTATTTAGTTATAACAAAGGATAAAATACTATTACGTGCCACAACAGGGATGAACCTCAGAAACTTTAGGTTTAGTGAGAAAAGCTAGTCAAAAATGACTACATATTATGTGATTCCATTTATAGGATATGTCCAGAATAGACAAATATAGAGGGACAGAAAGTAAATCTGTGTTTGCTTAGTGTTGGAGTGGGGAAGCAGGGGCTGATAGCTAACAGCAGTAAATGTTCTAAAATTAATTGTGGTGGTGATTATACAACTTTGTGATTATACCAAAAAACATTGAACACACAATCCATTTTAAATGAGTGAATTGTAGGATATGTGAATTATAGCTCAATAAAGTAATTCAAGAAAATAGTGGCCAACTTTTTAAAATCATGACAAATACTGGAAATTAAAAAATAAAATGAAAAAATTAAGACGTATTAGAATTTATAATGAATTTATACCAACTCAAAGATTGATGGGGTTGAATAAAAAAGTAAAAACTTGTAACTCACACTGGCTATCTCTTAAAGCAGCTAATAGGAGGAAGGCAGGTAGAAGTTTCATTTCTCCTCCTCAATTCTGAGGGGGAAATCTTGAAAGGAAACTGTTTTCTTTCATTCTCAAACTATTTGTGGCACACATTTCTAAACAAGTTGCTTGAGCAGCAGTGTCGTATTTGAGTAGTTTTGCTGTCCTTAGCTTTCTACTCTCCTCCAAGATGTAACGAAATTAAAAAAAAAAAAAAAAAAAAAAAAAAAGGAGGCGTAGGATTGGAATGGAAATTGCAGAAAGCATTTCTTACAGGTAGTTGTCAGGTGAGCAAATGACGTGATATACAAATAACTAGAAGAACATGATCCAGACCCATTCTCAAGAGAAAGATAATCAAGGGGTGCCTGGGTGATTCTGTTGTTAAGTGTCTGACTTCGGCTCAGGTCATGATCCCAGGGTCCTGGGATGGAGATCCACATCGGGCTTGTAGGAAACCTGCTTCTCCCTCTCCCACTCCCCCTGCTTGTGTTTCCTCTCTAGCTCTTTCTCTCTCTGCCAAATAAATAAAGTCTTGAAAAAAAAAGAGAGAGAAAGACAATCAACATACTGAGTGCGAGATGATCCAGATATTGGAATGGGCAAGTATTTTATACAAGATTTATAGTTATTCTAAAGAACATTATAAAAAATGCTCTCAATGAATAAAAATATAAGACATTAATAGAAAAAGAGAAACCATAAAAGAGAAAGAAATTCTAGAACTTATAGTTCAATATCTGAAAAAAAAATCTTCACTGGGGAGACTTACGACAGATGGAATTGACAAAAGACCATGAGCCTAAAAATAAATGGAAATAATGGAAATAAACAATAGAAATAATCCAATTTAAATTAAAAAAAGAAAAATAATTATAAAATGAGTTTGTGGGAATGGCTGCACAATAGAAAAAGGAAATGTGTACATGGAGTCTGAGAATGAAAAGAGAAAGAATATGGAAGAAAAATTACTTGAAGAAACAAGACCATCAACTCCTCAAATTTGATGACTGAGATAACTATATAGGATCTAGAAAATTAATAAAGTCCATGTCCAATAAATACGAAGAAAATATAATATATACAAACTACCAATAGCGAAAGATAATGAGATTCTTGAAAACAGCCATTTAAAAAAAGATGCATTTCATACAATGGAATTGTATTGTCTTATTGGCAGATATGGAAGCTGGAAGAGAATGAAAAACAGTTTTTAAGTACGAAAATAAAACATTTTGAACCCAAAATAATGTCTAGTGAAAATAAAATCCAAGAAAAAAAAAAGCAAAATAAGCACATTTTCAGAAATAAGACAAGTAAAATAATTAACTAGGGCAAGTCCTTGCCAGGAGACCTGCACTATCAGGAAAAAACAAACAAACAAACACACGCATGGGGAGTTAGGAGGGCAGAGAAAGAAGTTAGGGAACCCTAAGATTTTCTCGTTCCTCGAATACAACTGGATAGTTACCAAATCATTCTGAACCTCTGAGGAAGCAATCAAATATCTGAGAAAACAAATACTGCAATTCTACAAGTAGAAAATGACCACTGTCTGGAAGATAGGAGGTACAGAGACTAGAAGCTAGGTAGAGCCCAGGGTAGGTGAGGGGAGGGAGCCTGCTTGCCGGGGGGGGGGGGGGGGGGGGGGGCACCCTAGGGGGGAGCATCCTAAGGTAGTATAAGCAGCGCGGAGTGCAAAATCATAACTTTCAGAAATATGCTACAGTGGGGGACGTGCCTGGCTTAAATGTGCTCAGAAGCGGGGTGGAATGCCAGGTGTGACTGTGTGGTCTGAGGATCCCTGGGGTCACCAGAAGATCAGGTGCTGCCCGAGCGCGAAGGAGTTCCCAGGCCTCAAGAGCCCGGAAACTGGCTGAGAACAGTGAACTGTAGGCGCCGGCTTTCTGCTCTGTGCTGCCATGAAACTTTGAACCATTGCCTGCTCCTGAGACTGCTTTCCTGGAAGGGGCCCAGCAAAATGCAGAAAGGGGGGCAAGACCCTCCCCGAGAGGAACAGCAGGAGTCCTTAAAATTTGAAAATTTGAAACTCAGTTGCATGCCTGAGATAAAAATGCTCGGCCAAATTCTGGGCGAACACCGAGTTCTTACGGAAACTGGGGAGACAGATTCATTGCTCTTCTGTGAAAGCTCAGTGAAGAGTGGAGGGTGCCTATTTTCAGCTTCCGAACTAGGGGCACTGCCGTATTCATACCCATCAGCGCTGAAAGCCTTCAGGGAGCAAAACAGCACCACCTAGTGGAGCCCAGCGGCGCTTACACTGAGCCCTGCCTCCCTGCGCCCTCCTGTCCTCTAGGGCAAGTCCACTTGAGAATGGCCGCAACAGACCCTTCCCTCAGAAGACAAGATCAAAGAAATCCTTCACACTAAGTTTACTGATCGTGAAGGGCTCCAGAGCTTCAGCTCTTGGGGGAAACAGTATATAGCATTCTTTGTATTTTTATTTAGTCTTTTAGTGTTATTTTTTCAGTTATTTTCTTATTTTTTCAATTCTTTTTAATTCCTTTTAAATTTTATTTTTACATATTTTTGTGTATTTATTCTTATTTTTGTTTCCTTTCATTGTATTTTATTTATATATAATTTGTATAATTATATATAATTATAATATATAATATATTACATATGTTATATAGATAATATACATAATACGTACATATATACATATCTATATATACATATACATCTAATATACATATATGTATATATGTATATATAATACATAATATATTTATTATATATATTTATAATATATAAAATATAAAATATGTAATATGTGCATATATATGGTTATATGTAATTATAATACATAATTATATATAATTATAATATATAGTACATAGTGCATATATAATACATACATAATCACATACATACATTAATATATAATATTATGTATATTATATATTTATGTAATATATATATCTTTTTTTCTTTAGGGATCTAGTCTCTTTTTTAACAAGCCAACCAAAAAATATCCCAGAACTAGTTTATTGTTGTTATTGTTTTTGTTGGTTTTTTCCTTTTTCTTTCTTCTTTCGAGTGGAAAGAGAAACCAAAAGTAACACAGACCAGAAAGGAACAGAAACAATCTATAGAAACAGTGACTCTTCAGATAATACAATGGCACTGAATTTATATCTTTCAATAATTACTCTGAATGTAAAAAAACTAAATGCTCCAATCAAAGTACGTAGGGTAGGGGCGCCTGAGTGGCTCAGTGGGTTAAAGCCTCTGCCTTCAGCTCAGGTCATGATCCCAGAGTCCCAGATCCCTCTGGGATCAGGTCAAGATCCCAGAGATTGCAGGATTGAGCCCCACATCGGGCTCTATGCTCAGCAGGGAGCCTGCTTCCTCCTCCTCTCTCTGACTGACTCTCTGCCTACTTGTAATCTCTGTCAAATAAATAAATAAAATCTTTAAAAAAAATGTAGGGTATCAGAATGGATAAAAAAAAAAAGACCCATCTATATGCTGCTTACAAGAGATACATTTTAGACTCAAAGACATCTCCATGTTGAAAGTGAGGGGGTGGAAACCATGCATCATGCTAATGGACATCAAAAGAAAGCTGGAGTAGCCATCCTTATATCAGGCAAACTAGATTTAAAACCAAAGACTGTAATAAGAGACAAACAAGGACACTATATCATAATAAAAGGGATCTATCCAACAAGAAGATCTAACAATTGTAAATATTTATACTCCTAACTTGGGAGCAGCCAAATACATAAATCAATTAATAAGTAATTAAAAGAAATTCATTGATAATAATACAATAATAGTAGGGGACTTTAACACTCATTCACAGTAATGGACAGATCATCCAAGCAGAAGATCAACAAGAATAGAAGGCACACTGGACCAGATGGAACATTTAATCAGAACATTTAATCCTAAAGCAGCAGAATACATATTCTTTTCAGGTGCACATAGGACTTTCTCTAGCATAGATCACATACTGGGTCACAAATCAGGACTCAACTGGTACAAAAAGATTGAGAACATACCATACATATATATATGTTTTTTACCACAATGCTATAAAACTTGAAGTCCAGCACAAGAAAAAATTTGGGAGGATGACAAATACATAGAGGTTAAAGAACATCTTACTAAAGAATGAATGGCTCAACCAGGAAATTAAAGAAGAAATTAAAAAAATACATTGAAGCAAATGAAAATGAAAACATGACAGTTCAAAACCGTTGGAATGCAGCAAAGGCAGTCCTAGAAGGGAAGTATATAGCAATACAGGCATACAAGAAGCAAGTAAAGTCTCAAATACACAACCTAAACTTACACCTAAAGGAGTTGGAAAAAGAACAGAAAATAAAGCCTAAATCCAGCAGGAGAAGATAAATAATAAAGATTAGAGCAGAAATCAATGATATAGAAATTTTTTTAAAAAAGTAGAATAGATCAATAAAACTAGGAGCTGGTTCTTTAAAAAGAATGAACAACATTGACAAACCCATCCCCAGATTTATCAAAAACAAAAGAGAAAAGACCCAATAAATAAAATCATGAATGAAAGAGGAAAGATCACAACTAACACCAAAGAAATACAAACAATTATAAGAGAATATTATGAGCAATTATATGTCAACAAATTAGGCAATCTGGAAGAAATAGAAAAATCCCTAAAGACATATAAACTACCAAAACTGAAGTAAGAAAATAATAGAAAATCTGATCGGACCCATAACCAGCAAAGAAATTGAATCATTAATCAAAAATCTCCCAACAAATAAGAGTCCAGGGCCAGATGGCTTCCCAGGTGAATTCTATCAAATGTTCAAAGAATTAATACCTATTCTTCTGAAACTCTTCCAAAAAATAGGAATAGAAGGAAAACTTCTAAACTCATTCAATGAGACTAGCATTACCTTGATCTCCAAACCAGACAAAGACCCTAATAAAAAAGGAGAACCACAGACTAATATCTCTGATGAACATGGATGCAAAAATTCTCACCAAGATACTAGCTAATAGAATCTAACAGTACCTTAAAAGAATTATTCATCATGAACAAGGGGTTTTATTTCTGGGCTGTGGAGGTAGCTCAGCATCTACAAATCAATCAACAACAACATACCACATTAATAATAGAATAATAACAATATGATCCTCTCAATAGAAGCAGAGATAGCATTTGAAAAATATAGCATCCTTTCTTGATAAAAACCTTCCACAGTGTGGGGATAAAGGGAACATACCTCAACATCATAAAGGCCATATACAAAAGACCTACAGAAAATATCATCCTCAATGGGGATAAACTGAGAGCTTTTTCCCTAAGGTCAGGAACATGACAGGGATATCCATTCTCACTGCTATTGTTCAACACAATACTGGAAGTCTTAGCTTTAGCAATCAGACAACAAAATGAAATAAAAGGCATCCAAGTCAGCAAAGAAGTCAAAACTTTCACTCTTCACAGATGACATGACACTTTATGTAGAAAATCCAAAGGACTCCACCCCAAAATTGCTAGAACTCATATAGGAATTCAGCAGTCACGGGATTAAAATCATCATACAGAAGTCTGTCACATTTCTATGCACTAACAAAGAAGCAGCAGAACGAGAAATCAAGGAATCTATCTCACTTACAATTGCATCAAAATTCAAGATACTTAGGAACAAATCTAACCAAAGGGGTAAAAGAACTGTAGAATGGTTATGAAAGAAATTATGGAAAACACAAAGAAATAGAAAAACATTCCATGTTCATGGATAGGAAGAACAGATATTGTTAAAATGTCTATGCTACCCAAAGCAATCTATACATTCAATGTAATCTCTATCAAAATGTCACCAGCATTTTTCACAGAGCTGGGACAAGACATATCATTCTAAAATTTTACGGAACTAGAAAAGACCCCAAAGAGCCAAAGTAATTTTGAAAAAGAAAATCAAATTTGAGGTATCACTATTCCAGACTTCAAGCTCTATTTCTAAGCTGTAATCATCAAGACAGTATGGTACTGGTACAAAAACAGACACATAGATCAATGGAACAGAATAGAGAGCCCAGAAATGGACTCTCAACTCTATGGTCAACTAATCCCTGACAAAGCAAGAAAAGGAAAGAACGTTCAATGGAAAAAAGATACTCTCTTCAACAAAAGATGCTGGGAAAATTGGACAGTTACGTGCAAAAGAATAAAACTGGACCATTTCCTTAAACCACACACAAAAGGAGACTAAAAATGGATGCAAGACCTAAATATGAGACAAGAATCCATTAAAATCCTAGAGGTGAACATAGGCAGCAACTTCTTTGACCCTGACTGCAGCAACTTCTTGTAGAATCATCTCCAGAGTCAAGGAAACAAAAGCAAAAATGCACTATTGGGACTTCATTGGGATAAAAAGCTTTTGCACAACAAAGTTAACAAGAAATAAAACTAAAAGGCAGCCTACAGAATAGGAGAAGATATTCACAAACAACATATCAGATAAAGGGTGAGTATCTAAAATGTTAAAGAACTTATCAAATCCAATTCCCAAAAAACAAAAGTCCAGTTAAGAAATGGGCAGAAGACATGAACAGATATTTCTTTAAAGAAGACATACAAATGGCCAAAAAACACATGAAAAAATGTTCAACATCACTTGGCATCAGGGAAATACAAATCAAAGCCAAAATGAGATACCATCGCACACCTGTCAAAATGGCTAAAATTAACAACTCAGGAAGACAACAGATCTTGGTGAGGATGCAGAGAAAGGGGAATACTCTTATGCTATTGGTGGGAATACAACCGGGCCCAGCCATTCTAGGAAACGTATGGAGTTTCCTCAAAAAGTTAAAGAATAGAACTGCCCTCTGACCCAGCAATTGTACTACTAGGTATTTATCCAAGGGATGCAAACAGTGAATCAAGGGGCACATGCACCCCAATGTTTACAACAGCAATATCTGTGATAGCCAGAATATGGAAAGAGCCCAGATGTCCATCGACAGATGAATGGATAAAGAAGTTTTTATATATACAGATATATATAGATACAGATATAGATATAGATATCAGCCATCAAAAGAACGAAATCTTGCCAATTACAACAAGGACGAATGAGAGGGTATTATGCTAAGTGAAATCTGTGACAAAAATACCATACGATTTCACTCATATGTGAAATTTAAGAAACAAAATCAATGAATACAGGGGAAGGGAAGGAAAACTAAAATAAGATAAAAATAAAGAGGGAGGCAAACTATAAAGGATGCTAAACTCTTGGAAACAAACTGAGGGGTGCTGGTGGGGGTGAGATGGGTTAGTTCGGTGATGGGCATGGATGAGGGAATTGATGTGTTGAGCACTGGGTGTCATATGCAACTAATGAGTCACTAAATTCTACCTCTGAAACTAATAATACACTATATGTTAACTAAATTCTTAATTTTAAACAGAAATATTTTAAAAAAAGAAATATGTATGGGGCGCCTGGGTGGCTCAGTGGGTTTAGCCGCTGCCTTCGGCTCAGGTCATGATCTCAGGGTCCTGGGATCGAGTCCCGCATCGGGCTCTCTGCTCAGCAAGGAGCCTGCTTCCCTCTCTCTCTCTCTCTGCCTGCCTCTCTGTCTACTTGTGGTTTCTCTCTGTCAAATAAATAAATAAAATCTTTAAAAAAAAAAGAAATATGTATGAATCTAACATGAATTTTTAGCTATAATCGCTTCCTTCTCGGGGTTTTTCCTGGTAACTATCCTTCAGTCACCTAGTTTGAGAAGGAAAATGTAAGCCACTCTTGCAAACCAGTAGCTCTTCTCAGGTATCCCAAAACCTGTCAGTCCTATTATTTACTGTTGGTTCTTCTCACTTGAAATACATTTAAGAAGATGAAAATCATATCAGGCAACTTTTCTGACCACAACAATATCATACTCAATAAGGTATTATTAGTAAGCCACATTGAACAATGCATTAAAAAGATCATTCACCACGATCAGGTGAGATTTATTCTGGGGATGCAAGGATGGTTAAGTATTGGCAAATCAGTATGATATACCATATCAATAAAACTAGAAATTAATCACAAGAAAGGAACTTGGAAAAAACACAAACATGTGGAGTCTAAACAAGATGCTACTAAACAGCCAATAAGTCAATGAAGAAATCAAAGAGGAAATGAAAAAAAACCATGGAGACCAATGAAAATGAAAACACAACAGTCCAAAATCTTTGGGATGCAGCAGAAGCAGTTCTAAAAGGGAAATCCTTAGCACTACAGGCCTGTCTCAAGAAACAAGAAAAACTGGGGCACCTGGGTGGCTCAGTGGGTTAAACCTCTGCCTTCGGCTCAGGTCATGATCCCAGGGTCCTGGGATCGAGCCCCACATTGGGCTCTCTGCTCAGCGGGGAGCCTGCTTCCTCCTCTCTCTCTGCTTGCCTCTTTGCCTGGTTGTGATCTCTGTCTGTCAAATAAATAAAAACAATCTTAAAAAAAATAATTAAAAAAAAAAGAAACAAGAAAAATCTACTAAACCATCTAAACTTACACCTAAAGGAACTAGAAATAGAACAACAAAGCCCAAGGTTAGCAGAAGGAAGGAAATAATAAAGATCAAAGTAGAAACAAATGAAATAAAAACTAAAATCAAACAAACAAAATAAAAATAATAGGAAAGATCATTGAAACTGAGAATTGGTTCTTTGGAAAGATAAGCAAAATCAATCAATGTTTAGCCACAGATAGCAAGAACAAAAAAAGGACAAAAGTGAATAAAATCAGAAACAAAAGAAGAAAAGAAAGACAAAAGAAATAGAAATGATTTTAAGATATGACTATGGAGAATTATATGCCAGCAAATTGGATAAAAACATGAATAAATTCTTAGAAACATACAATCTTCCAAAAGCGAATCAGGAAGAAATGAGGAATCTGAGCAGACCAATTATTAATAACAACAACAAAAAAATCAGTAATCAAAAAAAAACCAAAAAGAACACCTCCCAACAGACAAAAGCTCAGGACCAGATAGATTTATAGATGAATTCTACCAAAGAAAAAGAAGAGTTCATAGGTAAAATACCTGTTCTCCTCAAAGAAGTCCAAAAAATGAAAGAGGAAGAAAAACTTGCAACCACATTTTATGAGGCAATCAACACCCAGATACCAAAACCAAAGACACTACAAAAGGAGAAAATTACAGGCCAATATCCCACATTATACAGTAATTCCAATAGTGGATTTTTGCCCAAACAAACAAACATACACTCATTTGGAAAGATACATACATTGTCAGGTTTATTGCAGCATTATTTTCAATACCCAAGATATGGAAACAACTCGCATGTCCATTGATAGGTGAACGGCTAAAGAAGATACCGTGTATATATATCCCTCTCTTGTGTACTTCTGGGGCCTCGAGGGAATCATGTTAAGTGAAACTAGTCAGAAAAAGACAATGCCCTATGATTTCATTTATATGCGGAGTCTAAAAAAAATCAAAGAAACAAAAAGCAGAAACAAATTCTCAAATACAGGAAGCAAACTGGGGGTTGCCAGAGGGGAAGATGGTGGGCGGGGGCTGGGCAAAATGGGGAATAGGGGGTATAGGCTACCAGTCATGGAATGCATAAATCATGGGAATAAAAGACACAGCGTAGGTAATATAATCAATGGTAATGTAAGAGCATTGTGTGGTGACTGATGGTGGATAGGCTTGTGGTGAACACAACGTAATTTATAAATTTCTTGAATCACTGTGTTGTACACCTGGAACTAATATAACAGTGTGTGTCAACAATACTTCAACTACAAAAAAATTAAGGCTGAAATGCACCTATGTTCCCTGAATTTTCCATATTAGAATAACCTGAATAATGGAACAAGAAGCCAATTTGCAGTGAGTTGAGGAGCTATTACTCCGCACCATTTCTTGTAATTTGTATTTGTGCTGTATGGTATCTTTATTCATTTTTCTATTTTTCTGTCCTTTTTTAGGTCAGTTTTTATTTTCTTACTGTCCGTATGTTTTCCATTTTATTAAGGTTTCTGTTTATTTGGTTTCATTTCTTCCTTTTTTAAAAAAAGAGGGAGAAGCAAGCAGCCTCCCCACGGAGCGGGAACGTCTACGCGGGACTCCATTCCCAGGACCCCGGGAACACAACCTGATCCGAAGGCAGACACTCAAGGGGCTGAGCCACCCAGGTGTCCAATTTCTTCGTGGGGTTTTTTTTTTTTTTTCTGTTTTACTTACATTCTTTCTCCAACTATTAGATTTGGTTGTTCAATACATTTTTTTCCAAGATTTTTATTTATTTATTTGACAGGTCACACGTAGACAAGAGGCAGGCAGAGAGAGAGAGGGGGAAGCAGGCTCCCTGCTGAGCAGAGAACCCAATGTGGGGCTCGATCCCAGGACCCTGAGATCATGACCGAAGCCAAAGGCAGAGGCTTTAACCCATTGAGCCACCCAGGCGCCCCTGTTCAATACATTTTTAAGAACATTAACTGATATATTTTTTAAGCTAATATTTTCTCTGAGCACTATTTTACCTATGGTCCATGAAGTCCATAAATAAATCCTGCAATTTTAGTTCATATTTCCATTTCAACTCAACTTGTCTAATAAAAAGTTTGTACATTTTTAGAATAGTTTTTTTTGTTTGTTTGTTTTGCTTAAGTTGTAAATGCATATAATCAGAGAATTTTACTTATATTAATCTATTTGGAATTTAATTGGATTTTTTAATGGCTGAATATATACAGACAGTTTTCATGACTGCTTCATGCCCACTGTTATTTGGGTACAAAATTAACATAAATTTGTAAGATATATGTTATTGACTACTTGTTGGAATGTCCTATATCCTTTATCTGTTTTTTGTTCACATGAAGTATTTTAGACTGAAAAAGTTACTCGCCTTATTACCTGTCTGATGTAGTTCCTGCTTTATATAATTTATTCCCACAAGCTTCAGGCAATGTCTATTTGTCCCGATGAGAAACAATAAAATTACAACTTTTTCCTTTCTTCTTCCCTCCCTCTCCTCCATCATCTAATTTTATTGAATGTTCAGATCTTTCTTGGCATTTGTATTTGTTGTTTTACATATATTTAGAATTTGATTTCAGCTTTAAATTATTTGATATCTACCTATAACCTATAAAGGAAGGAATGAAGGGAGGAAGGAATTAAAAACAGAAGAAAGGAGAAAGGAAGTGAGGAAAATAAAATAACTGAAAAGTCCATCAATCAGAGAATGATTAATTTATTCTGTTATTCTCCAGCTTTTGACTATCGACATCTTATAATGAGATCAATCCATGTGTACTGATACGGGCATAGGTCTATCATATACCAAGTGAAAATGAAAGTCTTAGAACAATGTATACAATGTATGATATGCAATATATATGCCACCTAATACATACAAAACCAAAAATAGGCACAAATGTATAAAATACATTTTTAACTGTGTATAGTAGCATCTGGAAGCCACGAGCAAATTCAGAATCTCTGGACTGAGGAAGTAAATCTGGAGTTTTGAGGGAAATAAAGAGAATTTTCATTCTTTATCCTGTTTACATTTGTATTGTTTGAACTGTTTTACAATGTCTAAGAGTTGCTCTTGTACGTGACAAGAGTAATACATTACTTCAACATTGTAATTTAAAAAATATCTGGTCATAGAAAAATTTACTTGATGCTAAATACATTTTATACAAAGCGAATTTTTTAATCTTTGGAAAATTTAATTTGGACCATGCTTTCTTTGTCTTGCTGAGAACATCTGTGTGTTTTGGGTTCCACAAGCCGCAAAGCACAAGCGGCAGTGGGTTTCTGGCAGGTTCCCTTCTGAGGGCCTTGTAATGTGCACTGGAGTATATAAAATACAACGCAATGCTCATTTAAAGACTAAAATAGTTCCTGAGGAAATGAAGTGTATAAAAACAAATTAAAATCCTTGTCAGTTGAAACCTTGCCTATTGTGGGATGATTAGTCTTAAATTACATTTGAGAAAAAGTGTATTAGGTAATGTATTTCTCAGCCTGGGTTAGACTTTTTAATACTTCCCATGCTCTCCATTTTTCCTCCAAAGGAATCATGCTGAGTTTCCCTGAATTCAGTTTTCATGTGTAATGTTCTCTGCGGTTTCCATCTCTCCCTATGAAGTAACTTTTTGTTACTTTTGCTATGAAGTAACGAACAGATACCTATGAACTTAACTTCCCTCTGAAAAATTAGTTTCTCTCTGCAGAACCAGGCAGCGCCCTTTTAAACTTTGGAATACTTTTAAACTTTTGGAATAAACTTTGTTGACTCAGCTGCTCTATCCTGCAGGGGTGGCAAATCACCTAAACACAGTTTGCTTTTATGTTCATCATGCTAAAGATAATCTTATAACATATTGTTCTCTAAAAAGCAAAATGGAAAAAGCAAAATGGCCGTTATTGTAACATTATGCTCAACACTTCACATGCTCTCACTGAAGTGAGGACTCATGAAAACAGTTTGCCAAACTGCCTTGTTGGGCTGCACTTACTTCCTCATTGTCTGACTTTTTCAGTGTCTCTGGTCCCCTCACTCCTTCAGCTCCCCTGTCCACATATCCTGCCTCATTCCCAGCAGTGACTTCCCTTCCTCCACAGGAGAGACAGGAACTACCTGACGAGAGTCACCTCCCAGCCAAGAGCCACCCTCTCCTTGCGTCTTGGACCCCATCTCTTCTCCTTTTTCCAAGAATCCTCTGCAATCTGTTGTGCAAAATTTTCTCAGTATCTTCCACTTGTCCTTCTTTCCTCACCCATTCCCACCCCAATTAGAACATGCTCAAATTTTTCCATTAAAAAAAGAAAAAATCCCTGCTTTATCCCTGTTTCGCCCCCAGGCCACCCTACCTCTCTTCCCTTCACGATCACACTTACTGCCAAGCTCACTATAGTCAGGTCTCTTGTTTTTTTGTACCTTACGTTCATCCCTCAACCTGTTCCTCTCTCAGTTTCACACTTAACAGTGATGTTCCTTTCAAGGTAATCAATAACATCGAGACTGCATTTTGAGCTTCATCTCTTCTGGTTTCCATTGGAGCCTTCCAGCCACTCCTTACCAGTTTCTTTCATCGTAGCTTTTCCTAGGGCAATCGCGACACTTCAGATACCCTCTAAACTGTGAACTAGGCCTGCAGCTAACCCTGAAAAACTCATCTATTATCCTAGTTTCATAGACATCTGCTAACCAATAACTGCAAATTTTGCTGAGCTCTGTTCTGATACCCAGGCTCATATAATTCTCATAGGTTGGGTTCCCAGACTGTGGGATGGAGATTAGCAGCCAAGAACATTTTTTTTTAAAGACTTTATTTATTTATTTGACAGAGATAGAAAGATCACAAGTAGGCAGAGAGGCAGGCAGAGAGAGAGGGGGAAGCAGGCTCCCCGCCAAGGAGAGCCCGATGCGGGGCTTGATCCCAGGACCCTGAGATCATGACCTGAGCCGAAGGCAGAGGCTTAACCCACTGAGCCACCCAGGCACCCCCAGCCAAGAACACTTTTAAGGTATACTCTTAGGATTCACATCTGTGGAAGGGATTGGAGGGGAGCAGTGTTGCCTGCGAACTCTGGGTACCTCTGAAGCTGGGATGTCCCTGTAGAAGTGCCCCAAGTTGGAATGAAGGGTCTTTTCTTAATAATTCCTATTGGCGGGATGCCTGGGTGGCTCAGTTGGTTGGACGACTGCCTTCGGCTCAGGTCATGATCCCGGAGTCCCGGGATCGAGTCCCGCATCGGGCTCCCAGCTGCATGGGGAGTCTGCTTCTCCCTCTGACCTTCTCCTTGCTCATGCTCTCTCTCACTGTCTCTCTCTCAAATAAATAAATAAAATCTTTAAAAAAAAAAATAATTCCTATTGGCCAGTGACTGGTTAATGACAGGCCGCCCTCGGAAGGAGCCATGACCTTGGGAGGAAAGATTTTCTTCAGCTGAATCCACTGCTTTAGGAAACCGATAATTGAGAACTTCTGGCAGCTGAGAGAGTAAGTCGTCTGTTTCTGAAAGGAATCTGGTTGGTCATCACAGCATCACTGCAAGAATCAACTGCTTACTTAGTATTTTTTTCTTGGCTACCCAACAGATAGTTCAAAAATAATGTTTTTGACACTAAATGCTTCATGCTAAACTCCACACCCTCTCACTGCTTCGTCTTCCGATTCCTCCTACCACACTTAGACGGTTATCATCAACTTAATCAAGCCAGAAACCAAAGTATCTTCTTGAACCTTTTGTCTGCCTCACCCCCACCCATATCTGATCGGTCTAGATGTCATGATGATGTCACACCCTAAATATCTCTTGCTCCAATCTAGCCTGCACCCTCCCTGCTGCGGTCTCTGTTGATATGCAACCCTCCCAGGAGTTTCCCAGGTAGTATCTGAAACTGACCCCTGCACTCAGAGAGCAGGGAGAAACTGAGGAAAGGCAGCCCACCTCAGGTGGGTAGGTGGCAAAGGGAACTTACATATGAAGCTTGCCTTGGACAGCAGCAAGATGACAAGGTCCCGGTACCTGCTCATCAGATCTTGAAGTTTATATAGAGGTCTTAACTAGGTTCAGTCATGCAGACCATGCAGGTGTTCTCAATACCGCATGACTGTCTGAGTCTTTGGAGTAACCTCTGGGGGTGGGAAAGGCAAAGGAACGGACATTCTAAGGACAGGGAGGGAGTAAGGAGCTGGGGTCCAGCTCACAGGTCAGCCGGTGGCCATTTATTTTTCATGACCATCCCCAACAGCCTCCAGTGTAAACTGCCATCGTATTTCGCTTGGATGATGGCATTCTTTTCTTGAAAGTGGTTTCCCTACAAGACGAAACCAGAGAGGGAGACAAACCATAAGAGAATTTTTTTTTAAAGATTTTATTTATTTATTTGACAGAGAGAGAGAGATGCAGCAAGAGAGGGAACACAAGCAGGGCGAGTGGCAGAGGGAGAAGCTTGCCTCCCACTGAGCAGGGAGCCCAGTGCGGGGCTCCATACCAGGACCCTGGGATCATGACCCGAGCCAAAGGCAGACACTCACAACTGAGCCACCCAGGTGCCCCCCATAAGAGATTCTTTTTTTTTTTTTTTAAGATTTTATTTATTTATTTGACAGAAATCACAAGTAGTCGGAGAGGCAGGCAGAGAGAGAGAGAGGGAAGCAGGCTCCCCGCTGAGCAGGGAGCCCAATGCAGGACTCGATCCTAGGACCCCGAGATCATGATCCGAGCCGAAGGCAGCGGCTTACCCCACTGAGCCACCCAGGCGCCCCCCATAAGAGATTCTTAGTCTCAGGAAAGAAACTGAGGGTTGCTGG